>NW_026623291.1:2865122-2897755 GCF_030028575.1 Malurus melanocephalus
CAGGTGAATACACTGGAGAGCCGGCTGAGGTGGCACCACAGGAACACCAACACACGTGGACAGGGCAGGAAGAGTGRGGACAAATGGAGAAAAAGATGACCACACTGCCTGTTTGTGTAAGCTCAGTGTGTTTGTTCTGGGCTGGGCCCAACAGGGTCGGTGTGGGGGGACCCTGAGCAGAGTTCCCATGAGGGAGGGAATGGTGCAAGGGAGGTGATGAATGGGGCATGAGGTAATAGACCTGAGTGCAGCAGGTTAGACACTCATTTCTGCTGGTAATGATTAGTGACTCACTGGAAYGGGTTGTCTGGGGACCTGGTGGCGTATCCATTCCTGGAGGTCTTGGAAGAACTGGTTKGGCAAAGATGGGGAAAGACATAAGTATAGGATGGAGTGGAGTGGGTGAGGTCTCTTGGGCTTATTCTCCTGGGACTCTGGGTAGGTTTCCTGTAGCAGCACTTGATRTCATAACCCCAAATCCTCCAAAGGACCTTTGTGGGGAGAGATATCACAAAGCTGGGTGATGGAGTGGATGGACTGGTTCCTCCCCAGGGGAACAAGGACATCAGGGCAGATGGAGCAATCATCATTTGCTTACAGACTGGCAGAGATTTCCCCCTCCCCACCTGAGTCACTGTGCACATCGTTCCTGAAGGCACCAATCCTCTGCTTGCCCGAGCCAGCAGAGCTGAGAGGTGCCTGTGTGAAATCCCTGTCAGCACCTGCCAGCCCTGGGGACTCRGCTGCTGCTCAGTCCTGGCAGAGAGCTGCCACATCCCCAGTGCAGGTGTTGATGGGCACGGGCAGCACAGCCTGAGCTCYCTTCTCCCTCTCCCCAGGGAGATCCCTGCAGCCTTGAGAGAGAGRGTGAGCAGCTCCCTGGCACCTGCCAGCCTGGAGAAGGTGGTTAACGGGTTTTATGTGTTGCAAATGATTACTGAGGGACAGGAGCAGAACTGTTCAGAAGTGCTGTTCTGCCAGGCAGTCTGTCCTAGAAGGAGCATTCTCTAGGAGTTGGATTAAGAGATGGGGCAAGCAAAGGYTGCTCAGTGCTGATAATCTCAGCAGAAAGCAGAAAAGGAGAGCCTGGGGGAAAAGGAAAACCAGGTTGTTTTTCAGCATGGTTTGGTGTTTTGGTTCTTACAGATTTTCCTCAAGCAGTGACTCTGCTTTAGAAATGTGACATATGGGTTGGCTTTTCCTTGCCATTGTTTCAGATCCTTGATGAGCCCAGGGTTTACAGGGTCCCTGAAAAGTATTACCRTGGGTTTAAAGGTTTTCCTGCCCCAGACCTGCCAGGCACTGCACAAACAGCTCCATCTGCCTCCAGCTGCTCCCACAGAGCTTTTCTGCTCTCTTGTGCCATTTCAGGTACCCCGTGAGCTGCACTCCTGCTCTCCACCAGCCAGTCCAACCCACCCCTGCAGGGCTCAGAGAGCCACCATGAGACCCCACGATGCTGTGCCTCCTGTCACCCCTCCTGTGCCAGAATTACTGTACTCGTGTCTGTACTGAACCCTCTGCACTGACTGTCCACGAGCTCCCCTCAGCCCCTGGACCCTTCTTGCCCTTGTCAGCCCTCGATGGGGCTCTGCCCTCSATGGTGACAGCCCAGAGTCTGCCAAGCTGCCTCTTCTGTAACCCCCAGGAAACAGAGACCAATTGAAGCTGCTTTAATGCCACAGTTCTGCTCTGTTCCTCTTCCCACTGTCATCACCCACCACCCCTTGTCTGAACTGTGCCMTGGACACCCATCCCAAACAGTTCATTAAGAAGCAAAACCTTTCTCAAATGCGCTGTGGTACCAGGAAAAATCTGGAGAAATCAGTAGGAAAAAAAGGAAAATAAACATGAAGCCCAGAAGAAGMCCCCAGCCATCTTCTGATGCCATCAAAAACACCAAGAGGAACCTCAGGGCTGGGTTTGATCCGGGCTTGCAGTCCCTGCCAGCAGCAAAAAGGTGACCCAAGGCCTGGGGAAGTCTTCTGGATGGTTGGGAGCTCCAGGATGGGGTACCAGGCACGACATGGGCACCCTCGATCTCCAGCTGTGCTTTGCCAGTTGTTGGTGACAAGTGGCACATCCCATGACCCCACGAGTGAYCTACCATCCCTCAGAACCATTTTCCTCATCATCACCTGCATTCCCCAGCTTTCTACCCCTTTAGGGGCTGAATTGGAATTATGCTTCTCTTCCTTTTTTTCCCCTCTGAAAAGGCTTTTTTTGCCAGAAGATTTTTTGAGCATAAACATACCAGGACCTGGAACAGAACCTCAGCTAATTAGGCATAATGGGCGCTCTCATTAGTGGAGGGGAGCTGCTGGTTTCTGTCAATTATGCTGGGAGGCCACGCTGGGGTGTTTGCCAGGCAGGTGGATGCAAAGTGCTGCGGGTGTTGGTGGCTCCCAGGTGCTCTCAGCCAAACCAGGGCTGTGCAGGCGGCTCTGCTGCTCAGCTCTGCTGCCTTTGGTGCTCTTTGGAGGTGCTCTTTAGTGGTGCTAAAGCTGAAGTCCCTGTGTGCCCACCACAACCCCAGATTGTGGACAGATTGGTTTTTAATACATGGTCACAGGGACTGAAGAGAAATTACTTGATCCATCAGATATCTGTGCCTTCCTTATCTTTGTCACTTTTCCTGCATCCTCTCATTTTCTTTCCCACAGTACAAGGATCAGAAACTTCCATGAACATGCTTTTTCTTCTTTATGTTGTTTTTTTTTAGGTGTTTTATAGTACCAAAAGGGATTCAAAGCAGCGGGGATGCCCCTGGAACTGAATAGGAAAATAAAAAAAATAAAAAGATACTAAAAAAAGGTTGTGATTTATCCTCTCTTTCCTGGCATGGGGCTGAGCTGTGCATGTGTGTCCTGTGCAGACAGAGGTTTGCAGGGATGAGTCTGTGCTCTGCATGTCTGGTAGGCTCAGCTCAGAGGCAGTATTTAGTCCTCAGGGATGTTTGTCATTTGGCAGTACTCTTTCATTTAGGTGCAAATCAAGATCCAAAGCCTTTAGAAATCAGCTGGTCTATCGCTGGTACCACTGGAGAATCCAAGGTCAATAAAGGTGAATCAGTGCACAGTGTCTTTCTGTCTAAAATTCAGACAAGAATTTTAGTGAGTCCTCATTCAAAACAGTGAGGCACAAATGCTGGATATGATCAGATCTTTTYCAGGGCATAAGCAAGCAGCCCCTTTTGCTCCTGAGGAGCACATTTGTCACAAGGGCTGCAGAAGGACAGCAGAGGGGATGTCCCTTCCTTTTGAATTGCAAACCTTTCTGTGCTCCATCCTCAATTCCCCTCCTCGTGCTGGAGTGGGAAATATGCATGGAGACATTRCACAGTGAGAAAAATGCACKGGGACTTTGCACATCCCTGTGTGGYTMTSGGGGCWGGGCTGTGAGCTGGGCACAGGGACAGACCTTGGGGGTCCTACCCATATATTCAGGTGCTACTTGGGTAAGGAGRGAGCAGAATATTTTATTAAAGACTCCCTTTTCCCCCCCAGTTTTCATCAGTTCAGGAATGCACAGGCCACACTGCTGCATGCTCCTGCCCTCTGCCCTGAGCATCTCTGCCCAGGAGACAGTGAGGAAACTGCTGAGTCCAAAACCCAGACAAGGAAATCCTTTTGCAGCTCATTTGGCCATCATGGGACACCCAGGATGCAGGACACAGCATGTCCAGGGATGGGTCCAGCTTGTTCCTCATACCCCACATGGTTGCAGTCGGCAGTTCAGACCTCTGCAATWAATTTTTCCATAATTCTTTATAAGCAGCCTCTTTCAAATCCCAACTACACACCCAAATTGAGCGACACAGACCAACTGTAAGCAGAGGAGGATCAAAATAATGGGCTCAAGGCCAGGAGTGGAGTTGCCAGGCACAAAACTCCCACTAATKATATGGAACAGTTAAATGACAAAGTCCGGGTGGGATCTGGGAGATTGGAATTGGGGATTTTTATCAGAGCAGTGATGTTCAGGTGGCTGGGAGAGCACATGGAAGATGTGAGGGGGGAATCTCTGTCCTTTGGCTTGGGATGGTGGGATTTGGGAGGGGGGTTGGAGCATGTCAGTGTCCGAGTGTGACCAGGGCTGTGCTGACACAGGGAGAGCTGGGGGCTGCATTCCAGCTCTGGATGCCATGCAAGCACCCGAAGCTTATCCAGGCCCTGCATCGGGCAAGAATCTCATGGCACTGAGGGGAACCCATCTCTGATGGAAGCTGAGAGAGCAGCAGATCCGGGTGGATCTGGGATGTGAATTCCCTGGCGATCCTCTGCAACAGGGAATTAGTGGGAACAGGCAAATGCTTCACTGGGGTGACTCTGGGAGGTCATGGCAGACTGAAGGAAGAAATGATCTTATGCTATAAACCCCACAATATCCACCCAGGAAATATCCAAACACTTCATATCTCTTCCAAGGTTATTTCATTAATTCTGTTTTTAACTCTCCCACRTTTGCGGATGCAATTATTGTCCTATGGAAAAGAAAATATCCTCCCCCACAAGTGMGATGAAGACTATTAACTGGAGTCAGCCACTTGTGACAAGAGCTGCTTGAAGAACAGAGAGCTGTGTTTATGGTGCTCTGGTAAGAAGCAAAGAGCACACTTTAAAATAATGATTAAATAAAACAACAGCCGTTCTCCTTCTTCTTCGAGAGCAGCAAGCCCGGCTCCAGCTGTGCTTGTCTCCCAGATGTGCCCGTGGGTCTGAGCGTGRGACTCCCGCCTGCAGACTCATCCCGCCTGCAGACTCGTCTCACCAGATGAACCAGTTTCACTTTTAGAAATAGGAAGTTGGCGGGGAAGGGCCGGCGAGCGCCCAGACGCGTGCGGGTAACGCGGGCCGGCAGGATGAGCTTCCCGGCCGGCGGCAGGAGCCCGGCATCCCCCCTTCCCCCGTTCTCCCGGAGCGCGGTGGCATAGCCCGCCGCACCCACCGCATCACCGGCGATGGAGCAGTTCGTCAGGAAGCGTTTGACCTTCCTGACATCCTTCTGGAACAAGCTCCGACCCCGCTCCGTGACGGAGAGCTGCTCGCTGGGGTATCTTGGCTCTGATTCCGTTTCGCTGCACTCGGAGGCGACTTCCATTTCCTTCATCCCCAAGTCGTCTCTCTGTATCGCTTTGTACGCTTTCACAGCCCGGAGCGCCGAGGAGCTGAGCGTTAGCGCAGGGGACAAACTGCGTGTCCTCAGAGAAGAGGGCGAGTATGTGCTAGCCCGGCGGCTGCTGGGGGAGCCGGCCACGGGCTACGTCCCTGCTGCTTATGTGGCCAACCTCAGCCAGGGCAGCACTGCCCACCGCCCGTGAGTATCCCGAGCTCTAGGTCCGCAGGGGGACGGAGGTTGGGCTGGGGGAGCGCATCCCTGAGCAGGGAAGGGCAGTGCCCACCCTCCGGGAGCACGGCATCCTCATCCCCTCCTGCCTYTGCCATCGGCGGGGCTGGGACTGAGCGGGATCTGCCCTCCCCTGGGCATCCCTGCCCTGCAGATCCTGCACTGGGGTGAAGGTACTCGGCACAGCGAGCGACATTTGGGGGATGCGCCGATGGGGAGATGTCGGTGTCCTTTCCTGGCTGCATCACCCCCGCCCGGCTCGGGGCGGCTCTGGGCTGGGGTGCGGTGTGATGGTGGGCATGGGGACAASGGATCCTGCTTGTGCCGGCTGCTCTCCCTCTTGTCCTGCCTTGGAGGGGAGCCAGCAGGAAGGGAGAGAGCTGGGAAACTCGTACCTGAGCCCGGCCAGCTCCAAAGGGCTTGGGAGCACGAGAAGGAGCAGTTTGGGCTGATCCTTGCCAGGAAGCCCAGGGCTCTGCAGGGCCAGCTATTGCTGCTGCTGCCATCCTGCTTATCCGGGGCTGGGGGGTTCCTCCCGATCGGTGCCTCTCCCATCCTCMCGGAGCTCGGGGGATGTCTCAGCCCTCTGGCAGCTGGGGAAAGCCCAGGCTCCTCGTTGCATAAGGGAACCTGGTCCCGACAYGTCGGGCAAAGCGCCCCGAGACACTGCTGTTCCCTCCTCATCCGGCCCTGAGTCACCCCGAGAGCGGGCAGCGCAGGGCTGGGGCGGCTGTGCCAACCTGGAGAACCCGAGCGGGATAAAGAAGAGGAGCGGGAGAAGCCCGGGAAGGGTYCCCGATGTGCAGGGACAGGGATGGGAGCCGGCGGGATGGGACAGACCCTCCCTGCTTGCGCTTGGAGCGGGGTAAATCCAGCCTGGTTGGGCGGTGCTGGGACCATCCCGACATGGCCCGTGGGGTCGGCTCCCGGCTTTATTCCCATGGTACGGGACAGCTGGACCGGCTACAGCGGAGCATGTGTGTGTGTGTGTGTGTGTGTGTGTGTGTGTGTGTACATGTGTGTGCACCTATGTGTGTGTCTACATGTGTGTATGTGTGTGCGTACATCTGTGAGTACATGTGCATGTACAAGGGTGTGTGTGTACATGTGTGTGTACCTGTGTGTGTACCTTTGTGTGCATGTACATGCGTGTGCCTGTGTGTGTACACGTGTGTGTGCACGTACATGTGTGTACATGAGTGTGTGTACTTGTGTGTGCACATGTGCGTACCTGTGCGTGTACCTGTGTGTGTGTACCTGTGTGTGTGTACCTGTGTGTGTGTACCTGTGTGTGTACATGTGTGTACCTGTGTGTGTGTACCTGTGTGTGTGCACATGTGTGTACCTGTGTGTGTGTGTGTACCTATGTGTGTGCACATGTGCGTACCTGTGCGTGTACCTGTGTGTGTGTACCTGTGTGTGTACATGTGTGTACCTGTGTGTGCTCACATGTGTGTACCTGTGTGTGTGTACATGTGTGTACCTGTGTGCGCACACACGTGTGCCCCCATCCGCGGGCAGCGAGTGCCCAGCCCATGCCAAGGCCAAGGCCAAGGGCGCTGTCCGGCTCGGGACGGGGGCTGGCCGGAGGGTGTCCAGCTGTCCGGCCGCAGTGTGTCCGACTGTCCGGACTGACCGTGCCCCGCTGTCCGGACTCAGCGAGCCGTGAGYGCACAGACTCCGCGGAGCCGCGGCTCGCAGCCGGGCGCTAATTTGTTCGCCCCATCACATATAATTTCCTGCGCGGCTTCCCAGACGCTGGCGATCCCAGCTAATGACGAAACCTTTGGTTTCTCACGTCCCGGCTGCCTGAGGCTGGTTGGAGCTGCCTCTTCCTGTGCATCCCGGTGTGCCGGGAGCCAGCCARCCTGCATTTCCTCACGGGAATTCCGTGATGACTCTCGGTGATGTGACACACGAGAAGGGTTTGGCCGGCTCCTCCCCGCTGCTTGGTGCTGTGAGGTCCCCAAACGGCACTGCCACGGCTGGAGCAGCAAAGGGCAATCCCWGAGATGTTTTCATTGATGCCATTTGCTCGTGGGCTCAGAGCTGGTTCTGTCCATGAGCTGCAGGTCAAGAAGTGCAAAGGGATCCTGTGACTGATTGCAAATGCTGCTCTCATGGCAGGACACTGGGACAAATCCCATCAGAAGCAGTTTACAGCCACATGGTTGGTGTTTTATTGACCACAGGCCCAAGAGTGTACATCTCCCGAGTTTGGGATGGAGCTGGGACCTGACAGCTTGATAGAGCAGTGTACTGATGGAGGAATGCCCCATCCCTGGTTCAGGGCCATGTCAGATCAGGCTTTGAGCATTTTTGTCTAGTGCAAGGTGTCCCTGCCCTCAGCAAGAGGGGTTGAATGAGGTGAGTTTTAAGATCCCTCCCAACCCAAACCATTCTGGGATTCTCTGATTCTGTGAGAYGGCCTGCAGGCAGTGAGCTGCAATAAACTGCAGCAAGTGCCTGTAAAGCCCACCCAGTGAAGCAGCCCTGATGCACGCAGCCACATCTGCAGGTTTGGAGACATGGACTGGCCACCGTGCCCTTTGCTTGGTGTCTGTAGGGATGGGTTCCCAGGAGCTGCTCCTCCTCTCTGGTTTAGGAAGTGCAGAATCCCCCGGAATGGATGCAGATCCATCCGTACAACATCCCCTGGCACCGCCCTGACCCCTGTGCTCTGCTCCACAGCTGGTACTTCAGCAAGATCAGCCGCAATGAGGCGGAGCAGCTCCTCCTCTCGCCTCCCAACCAGCACGGCTCCTTCCTCGTCCGGGACAGCGAGAGCAGCAAGGGCGAATACTCCCTCTCAGGTGACTGTTCAAATTATCCAAATTAAATTAGCACAGGGAAGGGAGCCATAGGCTGTTCCTTAGGGGCAACTCCTGGCTTGCTTAGCATGGGGTGAAAAACAGGGGAGTAAGTTTAAAGCACTTTTCAGCACCTTGCTGAAGGGAATTGGTTGCTTTCTGAGGGTAAGRGGAAAGTTGACAGGGCAGGGATAGACGGATTGTTGAATCACTGTGACAAAGGAAAGTGTGTGGCTCCTGTCTGGGGTATGAAAACCATAAACACTTTGCTTAATGATGGTTTTGTGGCACTAACTCCCAAGATTTCATTCCAGCAGCTTTTGTCATCTCAGGGTTGTTTAAAAACACGCTGCAACTCCAGATTACCGGGGCCTGGGCTGCTCCCACATACTGAAATCTGAATTCAGGGGGTTTTGGACCAGGCAGTGCCATTACGATCTGGTTTTATCCCCATAAAAGCAATCCTGAGAAATTCATGGCAAACCCCACATCCCACCATCAATCCCTGGGCTCTGGGATTCTGCTGGTTCACCCACTTTGAGCAGCTCTGCTRTTCTCTGAACAGTCCATGGTGGAATTATGCCTTGTTAGTTATCCCTGATAATCAAGCATCATCTCTATGGTCCAAAGGAGCCCAAATCCCCAAGAGTCCTCTGGGCCAGGAGGTGGGAGAAGAAGGGATGTGGGGAATGGGATGGGGCAGTCCAGGGGAGAATCATGTTGCTTTAGGTTAATTAAAGGACAGGGAGCCTGGAAAGGAGAGAGGGTGAAGCCAGCAGGGAGCTGGGCAGGGGCTGATCATCGCATCAGTTGAGTTTTCCCTCATTTGGGCTTCCCCACAGTGCGCAACCACGCCAAGGTCAGCCACTTCCGCATCTGCAAGAGCCCCCGGGGCAGCCTCTACATCCAGAAGGGACAYCCCTTTCCCAGCATGGAGGAGCTCCTGGCATTCTACACCGAGCACTGGAATGTCATCCAGAGCCCCCTGCTGCAGCCCTGCAGCCCCGCGGTGCGTACAACCCCGCTCCCAGCATGGAAAAAATGAAAGGGGAAAGGTTTCCTTTCTAGGAAAACCAGAAATAATTAGTTTATACATTTGGATTTTGAGTGCTATTAAATTAAATTTTAAGCCCGCCATTAGTACAGCTGCCAGCATCACCTTTGATCAGCCACATTAAGGCTGGGAATGGCATTTATAYGTATTTTTGACAGGCCAAAATATACAGAGTTTTCTGAAATGTCTTGYTCATCTCAAAGATTAGAAACCAAGCTGCTACAAACCCCTTCAATACTGATTCTGGAAATATCTGCACTTGCAATTTTTTCTTCAGAATATAAGACCAAACACATGGCTTATATAAAGTTTTCATGACAATTAGTGCAGCACTCATAACTCTAATTACAATATTAATCYCAAATTGCCACCTTATTTCCTGATTAGAGTTCCATGAACTGATTATTACTTAGAAATAGCAATTAAACATGTGAATAATCCAAGAGTGAAATTGAAAGGTGCGGGATAAAAGAAATGCTTAATGAGCTGGAATCTACATCAGCCACAATATGCAATAATATTAATTAACTCRTTTTTATTTATTGTTGGAAATGGAGAAAAGCCACTTTTGAGGTCTGGTGAGGAGTGAATTATGACTTGAACTCCTGATATTTTATGTAGTCTCTAAACTCTGATCTGGCTGTCACGCAGAGGATGATCCACAAGTTTTGTGCCCCAAGCGAACACTGAGGGCAGTGCTCAGGCTCAGCCCCCGGGCACACGGCTGCTGGAGCATTGTGTCCTGCTCCTCTGYGGGCACCAAGGGCTGGCACAGGCTCCAGCAGAGGTTCTGCCTGCCTGGCTGAGCCCAGGGTGCCATTCTGTGTCTGTTTGCAGACTCCCCCCGAGAGGGACGGCTGGGAACGCCCACGCTGGGAGTTCACCCTGCGGAGGAAGCTGGGAGAGGGGTACTTTGGAGAGGTGTGGGAAGGGCTGTGGAGAAACACGGTGCCAGTGGCCATCAAGATCATTAAAGGTATGTGGAGAATCAGATTTCAACAACAACCAGTGTCATGGTTTTACTTGGTCTGATTTTTTGGTGGTGGGGGGATGGGATCAAGAAACTATAAAGATGGCTTCTGTGAGAAGTATTAAGGGCTGTCTTCTTTTTCTTTAGTAAAAGGAGCTATACTTATTTTTTAGTAAAAAAAAAAAGACCTAAAAAAATGCGTTAGCTGAAAAATTAAAAAAATCAAATTTTTAAACCCACTACAACCAGCTAAGTCTCTCGCTCACTGCCACGTCACTCACCCTCCTTTATCTCCTCATCCTCCTGGTCACTGTGACTTTTATCAGGCAAACTGCAGCAGGACCTGGCCAGGAACCACTGGATTATTTCTGTGGACAGGCTTAAGCTTGGCTGCATCTCTATAAAGTAGCTCCAGCCAGTGGGTTTGTGATAAGAGACATCACGTCAAGTCAAACGGGTTTGTGATACATCAAACCTGTGATCCTGAAAATGGGATCCAAAAGCCCTGTGAAAAGCATCTCTTTGGTTCTGAGACACGGTTTATGCAGACCTGAGCTCTGAGAGAGGGGTTGGGCTGTGAGCAGGTAAAAAAGATCAGAAGCGCTGAGGTCCCAATGTCTGCATGAGGAAGTGGCTCACAAGGGCTGTGTTGGCTTTCTCCCACAGCTGACATGAAAGCAGAAGACTTCACCAAGGAGATTCAGAACCTGAAGCGCCTGAGGCACGAGAAGCTGATCCAGCTGCACGCCGTGTGCTCCCTGGGCGAGCCCGTGTACATCATCACCGAGCTCATGCGCAAAGGCAACCTCCACAGCTACCTCAACAGTGAGTCCCCTGCTGGCCCCATGGGATGGGGGATCCTGTGCCCCAAAATTGCCCTATGAATCCAAATGGGGACACCAAGAGTGGGCCAGCCTGGTTTCCATCCTGTTTGGATCGSTGGTAGCACAGAGAAATCCACAGGCACTTGGTGGAGATGGTTTTGGGTGATCCCAAAACCCAAAGACAAGGTCTGCCATGATCCTTTGCGTGCCCATGTGGGCAGGGTCTGTATCAACCCCTGGAACCCAAACCATGTTGGCAGGGACTTTCACTTCTCCCTCTCCACCCACACGTGGTCTGCCAGCTCCCACCAGTGCATGGAAACCTCCCTGCAGTGTTTGGGAACTCCACCTTCTTTAGGAATGAAACAGCCAAACCTCCCCACGGGTCTGTTCATGTACAGAGCTCGTGACAGGCCACAGACCACTCATCACTCAGTTTAATTTTCCTGGCCTTTCTTTTCCTGACCCAGCACAATCAATCTGGAGAGGAAACAAAACAAACCGCTCCCACCAAGACCTGTTTTTCTGCTGGGTACTCCCCCTCCACCCACACTGACCTTGTTTTTGATTGGGACTCCAGCAACATTTGGGRCTGGAGGAGCTGGAGCTCGCAGGTACAACAGGTTGAGAGGCCTGGAGGGAGATTTGCACGGCAGAAGGTCACCTTTGGYTTTGAACAAACCATGGATATCTGTTCCTTGGTGCTCATCAGAGCCCACTCCTGTCCCATTCCTGAGGAGCCCTTGGCTGTGCTGAACTTTCCACACAGGAGTTAGGCAGGAACTTAAATTTGAGGTTCTGCATGTTCCCCTGGTCCCAGCACAGGGCCTCCTTCCAAACCAGAACACCCAAAATATCTGTTGCTAGGCTGCCCTCAGTGATTGTCTGGATTAACAGGTCCTGAAGGGAARTCCTTGGGCACCTCCCACCTGCTCAACATCGCCTGCCAGGTTGCGGATGGGATGAGGTACCTGGAGGAGAAGCACATTGTCCACCGGGACCTGGCAGCCAGAAACATCCTGGTGGGGGAGGAGCTCACCTGCAAAATCGCTGATTTTGGACTTGCCCGGCTCCTCAAGGTCAGTTCAGCGGGATGCTGTGCTCCTTCTCTCCCACCATGCCATGATGGAGCCATTCCCTGCCATCCCAAAAGCTGTGCTGTGTCGATCACCCATTCCTCATGTCCCATCTCCCATTGCTTTTCAGGATGACATTTATTCCACCAGCAGCAGCACTAAAATCCCGGTGAAGTGGACGGCCCCGGAGGCAGCCAACTACCGCACCTACTCGCTCAAATCTGACGTCTGGTCCTACGGGATTCTGCTCTACGAAGTCTTCACCTATGGACAGATCCCGTATGAAGGTAGGGCTGCCACCCCACTCCTGTGCCCTCCATCCACGTGCTGGGCTGGTCCCCAAAAGCAGCATGTTGTGAATTGTTTCATTGTCCCTTCCATATGGGATGTGGAAGCAGCTCCTGGAGCACGAGCCGGTTATTGTCCACTTATGGGGTGGCTTAGAGGGATATTCAGTGGCTGCAGGGTGGGTGCAGGAGCTGGGGGCAGGAAGTTGGTCTGGGTATCCCTCATTCCCTCTTCTACCACCCTTCTGGCAAAGAGACACCCTTTCCCAGCAGCACCACAGACATCTCAGCCCCTGCAGGTGCACTTTCAGGACATCTCTTGGGATCACCAGACTCAGGGGCTGCTTCTCCTTCCTTGCAGGAATGACAAACCAAGAAACCGTRCGGCAGATCACCAGGGGGTACCGCCTGCCCCGGCCCAGCCCCTGCCCTCCCGAGATCTACAGCATCATGCTGGAGTGCTGGAACAGCAACACAGAGGAGCGTCCCACCTTCCTGGCGCTGCGGGAGAAGCTGGGATTCATCTACAGGCGGCTGCTCAGCTCCCTCTCCTGAGGGACCCTGCCCACCATCCCTCCTGCACAGCCCCTCCAGGCCAGCTCTTGCCAAGAAGCTCATTCCTTCTGGTTCGCCCTCTGACAGGGCTAAAAGGAAAGCTATCCCCCCCAAAAAAACAGCCTGTGGTCCCTCTCAGGRTGCAGGGAGGTGGCCAAGGGAAAAAGGAACAAGTTGTGGACTTGGCTGCGTATTTTGGAGGAGCCCTGTGGAGGCATTGCTCAGAGTTCACATCTTCTTTCAGGCAGTAGGGTGGGAGGACCCTGCTGCTCCCCACACCAGCGTGAAGCTGCAGTTCATATTCAGTTGTGGCTCTGCTGGATTTATCTTGCAGTGTGTGTTCGGTGTATTTGTCAATAAATGTGTGTGAATTCTCACACAGGGGTCCTCGCAGGGCACTGCTGGCTGCTTCTCCCTCAGCACTCTGCTCCACTCCCTCCCAGRAATGAGGGAATGCCTTGGGTTGGAAGGGCCCTAAAGCTCATGTTCCAACCCCCTTGACGTGGACAGGGACACCTCCCACTGGATCAGATTGCTCCAAAGTCCTCCAACCTGGATGTGAACACTTTCAGGGATGGGTTCAAGGAATCCATCAAGGATAGGCTCAGGGAAGCAATAATTTGCAACCAGTCCCACAAATAAAACCTTTCTTGTGCTCCTTTGGACTCTGTTCATCCAGGTACACATTAAACCCCCATGTGCCTCTGCCACCCCTTTCCCAGGCACCAGCCCCACATGCCCTGAGGACTCTGCACATTCCTGTTCTGCTCTGGATTCTGGTCCCACTCACCCTCACGTGATTATTCCAAGGAAAATGCATGTCTGGGTTCAAATATTTAATGCCTCCTTATCCCAGATGCAGGCAGCAAAGGTAAAACCCTGCTTTGCTCTTTATCCCACCCACGGGACAAGCCAAGAGATGCTCCCACCACCCCCAGCTCCTCCCTGATCCCAGGATTTGCCATTACAGGGGTGCCTTGAGCCTCTGCTCCCTCCCAGAGGCCGGGCTGTCCTTGGCAGGGGTGGAAGGACACAYGGAAAAGCAGCRCTGGGAGCAATGCCAAGRGGGWGTCAGTGYTGGAGCACTCCCACTTGTGGCMCTGGTGGCAGGAGCAGAYGAGCTGTGGGTGAAAGGCAAACAGSAGAGGTTTAAAATTCCTCCTGACAAGCCCATTTTTCCCGTTTGCAGGTGACCAGTGGGACTGAGCCAACAGCAACGCTGGAATTTATAAAGTTAATAAAGTTTATGCAACACTCCCCACGYCTGGGCAGTGTCCACGCTGTGCAGAACAGCAGGAACGAGCCTGGCTGTTCACTGAGCAAGGCTCCAAACACGAGGGGCCGGCAAAGGGGAGGCAGGAATGTGGTTTAGGGCTGGGATGAAGGCTGCTCTGTTCATGTTCACATGCCCTGGGAAGGCAGCAGGTCCTGCTTAGAGGAGTTCCCAGGTGGAAAAAGCAACAGGTTGGGTTTGGGCATGGCTGCAAGAGGAAACCCTYGCCTTGCACAAACATTTTGCAGCCTGATCAAACAGCAGAGCAGCGAGCCCAGGCCCTCTCCTGCAGGAAAACAAAGGCTGAGGCACGTCCAGCAGGTGAGGAGYTCATGGGCAGKGATGTGCCTGGTGCARGCACAGTYGGGGCTGCTGCACCCCAAAATCRCAGAATGGTTTGGGTTGGAAGGGACCTTCAAAGATCATCCTGYTCTTGCCCTTGCCACCTTCCACTRGACCAGGCTGCTCMAACAGCAGTTCAGACAGGARATTTGCAGGTTTGGYTGCCACCAGATGGAGCTCAAAAATAAACAGGAGGAGAAGGGTGTGCGTGGGGTGATGGGGTTGGTGTGGGGCACAGCCACCCATGCTGGGGCAGCTGGAGAAGCAGCAGCCCATGAGCCACATGGCCCCAAACCAGCTCACTCAGCAGTCACAGGGACCTGCTGGCCATGTGGAGGGGGAATATGGGCACGTGATGACACAGTGCTGCCCACAGCAGCTTTTCCTTCCTCCTCCTCCTCCTCCTGTGCTGCATGAAAAGCCAATCCACGGCCTGGCTTTACCCTCCAGCATGGTCTGCTGGCTTTTGGCATTTCTCCATTTCTCCGAGTCATTACTTGCTTTCTAAAAGTAGGTAAACATGGAGGGGGGTGGGGAGGGCAGATTTTCCCATCTGCTCCCAGGATTTCAGCCTGAGCTGGGCACTGCAACCCCCCCAAAAAAACTGGACCAGGTTTTTCCTTTAGTCCATTCCACAAAGACAGGAATGCTGGGGTCCCAATTCTTCCCAAACCGCTCCAGAGTGGGCACTGCCAGTCCTGTTGTGACAGGRCACTGCCAGTCCTGTTGTGACAGGTATCTCCCGCTCCATTTGCAGCCTGGCATGTGCCCCGTTTGCGGATTCAAGGATCAGAGCTTTGACCCAGTGGCATTTGGGAGCAGCCTCCGGCTAACGCGATGTATTTCAGCTGCACAGCTCATTTCTATTTTTAAGGTCCCTCAYCAGCCCCTGAAGGGTGAGGGGGAAGCAAAGCTGCTGGAGGGAAATAAAGCGAACCAAAACAACCCCCAGCAGCAAGAGGAAGGGAATGTAAAGAAATGCTTCTCACCGGAGGCGGTGGGGTGGCACGAGGGCTGCTGCAAGGGACGAGAGCGAGCAGAAAACACCAGCGAGATTTTAGCAAATATGGGAATTAATCAACAGCCAAAACAGCACCAGGGGAGCAGAGGGGGTGAATCAGTCCCTGTGGAGTTGATGCCGTGGAAGATGGGTGCTTGCCCGTCCAATATCAAGCCCTATAGGAGGAAGGGGATTGCTTAGGGAGAGGTGTTGGTTATGGGGAACCCCTTTCTTGGTTTTACTTCTATTGCCCAATGTTCCCCTTGCTATCCCACAACAACAGGACACAAAACACATGAAATCATATGAAATCAGAGAATCATTTGGGTTRGAAAAGCCCTCTAAGAACACAGAGTSCAACCATTCCCCCAGCACYGCCAGGCCCACCACYACCCCRTGTCCCCARTGCCACATCCACAGGGCTGTTAAATCCCTGYAGGAACRGTGACTCCACTRCCCTGGACAGCCTGTTCCCATGCTTGGTAACTCTTTCAGTGTGGAAATTTGTCCTGATGCCYGACCTAAACCTCTCCTGCCACAATTTGATGATCTTCCATAGAATTGCRAAATGAGAGTTTTCTCTCGTGGCTTGTTACTTGAGAAGAGAGACACCCACAGCAGTGAAGATGGAAACAGAACAAAAATAAATGTGCTTGGCTGTCAGATGCTTTTCCAAAATATGTCTGAATGCTATGAAGGGGAAAGAAAGGCCCTAAAAGCTCTTCAAGCCCAAGCAAAAAAGGCAATGCCAAGGGCTTTTCCCTCAACAATGCCATGAAGCTGCCTGGGAGAACATCATGGGGAATCTGGGCTCTCCCTCTATCTTCATTCCCAGCAGAGAAGGAATCTGTGACAATTTGCAGACATTCAGGAACACAGCCTTTAATTCAGCAGTTTTTCCAGGCAGTTTTGTTTCACTGGGCAGGGAACCATGGCCACTGACRGGTGCTGCTGTAAATCCAACCCACTCAGAGCAACGTGGGGATGAGCTCAACCTCCATCCAACATCCAAAAAAGAGGAGTATCTATGAGCTCATGGCATCACAGAGCAGCTCACTGAGAGCRGGATCAGGCTGGGGAATGTGCCCAGATGAAAGGCAGGGATGTAGGATTGGTGCTTTGCTCTGCCATTGCCTCCCCGGGATGCCTGGGGACATTGCTGGGTTTGTCCCTCCATGACCACGAGACCAACAAACAAATACAGTAATATTGACTTTACCTTTGTGTGTCCACACTGTGATCTGCAGGCTTGGGAAAAGAAATATTTGCCTCTCCAAAACACGGGGCTTCTGCTGGGAACAGTAGCACAGGAGATCCCTGAGGCATCCTGGGGGTGAGCAGCACCCAAAGGGCTTTGCTGGRGCATGGGAAGATCCTGGATTGGTGCCACAGCCACACTTCGCAGCCAGCCTTACCTTGTCTTATTCAGAARAGGTTTATTTTCCTTTATTTTTCTGTGTTTGGTGATGTTTAAAGGCTGCCACGTGCTTCCTGTGAGATGCAGCCCCCCCAAACAGCAGAAGTCACATCAGATCATTGCTGCCATGGACATGGGGGTCACCCTCAGGGTGCTGGCAGCCCCTGGGGTCCAAACTTTGTGTCCAAGACTGCTGGAACCCCCCTGAAGCCATTCCCTTTCCATTCACACACTTGGTCAGGGGGAGCAGAGCCCTGTCCAAGGGACAGGGGACACAAATCCTCTGCCCCAAAGACAAGGATTTCTGCCTGGGGAAACAGAGCTCAGGGAAAAGCTCGCTCAACACTTTCCACCCTCAGAAACAACAGAGCTGGAAGTGACCCTGGCTGCCCCTGCAGAGCAGACAGAAAGCAGAGCAGACAGCAAGCAGAGCAGACAGCAAGCAGAGCAGCCACTTCCCCCCAGCTGCTCTCTGCCCCTTGTCCTGCCTGCACGGGGCACCAGCAGGGAAATCACGGCTCAGGGATCCCCTGTCCTCAGCTGCCATCGGGGCTGCAGCCCCTGGTGCACRCAGGGACAGCCCCACACCTCGTGCTGAGGTGAGCAGGGAGGTTTGGCACCTTTAAATCAACCTCTGCCAGGATTTCTGTGCCTCCAGCAGGAACAAARGTGTTCCCTTCACGCAGGCACCTGCAGGCTCTTGTTTTCCCAGCTATCAGGCTGGTCACAGAAGGATCAAACAGCCAAGCTGACAAATTGAAGGTAAAAATCAGGCAAAACAGCRCTTGGGGAAGTGCAGCACATGGGCCAGGTGGGATCCAGAGCTGCCAACYCCAGTGCAGCCCCTGAGCTGCCATCCACACCATGAGCTCCAGCCTGACTTCCAGACCCATAAAATGCATGTCCTGAGCAAGCTTTATCCCCCTCCTCATTCTGGAGGGGTCACTGTGTTCCCAAACGCTGCCCCCAGCCCCAGGCACACCTGCTCAGGCCCTGGCACTCGCTCCTGCCCCTCGAGGCACCAAAGCAGCCCAGGGCAGCTGTGGCTTTGGGAGGCCAAACAAGCTCAGTGCCAGCAGGGAACGGCTGCGTAGCCAAGTAAGGAGAGAAAAGGCTGAGGGAAGGCATTTACAACACCACCACAGCCCAGCCAGACCCTGCTCACGTGCAAAACACACAGGGCCCAGTGAGTCAGGCTGGCATGTGACACCTGGCACTGCCACATCCCTCTGCTGCTGTGAGCAGGAGCTGTGTCCTGGTGCAGCCCCTCCAACACCCCCAGCGCTGCTCTGCTCCCCCCTCCACGCATCAAGAACAACCCACAGCATTTTAAAAGGCTGCTCCAGTTTATTGGTCACCATTGCACGAGTTSAAGGTAATAAAAACGTGTTACCAAGTCTGCTTTGAAAGGGCTTAGTTACACCGGGAGAGTAAAAAGGCTGGAGTGGAATCGTCGGGGTGGCTGAACTTTTCCATCAGAAAGCAGCACCTTGTCCTTGGAGCAGCCAGCTACTCTACAGGGGAGGGGCAGTGCCCGCCGGGGTGGGGAGGAGCAGCCGCCGACCCGCTCACACCGAGGGTCCTGAGCTGGACTCGCTGGCGTGGCGCCTCCGCCCCGCGCCCGGGGCTGCCACCAGGGCACAGGCCATCGGTCCAGTGGCCACCCGCAGAGCTCCCAGGCTGCAACACAGAGCAGAGAGAGAGTCAGCCATAACACCGACCCTGAAATGTGGCATCGCTGCTCTGCAGCTAAAGGAAGCCCTGGGCATGGTCCATTGGGTCAGGAGGACCTCGGGGGACACAGCAGGGATGGCCCCAGGTGCCACACTGGTGCTCCCCCATGCCACCTCAAAGCACTCACCTCTCCTGGGACTCTGACACGGTTGTCATGGCCGGGTGAGCAGTCTTCCCAAAGAAGAAGCTGGCCCACCACTGGCCAGGGTCAGCCTTGGGCAGATCTGGGGAACAGAGCACGGCCAGGTCAGCGGCCCCATGGCCACCCCAACCTCACCCCAGAGGAGAGGCGGGCTCATCTCCAGTAGGATTGGCCAAGCAGAGTCCCCCTGGGCCAGGACAGGTGGCACTTACCCGGGCCGTGGGGGATGACCTCCCCAGAGTACTCTGAGCTGCAGGAGCTGGTGCTGGATGTGGAGCTCAGGCGCCCTGTGGACAAATCATGGCCATCAGAACCAGTGCTGACCCATGGCCATGCCACGAGAAGGAAAGCACGGCCATGGTGTGACTGTCCTGGGTGACACAGTCCCATCACTAACTCGCTCCAAGCCAATAAAAACCACCAGGAGGGGGATACTGGGGAGATTCCAAGAGCAGGGAGCAGAAAAACACCTGAACACCTCTGTACGACCCCAAGGACAAAATGTAGTGGCTTTGAGAGGCCTCTGCAGATGACTTGAGGCCAAGAGGATGTGAATTCCTGGGTATAATCCATGTGTTTTTAGTACAACAGCCACAAGTCTGCTGCTTGTTTCAGCTCAAGGGGAATCCTTTAATTCCCTCTGGTTTAAGCAATCCATTAAACCAGAAAGTGTCTCCTGGGTGAGGTACCAGGAGCTACCATTGCTCAGACTGGTTTTGCAGCTCATTTCTGCAGCAGCAGTGCAAGATGAAGTGGTCAGCTCCATCCCCTACAACCTCAGTAACCAGTGAAGGAGATTTGAGCCATCTGGGGGCCCCAAAGGAGGGTCTGGGCAGCAGCAGGGACACTGCTGGCTGTCCCCTGTTTTCAGCAAAAACTCACATGGGGCTGTAGCTGAAAGCACAGAGCTCAGCTCCATTTCTGCTGGAGCCAGATCCCCCCACACCTGGCAGAGACCCCCATGTGCCCACCCATCATCCCAAGCCCTCCCTGGCCCCCAGCTTGCCCTTACTTCTGCGATAGTTGTGCGTGGCCATGAGCGAGCCGCTGGATGGGATGGATGCCATGGTTCCTGATCTTGGTTCTGGTGCAGATCTAAACCTGGGAGCAGAGAGATAGCTGTCAGCACCCACCCTGAGCCACTCCTGCACCCCCGAAAGCTGCAGGGGTGTACAGGGAACCAGTCTGACTCCACGTTTGTGGAGAAACGGGACGTGCAAGCCCGCACTGGGAACGGCGGCTGCTGCTCGCACACGGATTAAATCCACAGAGCTCCGAGAGCTACGTGCAAAGCCAAAATAATTCCTTCATGCACAGCTGCCTGCCCAGAGCACAGCCTGGCACAGCCCCTCTCCAACCCTCCCTCCTCCCCGGGTGTTTTTCTTGCAGAAATCCGGCTCCCCTCCTTGGATCAACATCTGGAGTTACAAAATCCCAAGCGGATGTTGCATAAGGAGCAAAGAAACGCTCAGTTGGGGCACATACCGAGGGGTGTTCCTGCAAAGAGTTCCAGCCCCAGCCTGTCCTCAGCAGCCTCCCCAACACCCACAGCCGGGACAAACCTGCCCGCCCTTCACCTTTGATGTGGTTCAGCTCCAGTTCTGAACTGGAGAAGTTCTGAACTGGAGAAACTCAGTACTGGTGTAGTTCAGAACTGGAGAAGTTCAGAACTGGAGAAGTTTTTTTTTCCTCCTTCCGGGTACAAAACACCTTCCTGCCCGCAGCTGACTCTTCCCACAGTCCGACCCCTTCTTCTCCAAAAAAACTCAAAAAAACCTCAGGCAGCCAAGCGCGCCAGCTGCCAACAGCTGGACACCGATCCCCGGMGCCATGCGGGAGAATCAACCTCTCCTCAGCGGGGAAACTGAGGCACGGGGAAGTTCCGAGCCAGCGTAGCCCCCTCGCAAATCAAACCCTCCGCTCCCTCTGTGGGGCCGCCCCGTCCCCCCGGCTGCGGGCAGCGCACCTGGGCTGTGTGCGGGCTCCGGCGGCTCCGGCGGGCGGGCAGGGCAGGGGGGTCCGGGGCGGGGGTCGCCGATCGCTCGCACCGCACGGCCTGAGCCGCGGCGCTGCCGAAAACCCCCCGAGCCGCGCTTTTATCCGCTCCGGACACGCCCACCCGCCGCCGGAGCCAATGGGAGCGGGGGCGTGGCCGGACACACCCATCGCGGGGCGTGGCCTGACACGCCCATCACGGGGCGCGATTGTCGCGGAGGGGCGAGGGGACACCCCCGAGRGGGTCGGGGACAAGCAGAGCCCCAAACTCGGAGAGAGGAGATTGAAAATCCATCCACCGCCGCTCCTGAAATGGAGAAGRGTTTTCCTTCTTTAGAGCGGCGCCGCCTTAAAAATGAGAGTAAACACGAAAAATAAATAAACGCGGATTCGAGGGATTCTGAGCTGGCTGGGCTTTATCAGTTTTGGGAGAGAACGCTTTGTTTCAGAGGGAGAAACGAACAGCAAGGACAAAGTACAACCCACGCCGCAGTGCAACTCCTCTGTGCCTGGTTACCAATGCACCATCCTGCACTGGTGCTGCTCCAAAAACCACTGGTTTTGTGGGATTGGAGTCTGGGAGAGCCAAGGCAATGCATTGGTGCACAGGGAAACAGATCTGTGTAAAAGGAACAGAAACTTCACAGAAAATTTMTTTCTGTATGGCATGGAAATGGGGTTGAGAACGAAACACTCAGAGAGATGCCAGAGCCTTGAGGAACCTCCACAAAGGCAGTTTGATACTTGGGGTACCTAAAATGTTGCTCCTTTTTTTTGTCCCAAAATTCAGTAGCACTCCAGAGCAAAGAGCTGCAGCCTGGCCTGTTGAACAGTAAAATCTTGAAGCTTTGGTGCAGCTGTGGGCAAGAGAATTTTTGGGGGTGATGCTTTAACCATTTCAGGGATTGGAGGCAGGAGGGAGCCCASATCCCAGCCTGGGGTGGTTKTTKCACAAACTCCCCATGTAACGAGGTKCATTSCTCCCCCAATCYGTGCTTTTTATTAATCTGGAGTTATTTTTTAAGCACCAGGGTGAGGAACCAGTGCCAGGGGAGGCAGCTCGGGGTTGCTCGAGGACATCAATGTCCCTGCACAGCTCATGGGGCAGTAAAAGGGCTGAGCTGCCCTCAGGGGTGTTTCTCAGTGGGGTATGACCACCCCAGCATGGGGACACTCCAGGTGAGCCATGTCCCCAGCTGACCCGAGGACAAGGCCACACTGACCACTGCCACGTCTGCTGGCACGGACACTGTATGCACCCTCCCAGGAAAACAGCCGGGACAGATTTCAGGGAAAACCTTGGCACAACAAGTCTGTAAATAAATAGATTATTTTCAAAATTTACCCCAGAGGTTTAAGGGCTAACACAAGCACATGTGTGGTCCAGCTGAGGACCGAGTTCCTCCACCTGTGCCTCAGTTTCCCCACTGATGATACTGACTCAGCGCTTTCCAGGGCAGGATTTGGCTAAAGGTTGTGATGGACTTTAATACACAAATTCCAACAGGCAGTTTRAGCAGCCACGTGGTTGTTTTCATGCCCAGCATTAGACTTTGCTTTTGTGCCACATGATCGGGTTGGATCATTGGTTTAATTTTGGGGTCCTGACACTCCCAGCCCTGCCTGGCTACACAGCGTGGAGAGCTACAGGGCACAGACTTGGGAGATTTTTCTGGGCCAGAAGGGAAAGATAAAAAGGCTAAAAACTCAGTGCTTCAGACATGAAAAGTCACTTTTGTTTTAGTGCAGCCAGTGCCACTTTGCAGGTTCTTCCTAAACTCCCTAGAGATATATTCCTGCAATCCTCCATCCCCCTAATAAYGCACAGAGCAATTAGAGGGTATTGATATAAAGATTATATTCTATAATGGATTATATTCTTCCCAGCAGGTCCAGCGTGGCTTTGTACCCCACCGAGCCTGAGCAGGCTAATTGCTTTAATTAATGATAGAGCAGAGATGGAGAAACCTGTCCTGGTCCCTTTGTGCAGTGACACCCCTTACACCCACATTTGGGGCTGCTTTTAAAGGATCACCCCATTAAGCAGGTAACACTGGGGSTGTGATGCTGCACCCACAGCCATGAGGGGTGAATTGGGGCTTTGCTAATTCAGGGGGATCAGTCTCCAGAAAATTGTGCCTTGTTCTGCTTTTCCTCTCAAGATCAATTCCATTTTGCCTTCATGAGGCAGCAGGAGCAGCATGGGTAGGACAGAGCAGCCGGGGAGATTGATGGAGCAGCCAGCCTGGTTTCCCAGGACAAAGCCTGCTCTGGGTCTGTTGAAAAGAGGAAGATACATTTCATTTATATTGATCGAGGAACAGTAGTTTTAAAGAGAGCAGATGACAAGATTTGGATAGATTTTTCTCTTTGGTTTTCCTCTCATTASAGCTTCTGAGCAGACTGCAACTCTTTCCAGTTTGCTTTTCAGCAAGGTTTCTGTGTTTTCCTTTTTTGAAAGTCTGGCTTTTAGCTTCTGGCAACTGGCTTTTGTTATCTGTTATTTGTGTGGGCCATTGGGAAAGAGCCTTTTGTGTAGTTTTGAACTTGGCAGAAGTTTCTGGAAGCAGGCAAAAGCACCAGAGCTGAACAAGCTGCTGCCTCTGGACTCCAYCAGCACCCCTGGGCCAGCACTGACGGGTGTTTGGGGCACCTCAATGGCTTCAGGCTGCTGCCACATTCCCTTGAGGGATGTGACATCCAGGTGGCTTCAGGAATTTGGTCAATGAAAGGGGCCCAGCAGCCCCTTCCCCACCAGAGCAGCAGCAAATTCCTTCCTGGGTAAGAAGGCAGCCCTTAGTCCTGGCCCAGCAGTAGAATCACAGACTGGTTTGGGTTGGAAGAGACCTTAAATCTCATTCCAACCTCCTGCCATGGGCAGGGACACCTTCCACTATCCCAGATTGCTGCAAGYCCTGCCCAACCTGGCCTTRAACACTTCCAGGGATGGAGCAGCCACAGCTCCTCTGGRCAATCTGTGCCAGTAACGCAGACTCGAGCTTCTACAGTGCCACAAAGCCTGATCCTGCCCCACGGAGGCTTTTCCCTAATTCTCCCTCTGTCAAACACTTCTTGCTGCAGAGGAGGGAGCAAGCAGGACCTGTGTTCAGGCTTGTCCTTCTTTTCCCCGTCCTCCCTCTCTCGCTCCTCCTCCTCCTCCTCCTCCTCCGCTGCCTTTTCCCGGCTGTGTTACTCATTGCCAGGTTTGGGATTAGGGCAGCGTCCACCCAGCACAGGCAGCTGCTGCCACCTATGGATAACAAATACCCAAAATATTCACCCCAGATGCCCAGAGAGGGCCATCCTGCCCTCTCACCTCCTCTGAGGTGAGATCGGAGCYGGAGCAGCTGTGAAATCAACCCCTTGGTCGTGTTATGGCACGAATGCCTGTGCATCTTCCCCTGCCTGTATGGGTTTAAACTGSATAAGGGAATGTCCTGRAAATGCATGGRAAGATTTCCCTTAAGCACAATGCTYGAGGAGCATATTTTACCTGTCATCTGGAAATCTGCCTTTCTGRATATGTGGAGCAGTGACCCAAATGCCACCTTGGTAGGAGAATAARCCACAG
Organism: Malurus melanocephalus; assembly: GCF_030028575.1. Lineage (NCBI taxonomy): Eukaryota > Metazoa > Chordata > Aves > Passeriformes > Maluridae > Malurus > Malurus melanocephalus. The sequence continues at coordinate 2,889,519 of NW_026623291.1, forward strand.
TCAGATCAGAGCATGGACCACTGTCCCCATGGTGATGGAAGCAGCTCTGCTGGCCTCACCTCCAGTCTGATTTCCCAAAGGGCACAGGGAATTGGCATCAGGACCCCCAGGATTCTGAGTCTGATCTGAAAATGTCCATGCTGTGGAGAGAATTAGACAGAGAATCACAAACTGYCTGATTTGCCTGTGCAAGAGGGACGCCTCCAATTTTGAAAAGCCAGTGAAGAGAMATGACAGCTGCTCTCTGTAATCCAGAAGCTTGTGGTGAACTTAGTTCCACAAGTYCCTGACTTTTGGTCCATCTGTTCATCTCTAAAAATGGGAAAATCATCTTGCAGAAACTGGTAGGAACACTGAACAGGATCCATSTCTGCAGAAAACTCCTAGACCAGCAATTCCTTTGTGGGATCAGGGGAGATGCCACTACCAGTCACTACCAWCACACGAAAACAAATTATTCTCTAATACACATCCTTTGGATTTGACGGGGGAAGGTTCAGCAGCAAATTTTCTCATTAAGTTCCCTGATCCTCTCTTCCCCCTCTGGATGCATCCAAAGCTTATGYTGTTACCCAGCTATCCCCTTTAACATTTCCACTAAAGCCATCAGGAGATATGGGCAGCCAGGGCTCTTTTCACTCAGCGGCTGTGGTTTGATAGGAAAAGCCATCCCCGGGATTAATCAGGCTTTTCCTWACTGTGGGATGTGCACGGCTGCCAAAACAAACACATCAATCTGCTCTAGCTTGGTACAGCACCAGACACTCTTGCTGAAAACTCAGCACGGTCCAGAGGCAAGCAGCATCCTGCAAACAGCACTAAAGCACAGGGCAGAGGTGTCTTATCTCATTTGGGCTTGACCTAGATTGGGCTCTGCCCCCTCCCCAGCTCGTGGGGAGATTTAAGGGATCAGCGTCTCGCAGCCCCCACAGATGCTGCATCCAGGCGCCAGAAATGTCACAGTGCCCCTGATGAGATGCAGTTGAAATGGTGTTTGTCTCCTTCCCCGATGTTAAAAGATATTCCAGGGCATGGAAATGTTCACCCTGGCTGCTTCCCAGATGGTCAGTGGTTCAGGCTGAGCAGTTTTATCCTTCACAGCCTCGACCCCATAACTCAGCTGTTGGTGGAAAAGGGGATTCCAGGGGAGCATCCCCTGGAGCTGTGTGCTACCACTGATGTCCAGGATGAATGGGGACAGTTTCCAAGGCCTTGAAGCATTGTCCCTTCAGCATTGCTGCCTCAGATCCACTTGGACACCCAGTGGGTGTGACTAACCCCCCCTGGGCATGTCCCAGTGCTGTGAGCACCATGATGGGCCCTAAGGAGCAGCCCACCCTGCACGAGGTACGCTGCTGTCCCATCAGGGATGACACCAGACTCCGTCCCCAGCTGGCCAAGTGGCTGGAGGACTTGGACATCTTGTTATCACTCCCTAAGTTTATTTTTAAACCTCTGGCTCCAATTTAAAGGTATCAGCAGCATGGAGTGAGCACAGGACCTCAAAATACTCCCTTTCTCCTCCTTCCCCTGCCTTCCTGTCCCATAAATTCTGTCTTTATCTCCTTGCTTCACATCTACAACATGAGCATGAGCTGAAAAACCTGCTCRTGTTAAAAATATCTGAAATTTACTCCATCCCTGGAAGTGTTCAAGGCCAGGGGGATGAGGATTTGAGCAACCTGGTCTTGTGGAAARCATCCCTGCCTGTGGTGGTGGAGTTTGGAACAAGATGRTCTTTAARATYCYTCCCAACCCAAACCAGTCTGRGATTCTAYAATCCTGWGATCTYYTCCTGTTTGGTGCCTTGGGTGGGGAGTGATGCCAGGGAGAGTCAAAATCTGTCAACACAGGGACCTGGAAGGGTTGACCTCAAAGCCAGCCCCAGGTACACATGCTCTAGAAACCCCTGGGATGTACAGCAGGGAATCCCATCCTGTTTAAACACGGGTTAATCTGGGGTTTAGCTGCACTGGGAATGCCTGCTCTCTGCACTCTGACAGTCAGGATTGCTGTGGGATGCGTTGTGCAGGGAAGGGATGGTCAATGTCTCAGTGTTTGGAGCTTGTCTGCTCCCAGCAGATGGTGAGTGCTGAAATATCAGGGTGCAAAGGCTCTGCAGAGCCTCTGAGCTGCTGTGGAAGGAGCTGGAAGCCTGAGCATGGGAAGAAGGAAACCTGACAGCCTCCACTCTGTTCACAAACTGCCTTGTAGAGGACAACCATTGCCCTGCCCACCTTTGATCTGATTTTCTGGTGGCTCTKCCATGAGCCCAGGCTGCACTTTTCCCTTCCAAGGACTGTATCTATTTCTTTGCAGAGGAAGAAAATAGCAATTTACAGCCACCCCTGTGTCCAGCCCCAACTTTTCCCTAGCGAGAGCAGCGCTTCTGGAGCGACAATTCCTTGTAGCTGCCATGTGCCCTGCCCAAAYCCCCTTCTTCAGAGGAGACCTGATGCATTTCACTGCAACAAACACACAAGGGCTCAGTAAGCTCAAAATTCATGGGCAGAAACACCCCCAGTGCCAGGCAAATCCAGGCAGGCAGCCTGGGGTGTTCGCATCCCAGATCCATACAAATTACGGCATTGCGGATTATTCCCTCTCCCAGACACTCTGTGTGGGGCCTCTCAGGAAAAAAAAATTAATTCCAGTTGTTATGTCTGGAAAATGGRAATTTAAATTATCAAATCTCAACCCAAGGGCTGTGGGACTGGATGGGGTCGAGGTGATGATGAAAGGAGTAAGGGGTCCCTGCCATATTTGTGTGCAGCCTGYCCATCCCTTCTGAGAAAAAAAGAGGGTTTTCTGTTTTCTTGAGTCACCCTAAATCATTTGGTGATGGGCTATGGGGAGGGTGAATCAAGCCTAGATATGATGCAGGGGAATTGTTGCAGCTGGGACGTGGATCTGATGCCAGATGGAGGGAGACGAGGTGCTAAACTTCACCCACCCTCGGATTTTGCTTGCTCCAGTCTCTGTTATTTTACATGGCTGAACATTTAAGGGCAAATTTACTTTTTTTTATTTTTTTGTGAAGGAAAATTATTGCACTCAGGCATGCCAGTTGGGCTGGATGGTCCCCAGCGACCACATGTGCTCAGTGCAGCCCTTGCCCCCGGTGCCAGCCAAACCTGGGCACACAGCTGTGGCTTTAAGCAGCTCGGAGGCTGGGGCCAAAGTGGCTTAAGGGAGCCAGGATTAGCCAGGTCTGACAGCCCTCGCTCCTGCTCAGGTCCTGCACTATTTATAGGCTGATGGGCCGTCAGGCTCTATTTCAGTGCACAACAGGCCACTGCCCAGTTSCCTTCTTCCTGCCTGGGAAAAGGGTGGAAAATGGAATTCTCTTTACTGGAGAAGGAAAAAAGACAGGAGAGGTCCATCCCGTGCTCACATGGCAGAGGTGACCAGAATTTAGCCATCCCATCTTCATTAGCAAACTCAGCCATTGCCCCACAGTGGGCAGGTCCCAGGCTGCCCAAGGCCTTACATTTAAAAGGGCAAAGCACTAAAATATGGATAGGAAGAATAAGGGATTTATAAACCTCTCCCTCCTCCAGGTTATCATGCTTGTTGTCCATCTCCAGCCCATCCAGACCTGTGGTAAATCTTCTACCCCTGTCCCAAAACAARGCTGGGGTAGGGTAAAGATCCCATCTTTTTACCATCTCTTTAACCCACCWCTTTGAAAGTTTTTAGAGCCTTCTCCTTGGAAGTTTCTTTTTATTTTTTCTGGCATTCAGCACATTTTGTGTTGTGCAAGGAATGCTTCATGAAAATAAAAGAGAGCTTGACTATCATATTTCTAAGAAAATGCCAATGAGCTATAATATTCATTAAAAAAAGGCCTCCCTTTAAGCACTAATGAGAAGTTAGGAACATTTTTATCCACATGTTGAGTAAGTTTTTAACCCTTAGTCTAAGAAGGTAAGAGTACCTTCACAGGGGTACCTGATTTAGCTGTTAAATTCACTGGAAGGATGGTMTGGGCCATAAAATTGATCTCGATTATTGCATATTTTTATTCAAAATTAGCTTGCTTTTGACCTATAATTGGCTTTGGGACACAGAAAATTTTGGATTGGCCTTRGAAATGCACAGCTGACATGAATATAAATATTCTGACCACTACATATTATTTTTTTTTATGCAAAGAAAATGTCATTGTATTACTGAAGGAGATTACTTATGATTTCCATGTCCTCTTAGGACTTGAACCCCATTTCCAGTTAAATGAGATGAAGTTCATAAATCACAAGTTCTTGCGCAGCCACCATCCATGTTGCAGGTGCAGAAATCWGTTTAGCTATGTTTGTCCCTTTCCTTGCTGCCCTCTCTGGGGTTGATGTGTTCCCAGYGAGGCAGAGATGTGGCTCAGTGTCCTCAGGGTCTGCCCAGGGTGGTGTTTGTGCCCTGCAGGGACCCCTCTGCTGCACAGCCCTTCTGGGGGCAGAGCAGGGGATGTGGGATTTGGTGGCCCCTCCAACCCCAGCCCTGTCCCTTTATTCCCAACTGCCATAGGGTGTCCAAACCCCCCTGGGCCAGCACTTCCATCATTTCCCATCTTCCAAAAAGCCCTTCCCTCCATCTACCTGTCTTATCCCATCCCTCTATCTGTCATCTCTCCRTCTCCTCCATCCCTTCATCTCCCTCCCGTGTATTCATGTTCCATCTCTCCTATTTCTCCATCTTTTTTTTGCTCCCATCTTCTCCCCATCTCTCTACCTTCCATYCTGCTGTTTTCCTCTGATTTGAGTCTTCCATCCTTCCATCTTCCCATCCCTCCATTTTCCACCCCTTCACATCTCCATTTYTCCTCCATTTTTCCCATCCTTCCATCTTCCCCCATCCTTCTGCCTTCTCCCTCTCTCCACCTYCCTCTCAYGCCTTCATCTTCCATGTCTCCTATCCTTCCATCTTTTATCCTTCCACCTTCCTCCCATCCCTCCATCTTCCATTTCGCTGTCTCCCTCTGACTTCATCTTCCATCCTTCCATCATCTCATCCCTCCATCTTCCTCCCATCACTTTATTTTCCATCTTGCTGTCTCCTCCGCCCTCTGCTTCCATCCTGCTTTTCCCCTCTAACTTCAGGCTTTCATCCTTCCATCGTCTCATCCTTCCATCTTCTCATCCCTCTATTTTCCATCTTGCTGTCTCCCTCCAGCCTCTGCTTCCACCCTGCTTTTCCCCTCTGACTTCAGGCTTCCCTCCTTCCATCTCCCCATCCCTCCATCTTCTCCCCCCTCTCCATTTTTCCCATCCCTCCATCTTCCTCCCATCCCTTTATCTCCCATCCTTCCACCTCCTTCCCATCCTTACACATTCCCTCCCAGTTCCCCCGTCTCTCCCGCCTCTCCCTTCTTCTTCTCCTCCTCCTCCTCCTCGCCGTCCTCCTCCTCCCCCCGTCCCCCCCGCGCCTCCTCCTCCTCCTCCTCCTCCTCCCCCGCCCGGTACCGCATTGCCGTAGTGCGGGGGGGCCGCTGCATTGCGCTGCCGCCGTCGATAGGTGCGCCCCTCCCGCGGAGATAAAGCCGGCGGAGCCCAAGCCGGCAGCCTCTGGCCGCCCCGACCGCCGCCCCGGTAAGAGCTGCGGGACCCCGGCGGGATGGGGGGGACACCCGGGATGCGGGGGAAGGGGTGTCCAGCCCCGGGGGATGCGGGGGATCGGTGCCCCCCGTGTGTGTATGTGGGTGCTGTCATCCCCTGGGGTGGGGGGTACCCCGAGGAGGGAGAGGATGGGGCTGGATTCCTTCATCCCGCAGGTGCGTCTTCCCGCAGGTGGGAAATAACACGCAAGCCGTGCTGCTTGAGGACATGAAAATCCTTCAAAATGTTGTGCATGAGGAGGAAAACCCGATAATCCCCCCCTCACCAGACCCCCCCTCCCCTCCCCCCACCCTGCCTTTAGAATCATGGAATCCTCGAATGATTTGGGTTGGAAAGACCTTGAAGATCATCTCGTTCTAACCCCCCTGCCATAGGCAGGGATGYCTTTAGCTGCTTGGATAAGGAATAATAATAATAAWAAAAAAATTCCCCAATTCCCAAAGAGATCCTGCATCTCCCCCCCACGGGTGGCGAGGATGGGCAGGGGGAGAGGGACCCGCACCCGGACTGTGAGCTCCGGGACCGGGCATCGCAGCGGAGCCGCAAAATGGCCAGATCCGGGCTGGCCGGGTTCAAGGGCAGCAGGGACGGGACAGCCGCGGCTCCTGCTGCCCGGGGAAGCTTCTCGCTGGGAATGTTATCACCCGCATGACTGAATCGYTATTAGAGCAGCAAACTCCTCCTGACCTCCTTTACTTCCACGGGCACATTCGTGAAATTGGATTTTATTAGACGTCAGATTAAAGCTCCTAATTGTGCCCGGTTTGTGTGCAGCTGCAGAGCCATGGCAACGCCGGGAGATGCCAGGACAGCTCCCCGGATATACCCGCTCGCGTTTTTAGCCTCCTCCCTCTGTTCCATCCACTTTCACGGCAGCAAAATGTAATAACCCCATCGCCCAGTGCAGGCTCAGACGAGCCCTCGGCAGACCCGTTATTCGCAGCTCTGCTCGGGCTGGGGGAGCAGGCGAGGGCTATTTTTGTCCAGCCCATTTTGCAGACACCCTGCTGTCACCTGAACTGTGCCCGGCTGGGCAGGGGTGAGGGCAGCCTGGGAGGATGGGCACCCCCGGCTCCTCCCAGGGCACCCACGGCATGGAGGAGATGCCCTCGGGTTTGGAAAGAGCGAGAAGCCACCTGAGTGGCAGGAAGGTTTTCCAGGGAGGAAGGGCACCTTCGAAGCATCCATGACGTAGCTCTGGGAACTGGGGGTCTCCGCGAGGGCGGCGGAGGGCAAGATGCCGAAAAACACGGTATCTTGCTGAGATCTTGGAGGCTGGACGTGGCAGCCCGAAAATAGCCCGGCAGGCTGGCTCTGACCCAGCGCGGACAGAGCTGCCAGACGAACCCGGGCACCCCCGGACGCGTGGTCCAGCAGGAAGGTGGGGCGAGGGGAGGACAGCTTTCCCCGAAGGGCTGGGAGGGGGCTGGCACAAGGGGGGCTTTTTTGACGCTCCTGCCTCTTCCCCCGCAGCCTCCCCCAAAAGGCAGCAGCGTTCCCACCGCCCTCCCCAGCGCCGCCCGCCCCGGCCAGCCCCGCGTAGCCCAGCAGCATGGGGAAGGAGAAGACGCACATCAACATCGTCGTCATCGGGCATGTGGACTCTGGGAAATCCACCACCACCGGGCACCTCATCTACAAATGCGGGGGCATCGACAAACGGACCATTGAGAAATTTGAGAAGGAGGCTGCCGAGGTGAGGAGCCCGCCCCTCAGGCTGCCCCCACCCCGCGTTCCCACCCGCGGGGATGCTCCACGCTGAGCCCCACGAGTACCCCACAGGCAACATTCCCCTTCTGCTGGCGCTGCCCTTCTCTTACCTTCTATTTCTCCCTTTGTTCCCATCTATTTTTCTCCCTCTGCACCCCTGGGTCTTCCCGACTTCTGTGGCCTTGGGAAAATAGGCCATTTGGGCACTCGCCACCCTCTTTTCCGGAGCTGGGGGACTCCCTGCTGCCGGCTGGTAATGAGGGCAGGGGCACGGCGAGGTCTGCARGATGGGCTAGGGAACCAGCAGTGATCACCAGGCTTCTGGAAAAGCCACAAGCCATGGTGCTTCAAGGCATGAAATGCCTTCTAAATATGGTGCATGAGGGGGAAAACCTGATAATCCCTCCCTGCCTAGGTCAGGGCTGCCTGAATTTCACTGTGAAGCATCAGCTTCCAGTGCCTGCTGGGGACAAGGTGCAGCATCAGCTGGACCACTCATTTAATCCAGTCTGAAAACCCCATTCCCGTTTYCCTCATGCAGGTGGTCTGATGTGTGGTGTGATTGGTAGCCTATGATACAGAAAAGCTGGCTGGAAATCTGAGCATTTGAGTTAAATTATTTTGTTTGACCCTCATAACGGTGGCATTTATAACAATTTCATCGTGCGTGCATTTAGAAGCCGCCATGCAGCAAAGCATTACCCAATACCTGTAACATGGCAAACCCCGAGATTAAAGAGGAAGAAATAGGGAAGAAAAATGTGAATTGGGAGTCCTGAGAAATTAATGATGGTAAATTCTAGAGAGGTGGGTGAGCCGGGAACAGCCTGTGTTATCCACAGGCCAACTCCTGTCACTCAAGATGGCTTGTCGTCATCGCTCTGGGAATCTTTAATGCAGATATCCTCTTTTTTTTTT
>NW_026623291.1:2898415-2912314 GCF_030028575.1 Malurus melanocephalus
TTTTTTCTTTTTCTTTTGATTCAAGGGCAGAAGTAACAGTATCTCTGAAAGAAGAGTTGTTCTGTTAAACAAAAAAAAAGGAAAAAAAATCAGTATTTTTGGCCTCCGAATAGAAAGCTGTTCCTCCGCTGGGGTTCGATCAGGGAAAATCAGGCTATTTCTGGCACTGAACAGGGAAGGTATTGTGCAGRGCTAGATAATACCCTGGGTTTTTCAACACCAGCTCTGGGTAACTGAATACACCCCGTGAAAGGAGGGAAACTGCTAAATAAAGGATCTCATTTGTCTTCACGTTACGTGTGATGCCGAGCTCTGGGGGGTCTCACACGTGGTGAGGAGCTGGGGATGTGTGGATGTGGCACTGAGATCCTGTGGGAGAGACAGGGGTCTACTCTGTGCCTCAGTTTCCCCATCCAGAAGGGAGGGAACAGGCTGCTGATGGAGGAGAGGCCATGGGATGTGCTGATTGACCTCCTGCCCCAGAGCAGCCATTATTAATGCGAGGCACAAATGCACCATTCCTGCTGTAACTCCATTTCCAGCAGTAAATGAGAACACTCTGATGGCTCCTCCCCACTCCCTAGAAATGGGGAGTTTGTTCCAGTGTGGGCTGGAAAGGGTTAACCTGGCCCAATCCCTGGAGATGTTCAAGGCCAAGYTGGATGGGATTTGGAGCAACCTGATTCAGTGGAAAGTGCCCCTGTSCATATCAAGACCTTTGAGGTCTTTCCCAACCYGAGCCATTTTGTGATTCTAAAAACCTCCAAGCCCCTGTTCTACCCCCTCGCTAAATCCAGTGTCAGTAGGATGCTCAGGAGTAGAGATTTGATTCTGGATTTTTCCATCCCAGTGAAAATTTGCTTYCCAGCAGAGATGGGGCATCACCTCCTCACCCTGGCATCCCCTCTGAGGACGGGAAGTCTTGCCCCTGGCTTTAGGATTTTGCCCGTAATCCTTCGGAGCAAGCTGCAAAGTCATCACAGCACTCAGCTGTTATGAAACAGGCTGTCACCATTAATTCCTTGTGCTGGCTGGGAGCAGGGCTGGAGCGTGGGAGATGGAGCAGACCAGCCCCTGGGCACGGTGTGGGCAGGGCAGGTTTGGATGTGAGGCTGTGCTCGCTTTCATAGCAACACTTATCACTGGAGCGTTCGGTTCCTGCCATGGGGAAAGGCTTTCTTCTGATAATGATCAATAATGGGCCAGAAAAAAACTGTGGTTGCAGAGAATGCATGGATGGATGGATGGATGGGTGGATGGATGGATGGATGGATGGATGGATGGATGGATGGATGGATGGATGGGTGGGAGCAGGGTATCACAGCTCTGACCTTGCACAGCAGTAGGAGAGGAGAACATTAAATCACCTGGAAATGACCTAAATTCCATTCTGCACCCTAAAACCCCCTTGTATCTGAGGCCAAGAGCTGATGGCTGAGCCCATTTTCACCCCCTGCTTTGGCCAGGCCCCCACACTGCCCCAGCACACAGCGTGGTCAGCAAGGGYGGGCTCATCCTGCCCCATCTCCACCTTGGCAGGATCCCAGCTCAGACTGGGAGCACAACCTCCATGCTGGAGGGAAATCCAGCTCTCCCTGGTGCTGTGACGTCAAAGGGCTCCAACCCAAAGGAGGAGGCAGTTCGGAAGTGCCACCGTGGTTTTACCAGGGAATGTGCTTTATCACTGGGCAGAAAGATTTACTGGAGCTAATCTCCCCCAGCATGATTTCCTGCGTGACAATGTTGGCTGAGATTTTGGCCATTTGGCAACGACAGTTGGTCTGGCTGCAGCTCACAGTAGCTTTTCCTGTGAATTTGCACACTCTGTGGCAAAAATCAATCACGTTTCTATTCTGCTCGTAGCAACCAGCTCTCATTTCATTTTCTTTTTAACCCATTCCAATCCTACATCCCTGCCAGTTGCGGGCTCACTCACGCAGCAATGCCCTTTCCCACTAAGCAGCTGCCTCACAGTTTTGAGTCATGGATTAAAATCACAGAATCAGCAAATCATTTAGGTTGGAAAAGCCCTCTAARATCATCGAGTCCAACCATTAACCCAGMACTGCCAAATCCACCAYTAGACCAYGTCCCYACATGTGCATCTCTGTGAAAACATGGAGAATAAAATAAATATCATAATCAGACATTTTTCAATAACTCCATTAAGATTAGGAAATGGGATAAGTATGTAAATATCCTCTGAGACWTTTAGTGTCACAAGAAGCAGCTGTCCATATTTCTGGACAAAATTCCCCAAAATTCTGYACAGGATTTCCCAGCAGCAGTGCAGGACCATGGTGTTTCATGGAAGAGACCTCATGGGCTGCTGCCTTCAGGTACTACCCATCCAGTCCCACTCACAAATTCACTTCATGGCTCTTCTTCCAGCCTCTCCTCATCCTGTTGAGGAACTCGTTGTGAACAGCATCTCCTTTCACCTGCATTTATTAGTAAATAGACCACAGCTCCCATTGAATTTAGGGAATTTCACCTTTAATGTTTGCAGTGTGACCCTGTGTGGGTTTGGGAAGTGCCCTGGAGGGTGGGAGGCCATCACCAGTGTTATGGGTGTGGGTTTCTCACTGGTTCTTGCCTCTGTGTYGGCCAGATGGGGAAGGGATCCTTCAAATACGCCTGGGTGCTGGACAAGCTGAAGGCTGAGCGTGAGCGTGGCATCACCATCGACATCTCGCTGTGGAAGTTTGAGACCACCAAGTACTACATCACCATCATCGAYGCCCCTGGCCACAGGGACTTCATCAAAAACATGATCACCGGCACCTCCCAGGTGAGAAATGGGGCCCGGGGCGTGGAGGGCTGAGGCTGTTTCATGAGCTCAGGGTGATGCAGGTGCTGCTGGGGTCCTTTTGGAGGGGGGGATTTGGGAAAGCAGGCATGGAATAATGCTGAGCAGGGCCCACCCAAGAGACTGGGTGGCACCAGGGTACCCTGGTCCTGCCCCTCCCAGGGTGTCAGGGAGGAAGGGAACCTTTGGGCACAAACAGGTGGCTTCTCCACCCCATTTCCACCCACRTGACAAGGTGGGATGAATGTGGCCTCTCTGGGAGCTGGGGTGCTGTGAGCTACAGGCTTTTGTGTGAGGATATCTCTACATTATTTTAGCCTCAGCCAAATGAGGTATACAAGAAACTTCCASCAATCCACTAAGATTTAGTGGGTAAAGGAGACTCCACAGATKTTTTTTCTCCTTCCTTTTCCTCGARACARCTSTCTTTGTCCCACAAACCATATCATATTACCTAATCAAATTGCCAAAATCCTTCCAATGTAGGGGTGGTTTCTCCTTGTTGCAATGTGGGACATTCCTGCATGTCCCTGTGATTGGTGGGTGCTGGGTGAACCCCACTACATGACATTGCCATTGAGGTGCCACTTGGGCTGGCATGGGTCTCTGTCAAACCCAGGCAGCTTCTGCTGGGGGCTCTGGGAACAAAATTAATCTGGGGAACAATTTCCATGGCTGGAGTCACATCCATCACCCAGGGAGGCTTCTTGCAGGGCTTCAGAAAGGTTTTAGGCCTTGTCTGCAGATGATCAAGATAAATTTCTGGTCAGTTGTGCAGCCTGGATGGATCCATCCTGGTGGATCTCACCATGCAGAACCATGTGGGGGTTGGCAAGGCTGAATCAGCACATCTGGGCCAGTTTTGAGGTGGATCAGTAGGACTAATGGTGGCAACTGTCAGGGAGCCATCTGGGACCCCCTCAAAGCCCTCAGGGGTGTCACCAGGTGCCCTGTGGGGACAGCAGCCGTTCATTTGCCGTGTCCCCCCAGGCTGACTGCGCTGTCCTGATCGTCGCCGCCGGCGTGGGTGAATTTGAAGCCGGCATCTCCAAGAACGGGCAGACCCGTGAGCACGCCCTGCTGGCCTACACCCTGGGGGTGAAGCAGCTCATCGTGGGCATCAACAAGATGGATTCCACAGAGCCCCCCTACAGYGAGAAGCGCTACGACGAGATCGTCAAGGAGGTCAGCGCCTACATCAAGAAGATCGGCTACAACCCGGCCACAGTTCCCTTCGTGCCCATCTCGGGCTGGCACGGAGACAACATGCTGGAGCCCTCTCCCAATGTAAGTGTGCCTCRTGTGAGGCTTCTCCCCCCACCCCGGGGCTCCTGGAAGATGAACTCAGTGCTCTGAAAGCATTTTGTGCCCCCGTTGTGCACAAAGGCCAGTGTTGGCAGCACAGATGATGTGTCTGGAGGGAGCCCTGCTTGGCTCTGGGCAGAGTGAATGGGCTGTTTGTGGGTGCTGTACCCTGGCCAGACATCCCAGCAGCTAAACATGAGCATCTTGAGGAGATGATCAGTYTGGCTTTGCTTCTGGGCTGGGATTTGAAGTTTTCTCCTTGCCAGGACTGGTGGTGACCTCAGAGCAGCAATTGTSGCTCTCAGCAGGAGCGGAGGGTGTGTTTTTAGGGCATTGTTTTCTGAGGGGGATTACACAGTGTGGTGTAAGGATTGGAGCTGTTCCCACAGTGCAGCCAGGCTCCCCCGTGCTCCCAGGGCCCCTTGCCATCTATGTTTGGTGTCACTGCTGTGTCACTGTCATGGCCAAACCTCCAGTGCTGAGTTCTCCCTTCGAAAGGTGACGTTTTCATGCCAAAACCACGGTTCCCTGGAGCATCCATTTGGGGCTGCACCTTTTCCAGTTGGTTTTTACTCCCTCTGTGATGGGGATGGTGGGGAGACAAAGGCAGGGTGCTCTGGGTGGGCCCATGGCATCATTTCGTACAACAGAAGGAAGAGCTTAAGAAGGATGGAGGTTTTTGGCAGACAGGCTGCCCAAAACACTTGTTATTCYGACACTGTTTTTTGTTTTGTTGGAGAAAAATCTACCCCAGGGTTAGTCTTCTAAAGAAATGATGGACTGGGAAGCTCTGGCCAGGGGAGGGTCCCTGCTCTCCTGATGATTTCTGTGTGACCTTGAGCGAGCTGCTCRGATCAGACACCCCAGGAATCTCTTGTGAAACCAGTGGGAAATTTGATGCTTAGGGGGACTTGAGGACATCACCTGTGGATTATGGGGCAGGGCTCTGTGACGAGGGAGGCAATCCCTGAGTCCAGCTGCAACTGAGAGAGCTCAGGGATCACAAGGCTGAGCAAGGGAAGTGCTGCAATGCAAACTCACACAGTCATGAAACACAGGACAGGCAGCTCCCTTGGGATGGCTTGGGGTGTTTGGGGTGCTTGGGAGATTCCTGCTCCCTGAGGAGCAGAGCTGGGATAAAGGTCAGCYCTGGCCATGCCAAATCCAGCCCCGTGGCTCCTGGGTGCCTCAAATCAGGCAGGTTCCAAATGTCAGCAGCTGCTGGGCCGGGAAGATGATCCTGAACAATTCTCCTATTAATAGGCAGCAGAGGGGAGGCACGGAGCAGGAGGGGCTCAGTGGCCCYTTCCTCCAGAGGGGCTCAGTGTGATGTGCTGCCTGAGAGCAGGCAGAGCATGAAATAACTCTCTCCTTTGTCCTAAGGAGGCAGGTGCCTTCTAGGTGCTGCCTCAGCTGGGGAATTGGGAATTGGGAAAAAAACCTGGCCTGGTCTGGAGCAGCATGAACTCTGCTGGACAGGCTGCAGGGACAGGCTCTTCCTTCCCCATATTGCATCACCTCTGGGAAAGATTAAGCAGGAAGCTGGTGTAGATGTCTCTTCTCTCCTTCCTCGCCTGAAAAAGCTCTGATTATTTTCATTTGTAATTTCTGGGCAGGTTTTGCTGAAGCACAAGGCAGTCAAGTGACTCGTCTGTCTGTCAGGGGACTTATCAGAAAGTGGCAATTAGAGCCATGATGTCCCTGCAGCTCCGAGCAGGGGGGTGTGGTGGTACGTCAGGCTGGGACCAGCTCTGTGTGGGAGACTCCAGCCCACGTCCCTGTTGCACAGAATCCCAAGGCCAACTGCAGAAAATGAYAGCTGGGCTGTGCTTCAATCAAAGTTTGGCATTTGAGAGGTTTTTGGGAAATGGGGTGTTCTGTGARGCAGGTTTCTGTTGCTGCAGCTGGCAGAACAGGGACATTCTGTGTGATTTGGGACACAAACACACCCAGTCTGTGGTGGCCTGGGGCTGCAACCTCAACGTTGGGGTGGCATGGGTGAGGGTATTGGGGTATTCATGGACTGGGGAAAACAGGGAAAGCCAATTGCTCTGTAAAATAGACTGGGAGTGTAAAAGAGCTGGAGCTCAGCTGTTGTTTTGGGGTGCTGGAGCTTATCTGCAGGGTTTGGTCAGATCCTGCTTTTGCCMTCAGAGTGATGAGTAGGAATTGCTCTTTGAGAAGCAGATTTGGGGAATACATGACACAGGTTTTGTTTGGGTGGCCATAGGAGGCAGCACCAACCAGGTTTTRCAGATGCCTCTCACCCTGAGGCCATGCTGAGGTTTAGCAGAGATTTGTTCCCAGAAGGTGTCTGAGTTTGTCTTTATCTGATTGTTGGCCTGTCAGAACTTCCCTGGAGAGAGGATGGCTCTGACAGCCACGTGTCACGGGCAGAGTTGTCACTTCCCCCCTATGAGGGGCAGAGGAACAGGAGCTGTGGGCACTTGGTGGCYGTCATCCTYGAGAGCAGAGCTCCTGGGCAGGTGRCCACTGGACAGCTGCTGGCACAGGTCCCTGCCTGGCATTTGGGGCATGGAACAGCAGAATGGGGRAAGGCCTGAGTCATCCTGCCCATCACACCAGGCTGCCTCGCTGCCTGGATGGAGTTTTTTTGTTTTCCTGAGCTGTTGCCTGGCACTGGGTCTGGCTGCCCTGGGGAGAACCCACTGCAAAAGTGTCCCCAGGCTCCTCCTGCCACTGCCACCAGGAAAGACAAGAGGTGTCAGACACGACCCTCTGAAGGGGGCTGATCTGAGCTCTTTGAATGCAGGTTGAATTCCCTGGCTGCACCCAGTCTTTCCCCCTCTCCTGCCCAAAACTGGTGCAGATCGCAGCACAGGAACCCAGCCTTGGCATAGCCACATCCTCCAGGGATGGCTGTGAAGCTGGGGGCACTTTTGAGGTCTTGCTTCACCCCAGCCCCCCCATGGCTGCTGCTCTGTGCCACCAGTGTTGGTGCTAAGGGAAAAAAGCCACATCCTCAAAGTGGGTGATGGATTTGGGACACACGGGAAGCATTTGACATTGGAATGGGAAAATTCTAACCCTCTCTGTGCAGAGGCAGGGGAATGATAYTGTAGACTCTGATCTCTGCTTGTTGTGTCAGGGTTGTCTCAGACCCAGGATGAAATTCTTCTTGCCAGCAAGCTCCAGGTGTTGCTGCAGCTTCCAGATGTGCAGCATCACCCTAGTAAGGCTCTGCAGTTTCCTATGTTAAACCGTGGTACTCAAGCACATTTCCACTCCTCTCTGCCTCTTTTCTGGCCAATTTTTAGTTCCAAAGGTCCAGTTTAGGTCAGGAGAAGGGAASATCTGTGAAAAACAATCCTGTCCCTTGGCAACCACATTTCAAGCATGCTCCCAAGCCATGGTTTAGAATCCARACCCTGGAAGGGTGACAGCAGGAGTCAGTGGGGAGAAACAAAGATCACCTTGGAGAAACCAAGGACTGAAGGTTGGGCACTCTGTAGCTGGGATTGCCACAAGCCTGCGTTCCCTGTGCTGGGGGCAGCATCCCTGGAGGGTCCTGGTAGCTGGTGCAGTGCCCATGGCTTGGAGATGGAAGTGGGGGCTCTGAGCTTGCTGGATGTWACCACTTCCATCCTTTTGTCTGGTTAATGAGTGTCTTGTTTTTTTTTCTAAAACAGAGAGGGGGAAATTGAGCAAAGTGGGGCAGATAAACCTGCATGGATGGTGGAGTGGAAGGAGCTCCCCAGCTCTCTGGTAAAGCCAGGACATGGCAGGACAGATTTTATGGAGGTTGTCCTGGTGGGACACCTGTCTGGGTTCACCTGTGCTGAGGACAGACATGCTCAGTTCAAGACTGTGTTGGATGGGCCTTGAAGCAACCTGTTGTCATGGGAGGTGTCCCTACCCAAGGCAGAGGGGTGTAACAAGATGATCTTTAAGGTCCCATCCAACCCAAACCATTCTGTGTTTCCATGGTTCTCTGCTGCTGCTCTCTCCCCAGATGCCTTGGTTCAAAGGCTGGAAGGTGGAGCGCAAAGAAGGCAAYGCCAGTGGGGTGTCCCTGTTGGAGGCCCTGGACACCATCCTGCCCCCGACCCGCCCCACAGACAAACCCCTGCGCCTGCCCCTCCAGGACGTCTACAAGATTGGAGGTGAGCCTTGCCACTCCTCTGCTTTAACTGGAGTATTCATTCCATGGGAATTTGGGAATGACATTTCCAGCTGTTGGGAGACTGGAGGGATTTGACTCTTCAAAGCAGAGATAGTTCTGGGGAGAAGGGTGTCAACTCCAGAGCAGACCCCATTTGAGCCTGCACTGTCTGGGGTGGGGGTGGACGTGCCCAAAGGTGCCCAGGGACCAGAGAGGAGCAGCAAGTTTGCGAGCTCTCCCCAGGGAACATGTGATGTCAAAATGGCTGCAAATTTGTGTGTCCCAGAGGTCCTGGCTGGCCAGGCGAGTTGGAGGCAGCAAAAAACATTCTGTGAGCCAGGTGAGGGACAAGACCAGCAGGGAGGGCCACAAAGCTGGTGCATGGCAGCTTGACTGTGACCTGCCCGAGCTTCCCAAATGCTGGTGTCCATCATCAGCACCTCCTCCTGCCAAGCTTTGCCAGCCATGTAGGGAGCACCGCGGTGGCCGCGTGTCCCCTTCCCTCTGGAGAGGTGATGGGGACACTCTGCTCAGCTATAAATACCCCGTGAGCTCTCTGACCTGCTGGTATAAGTGGACAGCACTGCTGACTCCCTGGCTGCTGGGTCAGGCAGKCACAGCCTTTTCCAGCCCTTTCTCACCCTTTTCCAAGGACACATGTGCTGCAGGGGTTGAACATGGGATCTGGCAGGGCTTTTAGTGCAGGCTGCTGTTTGCAGTGGAGATGAAAGGGGGTGARCAGATCTGTGTCCTTCCCTAGCTCWGCTGGGACACAGGGATCTGGTTTTACTGGGAGGCAGATCCTTGGGAAGCAGAGACACCGTGGGAAGAGGGAAGGTGGAGGCAGCAGGGTGGGTGTGGAGGAGCAGATGGGTCCAGCCAACCTCCTCAATCTCTTTTCGATGTTGTTTCTGTCAATGATTCTTCTCCTGCCTCCAAAGGGGAGTTTTCCCAAAGTCTCCTGGTCACACAGAGTGTRAGAGATCCCCTTCATTTAATGAGCCACCCTCATTCTCTGTCACAGCCGGTGGCGTGGCCATCAGGGATGGGGACAGTATTGTTGCCATGCTGTGATGTCCCAGTCCTCCATGCAGGAGATGCCACAGCTGCTCCAAGGAAAGAGCTTTTGGGGCGTGTGGATTGCTCAGGGCTTTCTGACCATGGGTTGCTTCATCTTTACAAAACATTGAGTAGGAAGGATGGACTTCTTGTAATTTTCAAGACCCCGTTGTTGATCTGCTGAAAACTTGGGGGTTTTGGGGAAGGAGCAARCAMGTTCTTTGGTGAAAACCACTGGAGWTATCTTGCTTTTGCTGAATCCARGCTCTGGATTCWCCTGGGATTCACCAAGCAGACTGAACTTTGCTGTGCTCTGTCCTCGTCTCCGTAGGGATTGGCACGGTCCCCGTGGGCCGAGTGGAGACCGGAATCCTGCGGCCTGGCATGGTGGTCACCTTTGCCCCTGTGAACATCACCACTGAGGTGAAATCCGTGGAGATGCACCACGAGGCCCTGAGCGAGGCTCTGCCTGGGGACAACGTCGGCTTCAACGTGAAGAACGTGTCGGTGAAGGACATCCGCCGCGGCAACGTCTGCGGGGACAGCAAGTCGGACCCGCCGCAGGAGGCGGCGCAGTTCACATCCCAGGTGAGCCAGGCTGGTGACGCCACCACGCCTGGTTTGTCACCACCCCCCCGCCCCCAGCCTTGCCCTGACCCTGCTCTGTCCCCCAGGTGATCATCCTGAACCACCCTGGCCAGATCAGCGCTGGCTACTCGCCCGTCATCGACTGCCACACCGCACACATCGCCTGCAAGTTCGCCGAGCTGAAGGAGAAGATCGACCGGCGCTCYGGCAAGAAGCTGGAGGACAACCCCAAATCCCTGAAGTCGGGTGATGCAGCCATCGTGGAGATGATCCCTGGCAAGCCCATGTGTGTGGAGAGCTTCTCCCAGTACCCACCCCTCGGTAAGGAACAGMTCTTTGGGGGTCTCTTGTGGAGGAGCATGAGCGCTCTGTGGGTGCAGAGCTCGCACCAGACGTGCTGAGCTTCTCCCAATTGGATTGGGGAGGGAGCTGAGGGTGTTTTGTTGCTCCCCCATGTGCTGGTGGGGTGGGGCAGGCTCTTTGTCCAGCTGGGTTTCCAAAGGGTTTTCCCTCTGGGAGCAGCAAGGCTTTTGCCTCATGGTTACTAAACCCTGGTAGTTTCTGAGCACAGAAACATTTTCCAGTTTCTTCATTTCTGAAATAACTGGTCAGGGAAGGAAAGTTTGCTCAGCAGAAGCCACTTTTTAATGCAAGGAAGTGCCATGCTTGAATTCTAGAATGGTGTGGCTTGGAAGGGATATTACAGACAAGGTTGTTCTGACACCTTGCCATGGGCAGGGACACCTTCCTCTAGACCAGGTTGATGCTGCATATCTGGAAGCTTTAGCACCACCAGGAGCTTACAGAGAAGAGATGCGATTTAAGTTTTAAAAATTGCAATTTAAATAGAGGGCATCATCAGGACTGGTGGTCAGAGGAAGGATTTCCAGCTCAGGAGGCTGCTCCAAGGGCAGGGGTAACACATGGCACCGTGATTGGGGCATGCAGGTCCCACCATCACCCTCCCACAAGAGCTCAGCCTCAGTTTCTCACTCCCACTGCCCCTCTGTCCACCCTCAGGCCGCTTYGCTGTCCGTGACATGCGGCAGACCGTGGCTGTGGGCGTCATCAAGAACGTGGAGAAGAAGAGTGGCGGGGCTGGCAAAGTCACCAAGTCTGCCCAGAAGGCCCAGAAGGCTGGCAAATGAATCGTGGGCTCCCAGTGCATCGCGCAGAAACCATCCCTGACACCAGGACGCTGCCACCGTCTCCCCCGGGCGCACGTGTGCACATCAGCTTGTAAGAGTTTATATGTCAACGACTGGATGCTCACCATTAAGGTCCAGTGGAAATTCTTTAAAAGGAAAAGCATGTTCCAGCGTTTGTGAGGCTTCATGTTAATTTTACCAATAAAACTGGTACAACATCCACAGTGGAAAAAAAAAACAAAAAACAAACAAAAACCAAACCAGACAAACCTCCCCCTGCCCTCCCCAAAAAAAAATACCAAAACAAACCAACCAACCCAAAAGGTGTGGAGCTGTGTGTGTGTGTCTGTCATTGAGAGGGGCTGGGTTGGGTGGGGTTGTGTAGTTTGTAGAGCAGATGGTGGGATAGGCACAGGAGGGGCTGGGTGGAAATGAGGAGGAAGGAGGGCAGGTGGGAGCCCATATTCAGGGTGTCAGCCAGCACCCAGCCCTTCCCCTTGACCTGGGTGATKCCCCCAGCCTAAAGCAGCAGCTGCTCTCACAGCAGTGTTGATTCTCTCCTTAACCACCTCAAGCCTCTAAAATAATTTTTCAGGCCTTTATTACATGTTTTTCCATGTGAAATAGGCTGAAGTTGACCTCCTACAGTTATGCCACCAAAGGAAAGGGAAATAGGGCACCCCATACCTCCTGGGAGGATAAGCAGCATCACTTTGGGTCTTTGCCATGTCCCATCGTTTTAGGAGCAATGACTGGCTCTGCCTTCTCTCCCCCCATGCTGCTCTGCCTCAAACATTCTGGATCCCCCAGCCCTTTCCAAACAACACAACAGGAACATTTCTTCCTGGCACAAGCCCAGACAGGGCTCAGGTCTCACAAGAAGCCCCAAAACTCCTGCTCTTCACCCAGGGTGGTGTTTTGACTCCCATCACAATCTTGCAGCCCGAGGCAAGGTGTGCACCTGCCCCAGCTCTGCCCAGTGCAGCTATCCCAGTCCAGAGGGTTGTGGTTGCTGAGGGGTTGGGATTGACCAAAAAGCAGCTGTGAGGAGGAAACTGGGACCCCTGAGGGTGAGGAGGAGCAGCAGGGGACACAACAGGGCAGGGAAATGGAGGGAGGTGGTGTGAGAGTTGTGCTTCCACTACAGCATTCCGGGGATGTTTCCAAGGGACATTTCCTCCCTGATGGAGGYATTAGCAGCGTGCTGGGGCATCCTCAGCTTGTCTGTGCCCATGACTCGGCCTTCAGGAGACCCAGAGCTGGGARCAGACGGCCCTGCACGGTGTCTGTGAAGGGCAGCATCACTCCAGGCCCTTCCCAGGAGAGGCACAGTATCATCATTACTGTTTGTGTCACCAAGCCCTTAATGATCCTAATTAACATGCGATGCTCTGCAGCACTGAGTGTCCCCTCAGAGCCTCAGGAGCTGACACGGAGCTGAGCTGTGCATGAACTCACCCCGCTGCTGCCCCAACACTCTCCCTGCCCYRTGTCCCACCCTGGCAGCACAGGGACATGGACTGATTCCCTGGGCCACGCTCCCCAAAACTGTGCCAGGCCATTGAGGCTTCTCACCCCTCTCCACACACCCCACATCCACAGAAACCAGCTCAATGCCCAAGGTGTTTGCAGTGTCTGGGCTCTCTGAAGTGCCCTGCCCTTGGCACACCAGAGATTGGAAGGGGATCTGGGGATCTCTGCAGGCACAGCCCTGTTTTCCTGATAGTTTAATCTCATATTCCAGCTCCTCCTGCATTCCCAGCTCCTCAGGCATGTTTTCCCTGAGATGGCTGATGCCTCTTCCTGGGTATTTCCAAGTAGGAGAACATTCTCATGTGCAGGGTTTCCCTGCATCTTTACAAGCAGCAGCAACAGGAATTCCTGCAGTAATTCAGGAACCTTCAGCTCCCTGGTGCCCCATGGAACAGCAGGAGTGGGGACAACCGTGGGGTCAG
The DNA here is from genome assembly GCF_030028575.1 of Malurus melanocephalus. Taxonomy (NCBI): domain Eukaryota; kingdom Metazoa; phylum Chordata; class Aves; order Passeriformes; family Maluridae; genus Malurus; species Malurus melanocephalus. Next base: position 2,911,403 of record NW_026623291.1, read on the forward strand.
GTGAGGGACAGAGAAAAGCAGGCACAAAGTCTGAATCTCTCTCAATTTTTTTTAAAAAAAGCAAAAACAAGCAGGACAAAACCACAGCTACGTTTCCATAGAAATATGCCAGGGGAGCTATGAGAGATACTCCGGGAGCACTGCAGAAGTGGTGCGGTAATTAATGATGGAACTGCAGAACAGGAAAAATACAAACCCTGGAGGATTTAACTCAGACTTGCTCATGGCTCAGAGCARGGCCAAATTTTCAGCCTCATTTCAACATGGGTTGGCACTCGAGGTGATCTGCAGGAGCAGAAAGAGGAGAAAGTGCCTGAAGTGAGACCTCAGCAGAAGCATCCCCCATTTTGGGAGGTTTGGGTCAGGATCTTTAGCGACACAGAATTAACAGAAATATTGTGATTTAAACCCACTTCAAAGCACAAGGTTCCAAAAAGGAAAATACACTGAATTTCTGGGCATCTCAACAGAGTATCAATGAAGCCACGACCTGCCTCCAGCCAAATCCTGAGTTTGAATCCATTGTGGATCTGTRTTTTGGGATTGGATCAACAACCCACCACATGCAAATCACGGTCTGGCCCCACAGGGCTTGCAGGCACGTGAGCAATGATGCCCTTAGTTTGACATGAGGCGTTTTGGGGTCCCACCAAAATGATAAGCAACCCAACATCCCCCTGCAGTGGGCCAGAGATGGATTTTGGCAAACCTTGCAGTGAGCTCAAGTTGATTTTGGAGCCATCAGCACAGTGTTGGAGCAGGTGTCTGCGTGTGGCCCAAGGCTGTGGTGGTGAGATAGATTTTAAAATATTGACTTTTCCTCCAATTCCTCACTGTCATGGCCAGGCGTGCCGGGACCCCAGAACCGAGAGCTCAGAGGCATTTTTTTCATAGCAACTTTTTTTTTTTTTT
>NW_026623291.1:2912455-2951001 GCF_030028575.1 Malurus melanocephalus
GGCTCCTGGCAAGGCAGCACGACCGTGGCAAAGCMAAAGGAATAACCTCGGGAGACGGCAAAGTGCTTATTGCCATTTCTTTGGGGAGCAGAGTTTGCAAATGTGGTTGTATTTCCTGAAATTTAAAGCTGGCGGGGGGAAAATTATTCGAGGTTGTAGGAAAGTAAAAAACCACCAGGGCTGGCTGTGCTGTACAGCTGGGGATCAGCTCTTGAAGAGGTTTTTTGGGTTCCCAAGGGACCTGGAAGAGGAGGGGAGAAGAGGGAGGTGTGTGGGGACTGGGTGTGAGCCAGCACCCTGTTCCCAAAAGGGTGTCCATGGTGCAGCACACCCCRAGCACAGCACTGATACCTAAATGGGATTTCCTGATGGAGAAGGGATGATCCCACAAATGGAACCATCCTTAGGGGTGTGAATGGACCCCTCTGCCAATCCTGGTGCTGGCTGCTCTTGTGGCATCCACTGGAAATGAAGGAATGAGTATTTCTCCCTTCCCACCTCTACCCTCGTGTCTGGCTGTGCACTGTTAATAATTTAAGGTAAGTTTTCTTACTCCACCGGAGCTCATTGGCCGACTCAGCAGGCGTTCGCGGCTGCTCTAAAAAATTTATAAGGTTTTTGCAAGACTGCAAGTGGAATCCAGGCTGCAGATGCTGAGCTGGGGGAATTTGAACCTCCTGCTGCCCTTCTGCACTTGGAGGGGAGTTAAAGCATCAGCCACAACCCCTTGTCAGCCCGGGCAGGTCCCTGCAGAGACCCAGCACAGGTCACACGTCACTGGCACGCAGAAAAYTCTCCAGTCAGGGCAGCTCCTCTCCCATGGCTCCCTTCATCTGTCACCAGGTTTTGCTGAACCTTAACCCCACGCTGGCAGTGAGATCCTGCCTGTCTCATGCTGRCTCAAAATCCTAGGTGAATTCGGGMGCGTTTGAAAACACACCCCACAAGGGGAGAATGCAAATGAAGATCTCCTGACCTCCCATTCCATTTCTGCTGCCTTGGAAGCCAATGCCACTGAATGCCAGGGAGGCCAAAGTGCCCTTCAGCCCAGAATTCCCAGAGGGCATCACCCAAGGGGGTCCTGCCACTGTCTGCTGGTGACAGAGACGCTGAATCATCTGTGGTGGRCATGGGAATGATGCACATGCAGCACAGAGCGACTACACGACCTCAGAAAGTGACTTCATCGCTGACCAATGTCCTTCCTCGTGTGCCAGCAGGTGCTTCTCTTGTCCTTACACATTCCACCTGCAAATCTGCACTGCCTGTGGGCAGCTCTCCATCCAGCATGGGTGGGAATCGCCTCTGCTCTGCTCCCCAGCACAAGGGGCCGGGCTTGGCCTCTTTCCTGAGCAGATCTGCACGATGCTGGGCACCCAGGTCTGGGCAGATGGGGCTGGGGCCATCCCCACAGCCTGGGCAGTGCCTGGCCCAGCGGGGCTGAGGAGTTCTCACTGGGTTTTGTGTCCTTGGTGCCAGGCACAAAACTCTCAGATTAAACCTTCTTGGTTAATAGAAGATGGGCCAGACCAGAACTTGGGGGAAAAGGCTGATCAGGGCAGAGAACATCTCCTGCCTGGGTGGTTTTCATCTCTCCATCCTGCTTCCATTTCACCCTCTTCACACAGTCCATCAGCCTTTGGCCAAATCCTGCCCCAGAGGTACAAATTCAGAGAGGAGGGTGGCAAGCCAAGCCCTCCTCCCTCCCTTATAACATGCCAAGGGCCAAACTGTGAGGTTTTTATCATTTTMTTTAATCACCTCTCACTGCATCCCCCAGTTTGAGATCTACATTTTCAGGTGCATCTGCAGCTGGGGGAGGACAAAGCAGCCACTCTGGCCAGGGCAATGCACCATGTCCCATCCTCCTCTTGGCTGAGCYTTCCCCTGTGCAGAGATATTGCTGAGCTGAACAGAAATCAGAGCCACAGCACAGCCCAGGGTCCAACTCTGGGCCAGACCCCCCCTTCTGCTCGGGTACCATTTGGCYGCTGCTCCGAGGTTTTATGTGGAGGTACTGCAGCATCTTCAAATAACTCRTTCCAGCTCTGCTCACAAACACTCCTTTGCTGCCTACAAATTTAGGATGGCCTGGTTTTGCTTGGTCTAAATGATTTGTAATCACCCCGTGTCTGGCACTACTCTCACGCCTTCTATCTGCTAAATGCTCTCTGCAATGCTGGCCAGCCACGGCCGAGCACTTAGAGMGATGAGTCTGGAAGCAGCCAGGCTTTGGGACGGGGATACAGGCGAAGGAGAGCAGGACAACCCCAAGTATCAGCTCTGTGGGGTCGTGAAGGGTGTGGCAGCAGTCACCTGGCACAGGCTGTGGGTTTCTGAGCCGGGTTTTGGTGTGGGGCAGGGAGTTTGCTGTCCGTGCCACCTCTCACACACGGGTGCGATGGGAGCATCCTCTCCGACCCCTGCCAGCTCCAAGGACACAGCGCGGAATCCTCGGCCAGCGCCGACCTGAAGGACTGCGGTGACAATCGAGGGAGGGAGGTGGCTGTGATTAATGGGGCCGCAGCGGTGCCTCGGATGCGGTTCCCGTCAGAGCGATGGCCGGCAATAGCTCCGGTGTCCTCCCCGCCCGTAAATCCCCACGGGGACACGGAAAATGCGCAGAGAGCGGGGCAGGGGCGCTGAGCCCATCTCCAGGTGGAACCGGTCCTTGTGGCCGGGTGGCAGCTGAGCTGTGCCCAGCGAACAGCTCCTTCAGGCTACAGACATTGCTCGGGGTTAAAGCCTCCCTCCCCGGCTCTGCCCGCACACGCAGATGCTGAATGCGAGCGCACAGAGATGCTGAAYGAGAGGTTTTGAGGGCACAGCCCGAGAGCCCGGAGGACAGGAACAGCCTTTGGAGAAGCCTGAGCAAGACAAAGTCGAGAGAACAAAACAGGGGCTGCATGAAAATCAGGCTGGAAGTGAGGGATTGTTCACCCTATTGTCGCACCCCGGCAATTTCCCCAGGGGGAATGCGCCCGGCGTGCTTGATCCTGCCTTGTCCAACACCCAGATCCCGAGGTGTTTCACAGGTGCTTCCCACACAGGATCCCAAGCGRGCCCACAAAGAAACAATTTCATGATTAGTAGAACCAGAGATGWCCGTTTTCTAGTGGATTTATGTTTTAAAAAGCATCCCGTGGGTTCTCTGATGTCCATCATAATGGTGCCCATGCATCACCACTTCCTGCAGTGAGATTTATTTCTCTCCTCTCTCTCATCACATATTCTCACTCAAAGCGATCTGAAATGCCCCTCCTATCTTTAATAAAAAAGATAAAAATTGCCCAAAAGCTCTGCAGTTAGTAAAGAGGGAAGAGAGATGCAGATGCACGTACACCAGCTTTCCTCAGGACCTCAGKTTAAGGATAAATAAATCATAAACCCTTGCCCTTTCACGTTCTTTTGATTTCCCAGGTGTCCAGGCTRAAAGACTGAAGGAAGCCTGCAGCAAAAGCCCATGGTGCAGAGAAACTCTGAATTTAGTTACTTCAAGAGTTTTTCTTTGCAGATGACACATGGTATGCTGTGACAGAGGCAGGAGCATGGAGACAGCCACGTCTGCCTGGCAGCTTCCCAACAGAATACTTCCATTTTTCAACCTGAAACATGGATCAAAAGCAACCCTCCTAACTGAAGTCAGAATCTAATATTCCTCCTTTAGCATTTTTGGAATGGAAAAAAAAAATTACATGGAGAAATGGAAAAGCAGATTTATTTTTTTTTAATTTGAAAGGGTTTTTTTAATCTCTCTCAACAATAAAGAGGTAAAATAATTAGCCTTAAAGCTTTTCAGTATTTTAGTAATTGGGTTTGGTTTTCTTACTTGCCAAGTCTGGAGATATTGACATTTCAGCAAGAAAGAAAAAAATAAAATAAAATAAAAAAAAAATAAAAAATCTTTTGCAACAAAAAAATAAAGTAATTTTTTTCTCCATGTAGGTTTAGAGCTTTTTCATCTCCTCATGATGCTCCCCTCCTGATGGCAGGGACCCTCCCAGCCAGAACCTTGTACCCTCTTTCCCTGCTCTTCCCAAAGGAATACCCCATCCCTGAGGATAAGATGGGATCATCCCCTTCACAGCTCCCTGAGTGCTGTAACCCCAACAGGGCTGGAACCCCTCTCTCATCCTGCCCCAGCATCTCCTGCCCTACACCCCAAACCCCCTTTTATGCCCCCAGCACCCACCAAGGTTTATCTCTAGAAGGTCCCTCCCAACYCAGGACAATCTGGGACCATTTGGAGCCTATTTATTTGAGCTGGTTTCCCTTCCATGGCAGGATGAAGCACAGAGCAATCCCATGCGCCCCTCCTTGCAGGGATGATGTGTCAGAATCTGCTATTTCAGTATGGGCTTATTTCTTGCAGATGACAACCTCCAGTCCCTAAATATTCATGCAGGTTTCAATTCAGCTTTGAAGTTGGTGGGAGGCAGGTGCTTGAATGGGAACAAAGCTCCTAATGGGTTTTGTGGGACTGGGTCGCAGCCAGGATGCAGTTATGGCTCTGGGAGGTGCTTTCCTGGGAGCAGAGCCAGTCCTGAGCTGGRTTCCAAGCTCTTGAAACCAGGCAAGGCTGGAAGAGCTCCCAGGTGAGACCAAGCTCAGTTTTTCTTGCTCTAAGTTTTACAGTGTGGAGATTTGGAGACACTGGGAAAGGGCTGTTAGTGGGAAATTGTCTCCATCTCTGAGTGGTCACCCCTAAAGAGYTTGGGGTGGCCCTCAGGGTRTGKGAGGAGGTTTTGGAGCWSCCTTGTCCTGYRGGATGAGGTCTAAGAGCACTGAGGTGATGGCAATTTGACGGTGTGGCTTTGGCCCTTGCGGGTGCAGGAGCAGCCAAAAACCCCAAGGAGGTCAGGAGGGAGGATGTGAGCACTGGGAGACGTGAGGGATGACTAAGAGAGCTAAATTTACAGAGTCTGGGAAAAGGAAGGTTCGGGGGCAACTGTGGTCATGGGCTAAAAATACCTTCAAGGTAACAGGATAAATGAAGAAAGGGAATTATTACACGTGGTCCCAGAGGAGGTGAGGGCAGGAGACGGAGCTGGAGGGTAATGACAGAATCTTGGAGAGCAGAGATGGGGAAGGAGACGTGGCCAGTGGGGATCTGCCAGGGGAAAGGTCTGTGGGGGCTGAGAGGGCACAAGCAGAGCAGTCTAAAGGTGATGGGGAAATGGGGTGGGTGCTGGCCTTTCTGTCACTTACTTTCAGTTTTGTGGGTGTTCTGAGAGAATTCACCTTAACTTTGCTTTTTTTCCACTTGCTTCTCCTTACACATGCCCAGTCAAGTAGCTGCTCTTTCCAGAAACTGCTTTTCCTCACAGCCAGGCCTCCACAGCACAAATTAATATTTAGCAATTTTAATCACCCTTAGAAARGTGGAATATGAAATTCTAGTTAAGAATGGAGCGTGTGTGTCCCCCAGGTCAGTTCAGAGTAACTTGGGGAGATTTCTGTTCATGCAGCCAGACTTTTCCAGCTGCAGCTCAAGCTGATTTCACACAGCAGGATTTGTCCTGGGTTTTTCTGGAGCAGCCTCCAATGAGGTCGGCGCTGTCTAAGAACAGGGCAGGAAGATGGATGGTGGCACAGAAATTTTGCATCCAATAAATATGTAATATAAAATAAGCAGCTCTGTCAGCAGCAGGATGAAGGGATCCTGGCTTCTTATCAGCATGTTGCTTGCAAATTCTGATTGAAGATTTTTTAGTGACTGGGAGGGGAGGCGTCCTCACGGGCATCTTTTCCTGTGCCTGGTAAAGATGAGAATACACTTTAAAATCCCTTTGGAGGGGGAAGGAAGAGAGCCACTGCAGAGCGTCTGTCTAACAGGCCTTCTAGTTTTGATGAAAATTGATAGAAACTTAATTAGCATTGAAACTGATGACTGTCAGGTTTGATCGGAACTGGAAAACCATCTGGCRCATCTTCATTTCAGGTGGTAAAAAAAACAAAGTTAAAAAAGTTAGTGCCTGATACTGTGGCTGTGACTGATTGCCAAGAACAGCCTTTTCTCTTTGCCCAGCTGGAACCCTCTTTCACTTGAGGTGGTTCTTCTGCACCAATGTCCACCTGCAAATCCTCTACAGCCGTGCCCACATCTCCCCATCCCAAATGTGGAAACTTTGGCTGAGCATCACCTTCTATTTGAGCCAGGAATGTCACACTCACCTTTCTCCTTTGGAAWCCTGTAGATCTGTCCATTTGTGCACAGGAATTATCTTTCCCACAGCTTTTTCCCCTGAGGGCTCCACCTTATGCTGGAGAAGTGTCCCCTTCCAGGTTGAGGTCCTTGTATGAACCAACCTCTCTTGGGTCAGGGCCACTGATTTCACAGTCAAAATGTGTTGGGAAGAGCCAAGCAGGGAAGAGACATGAATGATCAATAGACAGGGACTCTTGGGGGCTGTTTTCTGCTCAGAGAAGAGGATGGGGTGGTGGGAGGGGAGGGGGAGCTGAAGCAGAGAGAGCTGGGTGGACACTGGGTGCAGAAAGACCAAGCTGTTCATGTCTTTTCCCTTGGCAGGTTAGTGTTGCTGGGATGTTGCAGCATCCTGTACAAGGGGAGGTAAAGCCATCTGCTTTAGGGTTTGAAAATAGCTCTGGGAGAAAGCTGTGAGTGACAAAACCCAGGCTCTGGGTAGCACAGTTCACACAAACCACCAGCTGGGTGGGGATGGGCAAAGGGCTCTCGTTCAGTGTTTCAGGCAAAAATTTATCCCTGGAGCCACTCTGCGTGTTTCACACCAGTCATTTCTTACTACATCTCAAAAACTGCCAGGGGACAGAGCATGGACTTTCTGTATCTTAACATGGATTGATGGCTCCATCCTACCTCCAGGGTCTGAGCTATCTGCCATGGTGTTCGTGTTTTAAAGTCATCACCAGTGTTGAAAGCAAAGGACTGACTCAGTAATTCTGTTTGTTTGTGGAGACRTAATGTCCTTGGATCAGATAAAAGCACCTTCCCACTGCTGCTTTTATATACCTCATTAATTCCCAGTGTTAATGGCTGTGTCTTGTCTTCTGCCACCCAGCAGAAGTGGCACACAAGTGACTTCATCTCCCAAATTACCTGCTGYGGGCTCCGTGCAGGATATCACAGCTGGGTAAGTGTTTGTGTTCCCCTTGTTCCCAGAGGCTGCTGCTCCTCTCAGGGCTGCAACTGGCCAGGCACTGGGCATTGGGGACTGGGGACTGACTCAAGGGACAGCTCCTGCCAGTGCCATGTGGGTGTGGGGACTGGAAAGCCACGTGCTTCTGAGCACTCAACTCCAACTGGCAGTGCCAACCCATGGAACATTATAAAAAAGGAGTCACAGATGCCCTAAGAGTCCAAGGTGACATGAAAGAAGGGGCAAGGCTAGAGCCCACCTTCATCCACAATTTCAGGCCTTTTCCACCTCCCAAGGACTGCTCTGTTCACAAAAGGAGGGAATCCCTGATGCCATTTTCTCTCAAGGTCCTCCTTGTCTTTGAGGTTTTGCCTCCCTCCCAAGTGAATCTACAAACCCTGACAGCCCCTACAACCACACAGTGCCTTTCCTCAGCCCATCCATGCCTTGGAAGGGGTGAAATCCCACTCTCACCTTTCCCATTCCCAATTTCTGTCTCAGAGATGCAGGATGCCCAAGGCTGTGCTGCAGYGTGACACTGCGAATGACCAACTAATTAGGCAAAGAGGAATGCCTTGAATTTAGATTCTTCTTCAGGGCTCACAGACTATTTGTAATCTTGAATTTGTTAATTGAAAATTGCTTCCTTTGTTTGTTGTTGGCCTTTTTGCGGAGGGGGATATTTCCTGCTTTGGGACTGCGTCACTGGATCTATAATAATGCACTTTGTACATTAGTGCCAGGCACATTTGTAATTGGCCACCCTATTAAAGAACACTAATGATCTTACAAGTGTTCACAAATAATGAATAGAATGGCCCCTCATTGAATTGAGTAATTTATTCGCTGACATACTTGCAGATCTGTTTTTCCAGTATTTAACCCAGCTTTAGTTTTCTGCCTGCCTTGCAGAGATGGCTTCTCTTTCAGCCATGTGTTGGAGAGAATATGGGTCACAGGAAACGTTCTGTTCATAAAAAATGTAGGGCTGCTCCATGCTCGCTCTTCATGGCAGGGTTTGGGGACTGAGAGGCAGCAACTTTWATCTCAGTGCTCCTCTTATCCATTAGTTCTCACTGGGATCCTCCTGAGGAATTAGGAGAGGGCCAAAAAGCCAGGACTTGACAAGTGCACTTGAGAAGTTATGATGATTTTCCCATTTAAATATGAATTTCAGGAAAAGCTGGCAACAATACAGAGTGGCAGGGCTGGTTTTCCAATGAAACACAGCCCTGGGTGGTTTCTGCAGCCATAAAACTCGGGGCCACAATTTTGCTGCTTCCCTATGAACATTGTGTCCAGGTATTTGTGATGAAAGCTTATCTGAGCTTTCAATTTAATTTACATACAAAAAGCTTTTTCCTAAAGCCTCATTTTCCTTACAGAAAGCATGTAGAGGTGTGCAGTTCACAGATCACCAGTCATTTGTTGGATTGCAAGGGACGGAAAAGTGACTGGGGAGAGGTTGATGATCTTGGAATTGATTTTTTTGGATTGCAGGTCTTCCCATGTACTGCAACACTTTCCATGGAGGATAATTATGTGGGGCAGGAACCTCTGTCCTATCTTCTGCAGTCTACCTGTCTTCTCCTGAGTGCTGTGAAGGTGTGTCAGGAGGAAATAAATATTCCTTGGGGCAGAATCCAGCTGTGGTGTATGGGGGAAAATGCTGCTGGACCGTAAGCAGTGGGGTGTTAAGGGCAGGTTTGGGTCAGCACATCTGGAGATGGTCAGCACATCTGGAGATGGACATTCTGGGAGCTCGGCCTCCAAACAGCTTGGTGACCACACCATGGTGGGGTTTCAGAGCGTGAAGGAGGCTGAATTTGGGCTGCCAGGATGACAGGGCTGGGCCTGAGGGAAACGTGGAGAAAGGGAATGACTTTGCACACGGGGATTTGTGAAGAGGTGAGGATGTCTGGTGGCCGAGTGGACACAGGAGATGTAGTGTGGATTGTCCAGTGGAGCTGCGGTGATGTCCAGTGGGAGGTGGGGATGGGCACTCCATGGCCGGGCACTGCCCAGCCCCTCCGGGGGGCAGGAGGAGCCCCCTCCCCGGTCATTTTGAAGGGGGGTGCCAGAGCCTGGATTTTGGACCAGATACTGTGCTGGGTGYAGGGGGAAATGTAATTTCGTGATTTGAGAGTGGGATTTCAGCTCCTGCTTTAGGAGGGACCTACATTCAGGCGAACAATGCCCGACCCTTGAGTTCTTGAGGCGCGCGGCTGGAGTCGCTTATTTTTTTAATTTTAAGCGGTGAGGAATGGCAAACCCGTATTTTTGGGAGTGGGGGGACCGCGAGAGGCTGCTGCCGGCGGGGCACAGCAAGGGTTAAGGGGGCGGGCGGCGGCGGGGCGGCGCTGGCGGTGCCGATTGCAGCGGCTCCTGCGGCTTCGGCTGCGCCGGGCGCGGAGCAGCGGCGGGGAGCGCGGGCGGAGCCCCCGCCGCCCCCGGCCCGCCGCCCCCCGCCGCCACCATGGTGCAGAAATCCCGCAACGGAGGCGTCTACCCGGGGCCCGCCGCCGAGAAGAAGCTCAAGGTGGGCTTCGTGGGGTTGGACCCGGGCGCCCCGGACTCCAGCCGGGACGGAGCGCTCCTCATCGCCGGTTCCGAGAGCTCCAAGCGGGGCAGCATCCTCAGCAAGCCCCGCTCCGGGGTGTCGGGCAGCGGGAAGCCCCCCAAAAGGAATGCTTTTTACCGCAAGCTGCAGAATTTCCTCTACAATGTRCTGGAGAGACCGCGGGGATGGGCTTTCATTTACCACGCATACGTGTGAGTAAAAAGGGTGGGGGGCAAACCTGACGGCAGAGACCCCCCCGGTTCGGTGCGCCCTCCTCCGCCCCCTCAGCCCCACGAATACACCGGAGAGGAAGGATGCTCCAGCTGCAGAGCGGCGCGGGGAAGGGATGCCGGGTGCCAGGGCTGGTTGGGGAGCCCCGGGGGATGCTGCGGGGGGCGGAGGCTGAGCCGCTCCCCTCCATCCTCTCCGAGAGCAGTCGGGCCGGCCGGCCGGGCCGCCGCTGCATCCCGCATCCCGCATCCCTCGCCCCAGCCCAGGCGGTGCCCGGGGACGGGGCGGTGATGGCCATCCGGGGAAGGGGGCGGGGGACGCAGCTGCCCCTGCAGAGCCGGGGGGTGGCTCCCAGGAGAGGCGCGATGCACCGAGCCCCTGTCTCCCCCTGCCCGCTCCCGCTTGCGGGGGAAGGGGCTGCTCATGCGGTCGGTGCAGGGGGCTGGAGCAGCGGGAGTGACGGGTAGCGACTGTTCCTCCGTCTTGCTTGAAATCACCATAGCAATGCTGTGAGCAGAGGAACAAAAAGCTCTGCTCAGGCACCGTCTCTCCTCCCCCCCACACCCCCAGCATCCTTCCCTCCCCGGCCCCATCTTTGCCTGCTGGGTGCCTGCAGTCCGTTTGGGGCCGGGGTTGGTTTTGGGGCTCCKCTCAGGGTTCTGGAGGTATTTCTCATCCCCCGTGGGAAGCGTCTGAATGGGAGATGTGTCTAGAAAGAAATGCTAATCAGTGTCTGGGGCTCCCTGCCTGTACAGCGGAGCGGTAAACAAAGGAGCATCCCCGGGTGCACATCTGCCCCCCGGTAYCGGGATTTTGGGCAGAAATGGCCCAGCTGACCCGCGTTTGGCAGAAGGATTCCCATCTCGGAAGCGTTGCTGCATAGGAGAGCAGATGACTTCCCGTTGTTCCCAGGATTGCAAAGGGAGGGTCAAGATAAATCTCGGTGTCACTGCAACTCCCTTCCCTCTGGGACTTTCCACAGTCCCACCGGGCTCTTCCGCAGGCCTGGGCTCAGGCTGAGGTGCTTCTACCCTTGGTGCCAAAGGGTTTTTTGTTTCATTTTTGTGTTTTTCCTCATTGCCAGGGCCTCTGTCAGTCGCGGCAAAGGGATTTTTGGGGCCTTTTCTGGTTTTTCTCCCCCTCTCCATCCTTTTGCCGTTACGCCGCTGTAAGATAAGGAGTTGGGATGTGCTTTCTGTTCCTCAGCCATTTTGTACATTGAGGCCTTCCTTGGAGGTGTTGGTGGGTCCAGTCAGAGAGGGGAGAGCCTGGCTGGGTGGAAGGGGGAGCTTTGCCATGCACTGCAGCGAGTTGGGGTCCTCAGGAACCCTCATTCCCTGGGGAAATCAGAGAGGAGAAGAGAGAGCATCTGTGGAGCTCCAGTGCTGGGCATCCTGAGCACCCTTCATGCTCCCACCCATCCTCTGGAGTTGTGGGGTGTTTTGTGTCACAAAATCTTCCAGAACCATGTGGAAGGGCCAAGTGCTCCCGCTGTGCGCTGGTTCATCACCTGTGAGCGTGCTGAGGGAGGGGATGGTGTGTGCCACCTGCCCTGTGTGCTGTTAAATACGGGTGAGACCCATCTGGGGGACACTGGGGTGACAGTGACAGAGACKGAAGGGCTGAAACCCAAATGACAAACAGCCCTGACTGGGAGGGCTTTACAAACACCTTTGGCTTCTTCAGCTGCTCTGTCTTAACTTCTGACCTGTTTGGTTCTCTGCGGTGGCATTGGCTTGGGCAGCYGGGAATGCTCCAGGGCAGGAGCAGGGTGACCCCAAACTGCCCCGTTCCCAGTGCCAGGCTGTTCCTGGTGCCCYTTGGCTCTCACCACGGAGCTGCATCCCCCCCACCCCAACCCGAGCAGCTGCATTCCTTCTGGGCTTGTGACTCCACTTGTGTCTGCTGTGACACCGCAGGGAGCCATGCAGAAACAGCCTCTGCCCCCACCCATGCACCTGCTGGGAAATGGAGGCTGAATTCGGGGCTGAACTGGTGATTGCACCAATGTCTCTGAAGCATCAGTGATATGGTTACTGTTTTACAGTGCATTGGGAAGAAGTTTTACAGTGTATTTTTGTCTATGAACTCATTTTCTGTACTGTACACACGATAGGTTTAGCCTTGGCAATTTGCTGTTACAGAGCTCGAAGAGCTGGAGGATGTGGGAAACTTCAAAGTTATCAGGATAAACTCTTGCATCTGTTACCCCCYCTTGCTGCCCGGGTGAGCCTGGCATGGCCCGTGCCGGGGCTGTGAGTGTTGGAATGGTTTCTGTAACTCCGAGTCAGTGGTGCAGGCAGACAGAACAGATAAAAAGCTTGTTCAAAGGTGTGGGAGGATGACAAGACTGTCTCAAGGTCACAAAGTTTGTGTGGAAGAGCTGGAGCCATTCCCACGTCCCAATGGCCAGCGCAGTGCCCTGCCTGTGCTATTGGGGTCACTCTGTCTCCTCCTGCCCCAAACCCCATTCTGTGCCACAGCCTGGAGCACTAAAACACCTTTCCCCTCATCCTGCAGGAACSGGAGTCCTGAGGGAGGCTGTGGATGAGGGAGGGTGCTCTGTCCTGCTTCTGTTTGGGCTCAGTCAGCCCCTCTGCTGCCAGCACCCCCATTTCCCTGCTCCTGCTGCTCACAGGGGCTTTACTGGATGAAGGTTTATTTCCCRTGTGAGTTTGTGATGCTGCAGGGCTGAGTTTGGAGATGCTCACAGACCCCGCTGCCTTTCCAGGCGTGGAGGGGCTCTGGGGCTGCTCAGGCAGCTCCTGCACCCAAAGCCAAGACAAAATCCATGGAGACTCCCAGCACAGAGATGTTTTAATAAATATGGGAGAGTCCCTCTGATAAATTCCTGCCTGCAGAGGCCCATCTCCCAGGCTGCTTCTGCTGCTGATGCTCTGCCTCGAGATGCCTGTGCAGGTTGCATTTATTTCCAGAGCTGCATCCTAGATCCAATCCATCTGATTTCATTCCCCACCTCTTCCTGCTGTCGCTCATTCCCTTTCGCACCATTTCATGCATAAGAAATCAGGGAAATTCAAACCAGGGAATCTCTCACTCCCCCAGCCCCGGTCTCATCTCAGATGTTGCCTCTCCAAAAGCGCCGTTACCTCTGTGAGCAAAAGCACAGTTTTATATTTCTGTGTTATGATTCATTTTTGTGCTTAATAGCTCTTCCTACACTGACACAACTGGGTGACCTGCTCTTGGGAGCTGTGTGGAGGATATATATGATTTATAATACCTATTTTGCACAATCCCATGGGCAGCTGAGCCTGGTGGGCCCCATTTTTGAGCATGGCTGGAGGTGGATCCTGACTCCCAGAGGTCTGAGCCTCCCCTATCTCTCACCTTCTCTCAGTATTTCTCTCAGCATCCTTCTTTTCTATCCCTCTCCACCATTTTTTTTTTCTGACAGATCCTTAAGGATGAAGCACATGGCTTCATTCTGTTCAAGGCTGAGCTGAAACTTGAAAAGCTGAGCTGTGCCTAAAGAGCAGGTCAGGCTTTTTGAGGGGTGCAGCAGCACTTAGATCTCAAGGTAATTCTTTGTACAGCATTTGGAATTTGGCTTCTGAAATTTTTTGATTTTATTTCTCTGAATAATTTTATTTCCTAGTCTTCTTATCTTGGTTTCTGTAACCTATCCTGTGCTCAGAAAGGGCTAGAATGCTTGAAATTGATTTTTTTGTCCCTACCTGCCATCTTATTTCAGGAGGGATCACTGTATTTTGTGCCAGCCTGAGCAAGGGACCTGCCCTGGGCACCCCCATGGTCTGATATATCTGGAGACACATTTGCTGGTCCCTCAGGTTTGGTCTCTGAGCTGCAGAAGGAACTGCCTTTGGAGCAAGAAAACAAAGAAAACAGCCTGGTTTCAGGCACTTTTAAAGCTGAGTGCTCAGGAACCAATGTTTCTTGCATTTCCTACTTAGAATTTACAACCCTAACGTGTCCCTTTAACTGGGATAAAAATAGTTTGGGTGCATTTTTCATCCGCATACTGTGCACCATACATTTAGTTGATTAAGCAAGTGCATGGACTTAAATTATAATAAGGAGCAACATTTCCTCCCTGTCTAATTMTATTAAAATTTCCTCATACCATCCCATTTGCTCTTCCCTTTTCACCCAGGCAAGCCACCTCTCTCTCTGGAGTGTCCTGCCAGCAATGCCTGTGTCCTGGCATGGATAGGGAGCATGGAGAGTGGATGTGGTGTTTTTCTGGAGTTCCAGGGTTTTTCTCAGTGCAGAGATGGCCTCTTTTGTGACTCCTTTCATTGCTTAGAGACTGATAAAACACGGTTATTCCACATAGATCCATTYCCAGATAATCTCTTACAGCAGAATTTGGGGTCAGAGTGGTCTGACTGTCCCTACTGTCCATCCCCAAACCATGAGGAGCGGTGGGGTCATGGCATGGGTTGCTGTGGCAGGTACAATGTCTCCAAACTCAGTGACCTCTCCTGGATTCTCCTTCTTACCCCCAGGCTGGGTGGGATGAAGGGGCTGGTGCAGATCTCCCTCTTGGGTTCAGCTCAATGAACCTGCTGGGCTCTGACCCCCAGAGCTCTGCCCTGAGCTGGGGGTTGTGCCCACCCCAAGGACCGGGGCACCTTCCCAGTGCTTCCTTCACAAGCTCCTCTCCATCTGTTTAGTCAGAGCTGGGTGGGAGCAGCCCGATTTCAGTGGAATGTGTCACGTTCCAGCCGTCACATTCACCCCACACTGACATTAGGGAAATTAAAAACAAGCTGATCCACCGGGTGATCTCCTTTCTGTGCTGTAACACACCTCACCCTCAGCCAGATGAGCCTTGCTATGGCTCRATGTGTTAAAAAAGGGAATAACCCCAAAAAGCAAGCCCCAAATCTTGTAATAAAGGGAAGGTAAGCATAGCCCAAAGACATATAGCTACAAAAATTGGGTTTTCTGACTTTTTTTTTCCATTGCAGCAGAAGGAAGGGATGACAGGGTGAGACACTGAGTCGTTCCTGTGGAAAGGTGGGATGAGCAGGGCAGAGAGTTTGCCTGCCAGGCATCAATGGTGCTTACAAGGATAAAAAACATGTAAATATAGTGTTTGGCTTTTGGGAGTTAAGTAGCAAACACTTAGCCCTGCATAACCCTTTTTAAGATAGTCCAAATTCTCAACTGGTTTCGTAGTTCCTGAAGAACAGATTCTTCGTTAAATTGTGGTGACAGGGAGATGTGCAAGTCCCCTTTCCTGTGGAACAGATATGGCAGAGCTGAGAAAGGTGGAGAGTGGTTCCTATAAAGAATTAAACTTTGTCTGTGGCCTGTCCCTGTTGGTGTGATGTCCCTGTATATCAAAGTGAGGAGTCTCCAGCCCTGAGATACWCATTTCTTGAGGAAAATACAATGATTTTTAGCTCCTGATGGTCCAAAAGGAACATTGCAAAACCAGATGGTTGTGGTGGTCCAAACTGAGTTTCATGAAGGTATTTAGAATGCATTTAGWGTGTGTTTAGATGTACTTGACCAGTGAGCACACGATGACAAAGCCAGGTATTGCACAAGGACAGGGGCACAGGGTCTTCCACCACCAAGGATTTAAATGACTCCTAATCTGCTTGCAAGACAAAAAGACCTGTTCTTTTTGGCAGCCACCTATGACAAAAGATGRTTCCACCAGGACTGCAGGAGCAGATATTTCAATGTAACTTTTTMTTCTAATGAGAGCAGGTTTTGTGGTGGGTCAGTTGTGTGAACTTGTCCGTGTCCCTGAAGCCGTGGTGACCTCGGCTCCCCCCGTGGTCTCCTGGTGGCCTTACCCTGGGTAAGCTGCAGCCTCAGCCTCCTGTGGCACTGACAGGGGAGGTGTTTTGGGGTGTCATTGCATTTATTGTGAGGCACTGAGGTAATTACTCGCAGTGTTTGATGGGGAGTATCTCGCACAGGGCTCTGCTTCCTTACAGCCTCGGGGGCTCTTGGCTGTACAAYTGCCAATAAATGAGGGAAAGCAGAGAGTTCCTCCAGAACTCTCTGGTCTCTCCTTGGCATTGCTCCAGCCTCTTAATGCGCTTTTTAGATGTGTGGAAAAGTTTTGGTGTTGGTAAGCATCCATACAGTGATTTTTTTTTTTTGAGTGGGTTGGATGTCAAAGAGCCGCCTTTTCCAAGAGGGGAAACAAGGAGACCTCTGGAATCTTCTCACTTCTCCCTCTTTCTGCTAAGGGGAGGTGATTTAAAGCTACATCAGMATCACTGGGGCTGCTGGGTGCAAGCTCTGTGACTGAGCAGCCRCTTGATTTGTCTTGGCACTTAAAATGGTGTTTAAGGTAGAGTGGGGCTTTCATTGTGAGTTTGGTGATGCTCAGATATGTGCTGGATTCCTCGTGGAAATCCCACAGGAGGTTTGCCTTTTGGGGGTGCCCACTTCTCTCTGTTGATGGCAGAGGGAGCCTCAGTTTCCTTGCACATCTTGARTGAGATCTGGGTGGGACCAGTCCAGGAAAGAAGACAGAGCAGGATTTCAAACTGMAAACCTCTGAGTTGAGGCATCTCCCACCTTCTGCCACAGCCTGTGGGAACTGGGCTGTTCAAAGGCAGAACTACACTGTTTTGGGACGTTCCAGCAGGTAGATCCACACCAAAATGGGGCGACCTGGCTCTGAGATCCACCTTGGAGGAGTGGATTCTGTGGTTCTGAGAATGGAACCTTTGTAGCAAACCCTGATCAACTCCTGTGATCTGCAGCACAGGACTGGGGGGAAATCACAAAGTAATTGAGCTTTGAATAATGACTGCTGATATTGGTTAATTGATACTGATTCTGATTGATTGATAATGAACTGATTGATTGATACTGGCACTGATTGATTGATGCTGACCATTGATACTGGTTGTGGTTCTTAAGCAGCTCCAGYTGTGTTTCAGAGGGAAGTGCCCAGTTGTCATCTTCATTCAGAGATCCTCCTGGWTTTACTGYCTCCCCTGGAGGGTGGGACAGTGAMAASAAACAGGAGGACAGGCAAAGGCAGAGGGAATGACTGGGTTAGGAGGCAGCCACTCTCCATCTGAACTTCCTGGCAGCCCRTCGTGGCTGGTGCTTGCTCTCTTCAGGACAGATTTTGCCTTCCGGAGGGTCTTTCCCAGGCATTCACAAATTCCTCATTTGTAAACAAACCCTGATCTGCCTGGAAGTCCTGCTCTCTCGTTTAGAGCTCTGCCAGCCCTGGGGAGGTGACAGTGTGGGAGCAAATTAGGGCTGGGGTGGCAGTGGAGCTGCTGTCACGCACTGCAAGGGATGAGCACAGCAGGGCAGACACTCCTGATGCAGCTTCCACAGAGAGCCTGTCACTCTCCATGAAGTTATCACGATGCCAGGAAAAAAATAAACTATCAGAAATCCTGATTTGAGGGAGATTCGTGTGCACCTTGTGTGTCTCCTGTATGAGGGCAGTAGGTTGTGTCTGGGTACATGCTGTGTGTGTTTCTTGTTTTCTTTCTTTGGCTTGATGTGGTGGGAAAAATTAATATGGGGTGCAAAAGAAAAAGAAAARAAATCAGCCAAAGAATAGCTAAAATTAATAGAAAGGGGAAAATATTATTCTGTTAGTATTGCAGCACCCCTAATAGAAGTAGAAGTCTACAAGCTTCTGTTCTGTCCATGAAGTCAAAAAGAGCCAGGCCCTGATGGAAGTGTTGGCGAGTTGAGCAGTCAAGAAAAGACATAAAATAGTTATGGGAGCACTGCTGGTAAATGCTCTCTTTGCTCCACTTTTCTTTTTAACAGCATTTCCTGTCGCCTGGTTGGTTTTTGGACTGCTGGGTTGGTTTCTGTCTGCGCTTCTTGGTTTTGCAAAGGAAGGTGGGGTTGGTTTTGGCTGTGGAGAATCTGTGGTGTGAGGACTTTRGCAGGGCTGGGAGGACGAAGGTGGCACATCTTCCCATGGATCACCCACACAGGGACAGTTTGCTGTGATATCACTGCTTGTTACAGATGCAGCACACAGAGGGCTGTGAATGGCTCTTATTGACTCCCTCCTGTTGGKGTGTGAAATGTGGCAGCGAAATGACAGCTCTGGGAGACGTTCCCCTGCATSTTTATGGGTTTGTGCTCTGCTCAGAGTCTCCAAGCGGCCATTAATTGAGTTGATGCTTGCTGGGAGGTTCGTTACCTGATCTGAAGAACATAATAAGGGATGTAAGAGCACTCCATCTTTCACTCAAGAGGAGAGCAGAAGAGGCARATGTAAATATCTGTATATTATAGCTGGACAAACAGGGAGTGAGGCTCTGCTGCCTCTTCAAGCCAKATGGTGGCTAAGCCTGAGTGCTTCCAGGAGAGGCAGTGAAAAGGGAAACGTCTCCCCAATAACAGCTCCTTGCTCTTGAAGCAGGTAGACTGCAGGAAGGGCTTAGGCTGGTGTGACCATTGCTTCAGCGTTGGACATTGTTATTTTCCAGTGGTTGCTCATCCTTCCTCTTCCTTTATGTCTGGCAAGGCTGGAAAAGCCAAGTGTTGCCCAGCTGACCTCTTGCTAGGCCTTCCTCCAAGTTCTCTGGGGTTTATTAGCGGTGATTTGTGCTTTAAGGACTAGTGAGATCCCTGAGTCATCCCCTTAGGCAGGGAGCTATTTATTTCAGTGTGTGTGTTACACTCCCTGGGAGTGGGTGTCTCTCTTCCGCTTTTGGATCCTGCCCTGACACTATATAAAGACTCCAGGCTTGAATGAGCCACAAAACCAACCCTCAAACTGGCTCCATCCTTGGGAAGACTGGTGCTGCTGATCCCATCTCTCCTGGCTGAGGGAGCATGGCTTTCTGGAGCGTGGGTAGGAGCTTGCATGGGGTGTTTGTCCATCTTGGGGTGTGGAGATGCTGGGACAGCTCGTGGGGTCTGGAGAATGCTCTTTGTCCTTGTACAGGAGCAGCTCTTGCTCTGCAGGGGCTCATGGATGAGGGGGAGGTGGGATTTGTRCCCTCTGTTCTCCCCAGGGGTTGGWTTGGTGRTGSTGTTGGRTTTTTGATCAGTGGGATGAGGTGYTGAGTGTGWGTAARTCAGYKCTGGTATCAGAGCAGGGGCTGGMGGTGCCAGGGCAGGTGTGGATGGGCTCCTCTGACACCCTGCCCGAGCTGGAATCTCACTGGGACATTTTTCCCAGGATGGGCCTCTTCCAACACCCCCCATGGCTGTGTGGTGGCCCTGCAGAAAGCTGCCCTGTCTGAATTTGGGGCTGAAGGAGACACGAATTTGGGGCTGAAGGAGACACGAATTTGGGGCTGAAGGACACACGAATTTGGGGCTGAAGGACACACGAATTTGGGGCTGAAGGACACACGAATTTGGGGCTGAAGGAGACACGAATTTGGGGCTGAAGGACACACGAATTTGGGGCTGAAGGACACATGAATTTGGGGCAGAAGGAGAGCCCCTCACCCAGCACCTCTGGGGAGCTGCCATGCTGATGGCAATGTTCATCCCAAAGCTGACTTCACACCCAATTAAGCATCACCCTGAGCCAGAGGGACAAGTCCTCATGTCATTATGTCTTGAACTCAATTGCTGGCACTTCATGAGGGCTGTGTCTCCACAGCCTGAGGGAACGAAGCATTTAATCCRTATCAGCACTAAAGAAACTTGGTTAATGTGATCTCATGGTTTGGTTCTTGTGGGGAGGGGATGTACTTCTCTCTCATGGCCTTTTTCATCGTTAGGGCTATTCCTGTAAGGAAGGAAACAGACCTGGAGAGAAGGAGAATTCCCTTTATCTGTAATTTATCYGAATTTTTCACTGAATTTTTCTTCTCCTCCACATTTTTTTTTTCTTTTAACATCTAGATGTTTTTAATGCTATTCTTAATTAGCAGCTTCTCGCTTACCGTGCCAGCTAATGAGAGGTAGGAAGAATTGCAGAGCTGACCTTTTGTAGCTGATGATGTTTTTTTTTCTGCAGCAGAAAACAGATGTAATTTGAAACMTTCTCTGAGCTGCCCCTCCAAGCCCAGAGCCTGCACTCCCCTGATGGAGCTGTGGGTGGTGGGAGCATCTCAAGCCATGTTAAAGGGCACAGAGAGAACTGCTGAGGCTTAGAGTGGGAATCAGTAGATTAATGGGATAAATAGAAGAATTTAGGATTGGGTTGGAAGGGACCTTAAAGCTCATCTCATTCCACCCCTGTGCCATGGGCAGGGACACCTTCCATTATCCCAGGTTGCTCCAAGCCCTGTCCAACCTGGCCTTGGACATTTCCAGAGTTGAGGCAGCCACAGCTTCTCTGGGCAAACTGTACCAGAGCCTCCTCACTCTCACAGGGAAGAATTTATTCCTAATATCCYATCTAACCCTGCCCTCTGTCAGTTTAGATAACACCATGTAGGGTATAAAACTTGGTTTTAAATTGGTAATGATTTTAATCAATCTTAGTATGGGGGAAATAATTTGAGGTTGTAAGTATAGGGAAAGTGTCTGAGTAAGACAAGCGAATGGGACTCTAAAGTTGTTTTTATCCTACTGTTTTTGCTGGGAAGTGGGGCTGTAGACATCTACAGGTGGGTGGGGCATATCCCAATCTTCGATCTCCACTCAAGTTTTGGAATAGCCAGACCCAGGAGAGACCTGCTAATAATTCAGGGCTTCATCTTGCCTGGACTTGACCCGTCCATAGGCAGGAGCTTGGGGAACACCTCCACTGAATCTGCCATTTTTGCTGCCTCTCTTTGCAGACCGCCTTCTCTTTGGCAGGGAGCGCCTGCCCAAACCCCAGCCTGCTCTAGAGAAATGTTGAACCCCATGAAGAAATTCATGAAGCCAATGAATTGCCTCCCCATCTGTTTCTGGTGAAACCCATCTACCCTGCAGCCACATCCATGTGGGATGTGTTGGGGRGAGTGACCAGAGTCAAGCCTGACCCTGTGATGGCATTCCCTGCTGGCTGCTGGGATGTTCATCCCATCTGGGAAACACAAGGGTTGGTGGAGCCCAGTGAGGCAGCACAGGGCTTGCTCGCTTCTTTTCCATTTGCTAAAAGACGGCAGAAATTAAATGAAGATTAATTAAACTTTTTTTTTTTTTTCCCCCTCCTTCCTGCTTCCTCTTGCTCATTGCTGTTTCTAGGGAAGACTGAAAATATGTGCTGGAGAGGAAGCTGAGCTCTGAGCATCCTTTCATGAGTGCAGCACACAGCCCCTGTGGGATTGCAGGGAAAGGCCCTCTAATTATGGGGAATGTCCTGCGGGGCCGGGTTACACAACCAGGACAGAGCTGCTCCTGCTCTGCCTCAGCAGCAGCCTGAGGATGCTGTGGCTCCAGATACTACCTGGCTATTGTCCATTCAGTGCTTTGTGTCACTGTCAGCACAGAGCACACACAGGGCTCCGAGCCAAGCGGGAGGTGTGAGGAGCGTGCGGGATCATCAAAGGGCCGCTGGATATTTACAGTGCCCGCTGACATAATTCCCAGACAGCCCCAGTGTATCTCAGAGCTGGCTGACCAGTGTCCAGGGAGCTCTGGCTCCGGTGGCACCGAGTGAAGGTGACTCTGCCTGGCTCTGGCAGGAGCACCATGCCCTGATGGGGGATTTGTGCTGCRGCGTCTGCTCGCGGGCTCAGCATCCGGGAAAGGGGTTTAGGGCTGTGGAAATGCCTTGAGCTGTTGCCCAGAGGAGGAGCAGTCCCTTGTCTGTGGTGCTGGGCATGCYCTGGGGTCARTRTGCTGGAGGATGCTGSTCCTGTGAGCTCCCGGGTGCTTTGTGCTGGTGTTTGAGATGCCGTGTTGGCTCTGGTCCATGTGAGCCCTGCTYGCTGGTGTGCTTTGCAGTGGTTTTGTGCCAGGCTTTGTGCTGCTCCAGAAGGATTTATTGCTCCCTGAGGGCCGTGGACATGTCTTGAGTTAGACCTGGATTTAACCTTAAGCTGTGCCCCTTTGTGCTGGGGGAATCATCACCCCGTTTTGCAGTTTGGGAGCTGAGCTGCAGAGGAATTCAGTGACACAGGATGCCTGCAGCATAAAAATCCAGCATCCCTGCTCCCCAGGCTGTAACCCTAGTCTCTCCCTCCTCCAGCTGCAACAACCATTTCCCATACCTTCAGCATGTATCCTTATCCCATCAGGCCTTCCTACRTTTTGAATTATTAAATATTGTCTCWGATCTCCATTATAAATGTTTTTAAGGCATAGTTACTTATCAGAATAGAAAATGCTCTGGTTTTGGCTTCATCTGCCTATGGGATTTACAGTAAAGGAGAGCAGTTTAAAGAAAAAGGGGCTGGAAGTGTTGAAGGCCAGGTTGGATGGGGCTTGGAGCAGTGTGGTCTGGTGGAAGATGTCCCTGCCCGTGGCAGGAGGGTTGGAATGAGGTGATCTTTAAGATCCCCTCCAATCCAAACCATTCTGTGATTCTATGAGAAAACAGTCATGAGAGGCTCAGGTGGCAGATAAACACAGAGAAGCAACATCTTTGCTAGAGGATGTCCAGTTTTGTCCCAGTGGGCACTGGTTTGTGCCTTCTGTTTAAAACAAAATCCCATGCAGATTCATTAGCGTTAATAGGCTGAAGAGTGTCTGTTGCCGTGCCTTCCACGGTGCCAGATGATAAATGGTGCTCTGGGAGTGCTCCTTCCCACATCCCCATCACCTCCTCCTCCCGCAGCTGACACAGACCCCGGCAAACCAGCCCGGCTGTGTTAGAGCAAGGAGCACACCTCCAGCTCACAGGGAGCCAGGACAAGGTGCAGATGCAGAGCAGGAGACCCAGGGCCAGCTGCAGGCTCCAGCCAGCTGCTGAGCTCACTGCTGGTTCAGCCTGGCTCCTGGGAGCCTGCAGTCCTGGCTGCAGATTGCCGTAATTCCCAAGGTCAGACCCGTGCTTGCTGCCTGTRAGGAATGGGTGGTACCTGCAGCGCTGCAGGAGATGGTTTGAGCAGCAGAAACCCAACCGTGGCCCTGCTGTTGGTCATTCCCTTGCTGCAGCAGGGTCTTGCCCCACAGCTGGGCACATCTGTGTGTGCCTGTCCCAGGCACCATCCCTGAGTGGAGCTGCTGGATGTGACCCAGGCGGGCAATTCACTGTTTTTCCAGAGAGATGAACTGTGGAAGCTGCCTTGGGAGCAAGCTGGGAATTTGATGCAGGTTCTCACTGCTCTCAGGCTGGCTCTGATTTCCTCTGCACCCCACGGGAGAGGCCCTATTTCCTTCTCCTTTTCCCAGGCTAAGCTGCAGCAGCTCTCCCAGGCAGCAGTACAGCTTGATGCCGCAGGGCCGGGGGAGCTGCTGGGGSACTTGGATCATGCCTGAGAAAAGGGGGTTAAAAACAGGTTTTTGCAAGCCTTTGCCTGCCATTTTAAACGGGAAGGATGTTTCCCTGGCAACGAGATGGATGCTTCCCAGCAGAGCATATGGCTTCCATCGACTTTGATTTACCAGCGTGTTGAAATGGCAGCTAGATAATCTCTCTTCAGCTTTAATGTGTCCGTGCCCTGTGTCCCTGCTCCTCAGGAGTTTTTAAAAAGGTCCAAACCCCTGCAATGCTGCCCCTGCTCCTGTCCCAGGGCTGAGGCTGCTGGGGGAGGCTGAGGCTGTTCCTGGGGACCTTTGCAAAGAGGGAGCTGTGGACRAGACCTGAGCATCACCTGGAGCAAGGAGCTGCAGGGTGGGAAGGAAAACCTTCCATGCCTCTGCTGCCTTTCCCCAGCCAAACAGCTCCTCCTCCTCCTCAGAGATTATAGTCCACAGCCCTCTCTTCCTATTCTCCTCCYTGCTTTATATCATTTTTAGATGTTTTCCACCTTTCACCACACAATCATCTGCCTCCTGCAGCTTGCTATTTATTGTTGTGTTTACTGGCACAGGGAAATAAGAAGAGGGAGCAAACCTGTCATTTGCTGTGCGGGGGAACRTGGGGGAGCTGCTTTCTGGGAGCTCGTGGCTTTCCCAGGGTGGCTGGTGTGTGCCAGCCCCACTGAGGGGCACAAACAGAGGAGGAGAGCTCCTTATCCTCACTGATGCCCATCACCATGGCAAATTTGATGAAAAATCAGGTAACAGGTGCAAATTTTAGGTAGAGACAGAGGCAGCCACACAGAGCAATCAATCATTTGAGGCTCATCCATTGCCTCAGGACTCAAGAGATGCAGAGGTTTGGTCACCTCGTGATTTGGGCTGTCTGAGCCTGGTTCCCCTCTGCCCATGTCAGGGTGGTCCAGAGCGATGAGCAGCAGGGAGGGACAGCGTGGGCTTTGGGATCGGGCTGGGGAATGTAGCCTGAGCTGAAATGGAAAGGTTGTGCTGCCCTGTGAGCTGCTGCATTGCAGGGACAGCTGGGGGGGACACACCTCATTGCTCCCCCTTTGCACTGATGGAGGTTTTGGGGGAGCTGTGGATGAGGTAACGAGGGAATGTCATCTCCTTTGCAAGAATCCAGGTGAGCACATCAGCCCAAATCTGCCCGTGCTGGCTCTCAGCCCCCAGCCCTGCTCACTGCAGCCCCCCAAAGCCCCGATCTAACGAGGCTCCCTCATTAACTGAGGCTGCCTTGATTTCCCRTGGCAGGACCGTGGCTTTGCTCCACTTGCTGGGGTGCTCAGCCTTGTGGGCAACCTCTCCCTCTGCAAAAGGCTGAGTGTGTGAGCCGTGCTCACCTGCTCTCCCACCCACACCTGGCCATCCACCTGCACAACCTGTGCCAGGAAGGAAGTGAGAGATGATAGAAGATGATAGAAGATTATAGAATTGCCCTTGGGTGCTGGGGATGAATTAATGAGGTGCAGAGAGGGGCTGTGCCCTGGCAGAACTGGCACTGTCTGTGCAGGTGGCACGAGCTCTGCTGGCAGCCAAGGAGGTGCCACCCTGGTGGTGGCAGGAYGATGTCCCCATTGCTCCTGGGCAGCACACAGCTGGGACAAATCCTGCTACTGCCCAGGGAAACTTTGCTGATGGCAAGAAAAAGGTGGAAAAGGACTTTGAATTCAGAGCTGCAGCTCCTGGGAGACCCAAAATAGTTCTGTCAGTGGTGAAGTTAAGCAGGGATTGACTGGCAGCTGGTGAGATGTTCTCCCCTCCCTGCGGCATAACTGGGCTGGGTCAGCAATTTTTTAGGGCTAGAGAGCACTGCCTTCTTAATGCTGAGTTCTCAAGTTTGTTTTGCATCCCGTCACTCTGGGCAGCTCCTCTGGGCTGCCTGTCTGCATGGCCAAGGGAAAAAATTGTTCCCATCCTGACAGGAGCAGCTTCACAGACACAGAGAGCACCAGGGCTGTGTTCTGCCACCTCTGCTGTGGAGGATCACKATATCCTGCCAACGTGGGGAAGGGATGCAGAGCTCCAAAACTGACCTCTGACCTTTTATTTCTGGTTGTTGTATCTAATCCTGTGGGGTTTTTTTTTGTGCCAAACTCAGATTAACTCTCAGGCATCGCAGGGTTTGGACCCAGCTGAGCTGGACCCTCTCTCATGGCAGTGCAGCCCCCTTGGCTTTCAGGGGATTATTCCTGGTTTGTGCTGGAATGAGTGAGAGGGAACATCAATCCTGATTATTGTGGCATTCCTGTAATTCCTCTGGATATGTTTTGTTTTACCCATTTTGGGGTCATAATCTTGTGGGGACTGAAATMAAAAATCTGAATGAAATTAGAAAAATAAATCTGAATGCGTCTTACTGAAATGTAAGATAATTCTTTTATATCTTGCCTGTGAGTTCCTGCTCACTACCAAGACAAGAGAGGTAAAATTAAACAGATGTTGAAATTACCAGCTCTTAGACATTATATGGGCAGTTTGCAAATACTTCCTTGGAGTCCCCAAGACTCCATTAATTAAAAAAAACTAATGAGCAAATGAAATGAGCAGGGCTTTGGCAATCCTTGCATTTGACACTTTGGTGTTGTCCATTAGCCTCTGGTTCTCAGAAAACACATCCTTGTCTTCAGATTATCAAGGAATGAAGGTGGGGATGGACCCTGGGAAGTGTCTGGGGCATCCAAGTACCTTYATCACGGCCTCGGTCTCTCTTGAGAGCAACAGCTCTGGGGTCCTGCCTTTACAGGAGCACAAACCAAGGGCCTCGCCATGGGGAAATGGAGCTTTTTAAAGGCAGCACCAGGATCTGGAGCCATTTAGCTGCTTTCTGTGACTTTGGAACAGTTCTAGTGCTGCTGAGAGCTGCTGAGCCCCTGTGCCAGCAGCTCCCAGCGAGTACATTTCTTTGTGAGGTGCTGGAATTTGTGGTGCTGTAGAACTTGTGCAAAGTCAGGGATGGAGAAKTGAAGCTGAAGGAGCTCAGGGGGATGGAGCTCATCCTTGGTGGGCAGGAAACCTCAGGCTCTCGCTGAATCTCTGCTTCTGGGACAGACCTCTGAAAAAACGGCTACTATTCCTGTCTGCCACGGGAGCCAGCCCGATTGGAGACAATCTTCCTATCTGCAATTAGACCAGAGCCTATTTTTGTRTATCACATTCCCTCGAGGAATGTTTAGATGAGATGCAGCATTACAATTTATCGGGACAGCTTTCTTTTAACCCAGTTTTAGAGCTCACTTAAGTCGGGTCGAGTGACTTGCCCAGGTCAGTCAGAGAAGCTTGACATCAGCAAGAGGAATTTTAATTTCTGCATGCTCTAACTATGCAGAATTTTCATTGGCTTCTGAGATTTATTTTTCTCAAGGTGTTGCAGAAAAGCAAGGCTTACGAAACAGGAATAATTTGATCTTCATGTAGGGATAAAGGTTAGATTAGGAAGGTTTTTGTTCCTGTGCTCACTAGCAGTGATTTCTCAGGGGTGAGGAGGAAGCGGAGGCTCTTTTGGGGAAATACCCTGTGGGATGAAAGAGGCAGTGCTCAGATTTCAATCTGAATAATATGGGTATTGCATGAGACAGCAACTTTCCCTCACATTAAAATCAATGAACATGATCTGAATAAATGCCTGCACAGACATTTTAAGAATTACTTAAATGTCCAATATTTTATACTCTTAATTTACCTCCCAAAGCACTGTAATTGCACCGTGGGCTTTAGGATTCTCTCCCATGAACCATTTCTGCAGCTGCATGAATATATTTCTCCCCACCAAATTTTTTTGAAAGAAAACCTCAGCCCAGCAGGGCTGAATCCCAGCAGGAACAGGCTCTTCTGGCAGGTGCACAGGCTTGATTAACACTTTGGGTTTTCCTCCAGACATCTGGCTCCTCTGAGGCTGCGTGTGCAGGGCGAGGAGAATACGCAGACGAGCATTTCCAAGTGATTCATGCGGGATGAGGACAAAGCAGAACATTGGAGCTAGAACTTTGCATGCAGTCATTATTATTAATAAGGCTTTTATTCAGCCTAAGTTAAATGATTAGAGCCAGCCTGTAAAAAACCCAAGCAATTCCTTACATTTAACTCCTTTTCCCACTGCAAGCGTTCAGATCTTGATCTCCATTCCCTGGCRTTTCCAGATGGCTTTTGTTCTTGGGGCTTCAATCCAGAAAAGCTCTTAAGCTCACTCTTGCTCCTAAGTGTGAAGATACACGATCCTCTGCTGGACTAGGGACAAGTTATGTCATGCAAACTCAATTTCTGCTCAAATTCCCGCAGTCCATGGGTTTGAATCTCAGGGCAGATGATGCCAYTTCTGCCCTCTGACTGTTACAAGCAAGGGTAGAAGGCTGGAGGAGCTCTTGGAGTGGAAAGTGATTTCAGGAGTGATGGATCTTGAAGGAAAAAATGTATTTGAACCTGCATCCTGCTCTTCTTTCYGAGGGCAAGAGGTTTAATTGTGACTTGGTTTTGTCTCTTTGTCATGCTCACRCAGGGGGATTTCACAGAYGTGTGGATGTGGCASTTGGGGACATGGTTTTGTGGTGGCCTTGCCAGTRCTGGGGAARGGTTGGACTCGCTGATCTTGGASGGTTTTTTCAACCTAAATCATTCTATGATTCTCCTTCCCATCCCAGTGCCACCCCTTTARCATGGATCTCTAAAAGTTTTTTTTCTCTGTTGATGATTTCTCCCATCCCCCGTGTAGAACCTCCCTGTCCACACCACAGCCTTCCCTGGGGCACTGCTTTGATCCTCTGGAGATGCTCCAGTGCTCCTTTTAGACCACCTGCTCCAGTGGAAGGTGCCAGCCCCAAAGCAKGGGGTGGAATTAGGTGATCTTTGAGATCCTTTCCAACCCAAACCATTCCACAGTTCACACCACAGTCCTTAGTGCTCTTCATGGCTCTGTACAGGCAGGGGGGTTCTTATCAAGGCTGCTCAGGCATCACCTGAGTGCACTGAGAATGCACAGGAGCTGTTAATGTTGTCTCAGACAGGCCTTTGGTAATGATTTATTATAAAGTTTATAAGCCATGACAATCCCTGCCTCAGAGCCAGCCAGTGTGTTTACCATAAACAGCATTTCCTACTCGCAAGAATGCTCAGGGATCCTCCAGGCTCATCCAAGGAACAAGATCTCAGGACAGA
This sequence comes from Malurus melanocephalus, assembly GCF_030028575.1. Lineage (NCBI taxonomy): Eukaryota > Metazoa > Chordata > Aves > Passeriformes > Maluridae > Malurus > Malurus melanocephalus. Next base: position 2,940,776 of record NW_026623291.1, read on the forward strand.
GAGAGGATGAGGCTGATTTTTGGGAAGGAGAGCATTTATTAAGGCACAGAACCAAAAGTCAGGACTCTCCACTTCTATTTCYAGCTCTTCTAGTGACAGAATTTGCCTTGGGAGATGATTTTGGCTGAGACCAAGGGACGTGGGAACCCAGAGTGAGGTATTTAGGCTTCTATTCAGCCTTGTAAGTGAGCAGCCAGGTTGCAAGTCGCAGCAGGATTGCTTACATGAATAAAGATGATGGATGCTCCTGGCTAAGGGTAGGTGCCACACGACAAAGTCTTTATCCCTGAAAAAGTCATGGCTTTCTCAGCKTTTCTCTTCTGACTCAATGGAGGTTTAAATTGAGCTGCAAATACTTCCATTCTGATTTCGAGGCTCTCTGAGCACTAAAAGGCATTTGTCTACTTCTGTTTCTCTTTGCTATGGATGCTCTTTTGCCTTCACTTATTGCCATTTCTGCATTTCCCTGGCCTTTGATTTACATCAAAGTTTTAGGTGCTTGAACTACAGCGTTTTACAGAGCCCACAGTAAATGGGATTTACTTTATTTTAGCACAATTATCAATGCCTYGTTTACGTCCCCAAAGTAATTTTCAAGTGTTTTAAATGTTTTAAGTTGCTTTTCATTGTGCAGCTCTCGAATGCCTGTAGTAAAATACCCGTCCCTTTCCAGCTTTGCTCCCTCTAATTAAACAAATCATTAATGACCTTTCCCAATTCCAGGGAAAGCCGTCAAAGTGGGCAATGAGCACAGTGGCTTCTTTCAAGCTTTTGTCACCTCCCTGTGTTGTGCCCATCTCCATCACATGCAGGAATCCCATTGCTAATTAGTGGTCCTCCATCAGAGGAACCCCAACGTTTCTGAATGTCAGTGAATGTTATTTTGAATATGGGTATTTCAGGAATAAATTTAGAGGCCTTTTAAAATTCTTATATAAATGGGTGGGTAGATTCCAAGGGGGTTTCTTTTGGAAGGCAAATTAGATGATTAACCTGAGAAGCTTTATGATGATTCCATCATGTGCTTTCACTGAGGGGAAGAAAAAAGAGAAGGACAATCTTTCCTGTTTCATGCCATTTTAAGTGTTTTTATTTCCAAGGGGGAGTTCAGTCATTTCTTTTTCTGTTGCTAACCTGAAGGCACGGTGGATATGAAATCTGGATATGCAGATTTTCTGCTGGGATTTAAAAATTGTAATAAGAAGCTTGCACGGGTGTTTTAAGTCAACATAACCTTTGGATGTAAAGTCAGACTTTGGAGGTCTTTGGATTTGCTGGTATTAGCAGCAGTCAGATTTGCACAGCTGAGCCTTGGCTGAGCTTAAAGGTCTCAGCAACAGGCGTGGGGGATGTCGGAGCAGCAGAAGGTGCTGGGGGCCTGCAGRAATGGGTGGTGGGTGAGAAAATGAAGTGAGGTGTCCTTCACCACCAGGCTGGAGACAGATTTCTCCTCCCCATCACTCTGTGGAGGAGACAGAGTCCAAAATCCCCCAAATCCTGCCTGGAGTTTGGGAGATGCTGGTGCTGGCTTCAGCTGTGCATCGGGCAGGACCTGTCTGCTCAGGAGGAGGATATTGTCTTCCTCAATRCTCTAAGCAGAATTGGCATCTTTAATGTAAAAATCATTAGATGGGACCTAATTAATGCCCCTTATTGCACATTAACATTTCCCAGAGTCAGGGCTGCAGACGTAATTTTCTTTCATTAGATACGTAGCTTTAAAAATTAGATTCATCCCARCTGCTAGACTATTTATTGGCTTGTTTCCCTTTCCTTGGCTATCCATTATTATCTGAAGCCCTTTCCTGATCTGTCTGGGTGGATTAGGTGGAACTAAAGCAGACTCCAGCTTCCTGTTGCCCRCTGCCCTCCCTCTGTGAGGGCTCCGAGGATACACGCCCCGATGTGCACGTACCTCTCAGCTTCCCTCTTCCACTCCTCTATCCAAAGGGGATCTGCAGGTCCCTCAAAGCCTCCCAGGAGCCATAACGACCTCAACCCCCCAAATTCAGCAAGGTGTCGTTCTCTGAGTCTCCTTTTCCAGCCCCACAGAGGTTCCTGTGCCACACAGTCAAGCAGAGCGGCTGAGCATCGCCGTGGAGCTATTTTGGGATGCTCTGTGCTGAGCCAGAGCCTGCATCCCTGGCTGGCAGGACTGTTCCTTACCTGGTRGCTGGGACAGGGACATTCCTCACCCCTTGGGACTGAGCCAGAGGGAGGTTTTTGTCCCTGTGGGATTTGGCCATGGATCTGCCATGCTTCGCTGGAGAAGCTGGTGCATTCCCTGCTGCCTCCCATGCTCGGCAGGGCTGTAATTAATGCTGGCCCTGCCAGCCTGATCTGCATCAGGTCTCCCTGGCAATGGAAGCCCTGGGGAGCCCCGAGTGGAAATTACAGCAGCACTGAGCTGGCCCTGGGGAGCTGAGGAGAGTGGAGAGGCTGGGGATGAGTCTGCAGGGATGTGCTGAAGGGGCAGAAACAGCACCGAGGTGTCTGAATGCTCCAGGGACACCTGCAGCTGCCCCAGCTCCCCCCATAACCACAGCTTTCACAATCCTTCTTTGGGATTTGGAGTGGCAAAACAATTTCTGTTCCTTTTTTTTTTTCCTTCCTTGTCCTATCAATATCTGTCTAGTGACTACTTAACTTACAGGAATCCTCTTATTTTTGTGGTGTGTGTCCCTGCCAGGACTCAGCATTTGAGAGAGGCTTCATTCTGGATCTGTCCAAGGTGATCTACTGAGCAAGCACAGTGTGCAAGCTTGCTCTGGTATTGGCACTTTGCTTTCAGCTCTTCCTCAGGCAYTTTACAGAGATTTTTTAGTCACAAAAATAAATACAACTCACATTCTACTTCTTTAATCAGAAAAAGTAGAATTCTCTTTTCCCTTGATGCTTTTCCATTATCTTTTTGTTCGTTTTTTTCCCCTCTTTTTCTCTCATTGATTATTCATTTGTTTCTCACTTCAGCATGGAACTTTGCAGCAAAATCTGGGCCATCCCAGGAGTGGGGCTGCGTGACCCACTTGCAGCTCCTTCCCTCCTGGATTGTGGGATTCTGCTCCCCCTGYCACAGTGTGGGCAGCAGTGGGGCTKCTTCTCCAGCTCCCAGGGCACCATCCCAGCAATTTGGAGGATGTTGGCATGGATGGATCTGTTTGACTGCAGGGCAGGTTGTGGTAGGGTTGTTTATGGTGAGGGTTTTAAAAGACCAGCTCAGGGAGAAAAGGGAGTGAAATGGGACCTAGACAAGACATTGAGGGATATCACGAGGGGGATTGGAAAGGAGGTTTTCTTACTCTCCTGAGGTTGTTTCAAATGTCTGCACACCAAATCTGGCGCGAGAGGGGGGAATTGGCAGTGAGAAATCAGGCAATTATCCTTATCTGCTCAGTGCTGGATTCGTTTTGTGGCTGATGAAGCTCAGCCTTGGCTGAGATGGCTCTGAAGGTCCCTTCACTCCAGCATCCCTACCTCAGCACCACGTTTCAGCCTGTGGTTCGAATAAATACTGCAAATCTCCCTATTTTTACTTGTTACTGTGACATTAATGGTCACTGCAAAGCCACAGGCACGACYCACTGCTGTGGGAAACTCCTTTTCTTTATTCACCAAAAAGCAACAGCCCCCACCAGCAGAACCAAACCTTATAAATATTCACAATGCAGTTCGTAGGAATGTGAGACAAAGTCAGACAGATGAATTATTTAATGCTCTTAAAGAATGCAGCTTTTAGTTTCTCCTTGCGCTGGCCTACTTTATTGTATTAGTAAATCGATCCCTGGTAAATTAATTTCCCTGCTTTTGCTGSAGCAAAGGGGTGGAATCCTCCATCCTTGAGCAGATGCCAGGACACCTCGGCAGCTGAGGGCTCGGGTGCTGAGTGTCAGGAGAGAGCTGAGCTCCTGTCACTCATCTCTGGTGCATTTTGATTTGCACCAGAACACCCAGCACTGGGCAGCCCTGATGGGGACAGGGTGACAGGCGGGGGTGGCACTGCTCTGGGAGGCTGCCTATGGATGTGGGTGTCAGTGAGACCTGAGTGTGTGCTGGGCTTTGAGGATCTCCCCGATTTTGGGGTGAATTAGAGCTGATATTAAAGTTGGGTGTCCCCCCAGCTCATGAAAGCTTTTGTCCCTGAAGGGCTGGGACAGAGACCAGCCCAGCTCCCTCCCCAGTGCTGACAGCACCAAGATCATCTTCCCGTGGGCTGGATCAAACCCCTCTTATGTCCCATGTCTGGAAGAGCAGAGAGGCTATAACCCACCTCGCAGGGATGCTACAGCAAACCCAAAAAGCCACCAGCTTTTGCAGGCAGCGAGGAGTTAATGTGGAGTACCTTCCTAAGGAAGCAGCATTAAATCCACCCAAAAATGTCCTACTCTGGCAAGAATTGCAGCACCACTTCTGTGTGAGGTTTTGTGCATGTAAATGCATAAGCAGAGCACGAGTAGGGCTCGTGCTCAGCCCGTGCTCCTGCTCCTCAGCCGGTCTGCTCCCCTCTTATCCCAGTTAGAAATGTCATTTGGATGCTTTTGGAAGCACTTTGCTGAAAGAGCTGACACTTCCTTGGGGAAAAAATGTCAGATGTGATCAGAGCTGGAAAGGGAACTGGACTGGCACTGGCCAAACTGGGGACAGTCCAGTGGGTCCATCCACTCATAACCCATCCAGTTAGCAAAATCGGGCACTTTACTTACCCTTTTTATATAATGGTGTAGCAGAAGWGCAGTAAATACTCAGAAATATATCCAAAACTGCTCTCTGAGTTAGTTTGAGGAGTATGAAAATTTACTGCTGTYAAGACTGACCTTCCCTCTGTCTCCCTTTTTTGTGTTCTGTAGTTTTCTACTAGTGTTCTCCTGCCTGGTGCTGTCTGTCTTTTCGACCATTGATGAGTACCAGAACAGCTCAGAAGGGGCCCTTTACATCCTGGTAAGTGGGGACTGACAGTGAGGTGTTAAAATAAAGTCAAAACCACACAATCCCCTGAGATTCGGGGTGTTTGAGGCAAGAATTTAAGCTGTCACTTGTGAGAGGGGGACCACTGAGTCAGAAATGGGAGAAATGTAAAAAAAAAATAAATCCAGGGCTGCTGGATTCATCCCTCTCCTTTCCTTTTGCCCTACATCAAATCAAAAGGTGCTGCAGAATAATTAGAGCTTCACCAGGTTTGGCACATGAGAAAGGTGAGACAAGATCTCAGAGGGAAGGGAGCATGTGCAGGATATTCAGGTGGAGATGGAAATAGATGGAAAGAGCTCACATGGCATCAAGGGGTGGCAGATCTACACTGCTTCTGCACCAGATCACACACAGGCAACCAGGCCTGTTTGCTAGGGAAAAAGCTGAAATCCCCTTTCATCACCCTCTAGGATTGTTCCCATTCAGTGATTCCMTTCTCTGCTCTTCCCTCAGCATTAAATGAGTTGAGTCCTGGAGGCTGATGGTAGGGAGACARTGAGGTGTTCATCAGTTCTGTGATGGGGGAACAAACATAATATGAGGAGGTGTAAACCTCCAGCTCATGGCTGCACCGTGCAGCCCCTCTCACCACCCTGGGGAGGGGGAGGGAATTCACAGAAGCAGAGATCTGATTATGTTTCAAGCCTGGGCTCTCTGCTGAGTGTTGCAGACAGCTCGGTGATGTATTTTCTGAGGTGTATTTTCCTGAGGTTGTGGGTTTGTCCTTGTTTCTGGACTGTGCTCTCCATCATCCTTCTTTCCCTACTAATGGCTCTGTCCCCCTCGCAGGAAATTGTCACCATCGTGGTGTTTGGGGTGGAATATTTCGTGCGGATTTGGGCCGCCGGCTGCTGCTGCCGATACCGGGGCTGGAGGGGAAGGTTGAAATTTGCCCGCAAGCCTTTCTGCGTCATCGGTAAGACCTGAGTCCCTGCAKGAGATTTCCCAGCCCAGGATGCCCATTCCAAGCACTGTCTTACATGCATTTTGGGGGTTAAACTTCAGCTGCTTCACGGTCACCTTGAGAAAGGAAAAAACTCAAAGGCAGAAGTCCTAATCCATGGACATGTTTTTTGATATTCATCACAGGGCTCTCCCTGTTTTCTGCTGATCTGGGAGCCAGTGCCCTGCACACCTCAGGCACCACTGAGAGCTGTGCACAGCCACAGAAATGGGGTTTAGCCAGGAGAAGCTGAGCACAGGARCAGCAATCCTACAATCCTGTGTCCAACCTCCACACCGAATTGTTCCCAAGCCGTTGAGACTCCGTGTCTCACTTTGCCTTCCCTGGTGCTGATGAGCTGCCTCACAAGGGACTTGTGAGACTTAATTAATTCCTGTTTGTCAAGTGCTCAGCGAGTCTTCTGTGAGAGGGGCCATCTGGGCACAGCAGTGATTTTTTTGTGGGACTGGAAATGGACAGAGTGGCCATGCCCATCGCTCTGGACACTGCCTTCAACTGTCCAGGAGCTGGCAATGGACAWATGCAGGATTTCAGTTTATTCCACAGAAAAAACACTCCTATAAAATTTGTGTAGCAAATCAGGGAAGAGGGAGGTTTATAGGATCTTTGATATATATTGAGCAAGACATTTTTTCTTGACCTATTTCTTGGATTCTCTTTGTCCATAAGCACCTTAGGATTAYTATGGAGGATATATAGATTTTCATTCCCGCTTTAGATGGGGGAATTCCCTTCTCTGTGTAACAGGCAGCTATAGCTGATGAAAGATGGGGCATGCCTTGGGCAAGGATTTCATCCAGTGTTAACACTGAATCATATCAAAATTCAGACCTTGCAGCATTTGACACCTTTTCTGTGGGAGTGATGAGAAGGAAACCAGGATATTTCCTCGWGGTGTGTGCCGTGGCTCCTTTCATCCAGTTCCAGAGCAGTGCTGTGGGTTCAAGCTCAGGAGATCCCTGTCACACACAGCCCGGGGCGAGGCGGTTCTGTCCCCTTTGGGCAGCACTCGCTCAGCTCTCCCTGCCCTGTGTCCCCGCAGACATCATGGTGCTGATTGCCTCCATCGCCGTGCTGGCCGCAGGCTCGCAGGGGAACGTCTTTGCCACCTCGGCACTCAGGAGCCTGAGGTTCCTGCAGATCCTGCGCATGATCCGCATGGACCGGCGCGGCGGCACCTGGAAGCTGCTGGGCTCGGTGGTCTACGCACACAGCAAGGTGAGTGAGGACAAGGAGCTGCTCTCTGTGCTCTCCCCACCAGAGATGCTGCTTTGGGTCAGCTCTCAATCCCAAAGCTCTCCCAGGCCTGGGGAGACTGGAAAAACACCGTAGGAAACACAGGGAGCAACACAGTCAGAGACACAAAATCTGATGGAGCGCTCCAGCCAGTCAGGGAGGGAAAGGAGTGAGAGATTCCAGTCATGGGACCAATCCCTGGTGTAAGGAAGTTTTGGAAGTCTTCTTCAGTTTAGGAAGAGTTTGTTGATAATTTTTTTGTTGGAAGAGTTTGTTGATAATTTTTTGTTTCCTGCTGCTGTATTTACGAATTTAACATTTCTCCTGCTTCCTTCACTTCCTTTTCCCCAGAGAAGCTCAGCCAGCTTATCCAACACCATGTAAACATCAGAGAAAATTTTTGTCTCTTTAGCTCACACTTTCACTAACCTAACACAAAAATAATCGTATCTGTGAATTCTAAATTAAACTGCCCTCCAGTTGGGGGATATTGCATCCAGACCCCAACTTCTCAGYTCTTCCTCATTTAGTGGAAGAGACCTGCCCTAAGTAAAATCTCAAGGGGCTTGGGGATGCCGATTTTAGTTTCAACATGACTTCCTTGTTTGAACTGGGGAATTATGAGAGTTTTTTAAATCTCAGTTCCATATCTTGCAATGATGGTGCTCTTAACCCTCCCTTCTACATTTGCTGTGTGTGTTTAGATGATTTGGTCTTCAGGTGTGGCAGAGTCACCACCTCAGGGTCCCATCTCCAAAAGTGCCATTACTGATCTCCAGCCAAAGCCCCAAAACTTAAACGCAGAAGTTCAGATCCAGCAGCAAGCAAGAAACCCAGCATTTGGAGATGCACACCAGGGCTGCAATTATTCTCTTCTTTCTTTTAATGATCTTGCAGGAGCTGATTACTGCCTGGTATATTGGCTTCCTGTGCCTCATCCTGGCCTCTTTCCTGGTGTACTTGGCCGAGAAGGGAGAAAATGAGCACTTTGATACATACGCAGATGCACTCTGGTGGGGTCTGGTAAGTAGCTGCTGGTTATTAAAATAAAATGTCCATTAACCCTCCATCTTCTATCACTTACGTGAGGTATCGACTTAGAGAGTGCTTTGTTAACGTTTTTATTAAATGGCTTCAGGCTGCTCCATTTAGCTCTTTTTCTTATATAAACCTCATAGAAATTGTTAGGGGATCACATTTCTGAATTAGCTGGAGCTGCAGGRGAACCGGGAACTCGTGTGCTCCCGGTCGTGGGCTTGAGCTCTGTCGTGACAAAGGCAGGTTGGAGAGAGGCCCCACACCAYGGGGTGCTTTGATCATTGTTTTGACAAGTATTGCTGCCCTTTAATTATTTAAATTGCACTTGGGCAAGGCGCTGTTGGGCACGCTGGAATAAATTTCATACAATTAATAGGGCCTAAGTAGCAGAAAGACTCCAGCGGGGCGAGCACTCCCCGTCACATCTCTGCTGAAAGGGCAGTACTTGTGGTTTGCTCTGCGTGTGCGTGTGCATGTGAATTATTGGATTACCCGATTAACAAAGGGAGAATTAATGACGTTCTAATCTTCTTGCGTTATTGTTCTTCTGCTCCATCACTAGTTTGGCCTTGATTACAAAGCATGTAATGAAAATCCCCGATCTGATCAAATCCCAATAACAGGCTTGGGGGAGGAATCGGCTGATCAAGCAGCTCCTCCATTCCAACAAAGGGAAAGAGGCAGTAAATTGCTTTTCAAGCCCCTTAGTTAGGACAGAAAAATAAAAACAAAGCCCAATTTGACATAACGAGAAAATAAACAATGAGAGAAAAGTGACAGCCCAGATTAGAGCTCAGTCTGGGGAGAACCATGGGCAGATTTATCCCTTCTGCTTCTGAGACYATTTTGCCACTGAGAAGCTCAGAAAAAAACCTGAGCTTTATTAAAATAAATAGTTTTTGTCATTGTCCAGCTCATGGGTCCAATACAGGCAGATGCTAAGAGATGGGATAAATCAAATTTCAAGTTCAGAAACTCATGCTTTGGTAGATCTTAGTGGATCCAATCCTTGTTGTTGTCTATAGAAATGACAAAAATATGGTAAACCAGCTTTGCAGTGATTCTAGAGAGAGCCTTGCTTTGCGTTTCAGTAGGGATTAGCCACGTAGATGCATTTTTTAACCACTTGGTAAAAACAACATCTAATTGATAAGGCTTTTAGTGGGCCCAATTAAAAGGCGCTTTGGGATTGTGTTTCCATTTGTGTGAAAGTGATTTTTTTTTATTCTAAATGGAATGCGTGTTTCCAATGCTGCATCAGCATGGTGTCAGCTCCCATCCCTGGGGCCAGCTCTGTCCATGGAGGCTGTGGGATAGGAACAGCCTTTGGGATTAGCAGTCTCAGAGGTGATTCCAACCAGATCATCCTTCTCTGCCTTGCCCTGCCAGTCCCAGGCTCTCCAAATCCTCTTGGAAGCCTTGGGGGAATACCCARCATTTCCCACTAGTGATGTCCATGGACTGAAGTGGGCAAAAATGTCTTCTCCTGCAGTTTGAAATTTAGAGGTTTCTGTCTTCAACAAATCCTCAGGTCCTTCCCCAAAATACAGACAGCAACTCACCAGCTCTCTCTCGGTGCCTTGCAATAACACAAACCCCATCCCTAAAGGAGGTGGTGTGAAGGAGCCCTAATTCATCCTCTCAGCCTAACAGGCTGTTTTTAAATAGAGGAGACCAGCTAATAGGCCCTGCTGGGAAGGYTGGGAATAAACAGCAGCAGATTTTGTGCATGCAAATAGCTTTCCTGAGCTGCCGAAAGGGAGTTTGGGGGAATGGTGCTGGTTCGCTTCCCCTGCCGAAGGCACAGCCCCTCCTGGGGGAGGTTCCGAGCTGCCACCAGCCTCWGCACCAGATGGCAGCTCTCTCTGTGACAGCAAAAGGCACCAAAATGCTCCCAACTGGCGTGAAAACCCAGCACGTGAACAGGGCAGGTGTCAGGGTGTCTCTGCATCCCACAGAGCTGCCCATCCTTGCTGGTCACCCAGGTCCCCGAGCTGCACCGTGCCCCAGACAGCCCAGGACA
>NW_026623291.1:2951907-2963908 GCF_030028575.1 Malurus melanocephalus
CAGGGGCTGGGCACTGATCTCCCCCCTGCAGATCACCCTCACCACCATCGGCTACGGGGACAAATATCCACAGACCTGGAACGGGCGGCTGCTGGCGGCGACCTTCACACTCATCGGCGTCTCCTTCTTCGCCCTTCCTGCCGTAAGTGGGAGGGTTTGGGGGGGCTCAGCTCACCTGGGCCTTGTCCCCAATCCCTGGGGCTGGTGGCACTGTCACAGCTGCAGTGTGATGCACTCAGAGACCTCCAGGCTATGATGCTCTGTGGGTTTTGAATCAAAGAATTAAGGAGAAAAGGGGAAAACCTGTTTGAGTGTCCCCAACTTGGGCACTATGTGTGTGAGCAAACGGGGTGGAAACTCTAGATTTGGCTCTGCACAAATATTTGTGGAAACAATAAAAAGCATTTTTTCCCCCAGAGGGCTGTTTATTGGGGTAATTACTGGCTTTAAGCTGAAAGAGAGTAGATTTAGATCGAATATTAGAAAAAAATTCTTCCCTGTGTGGTTGGTGTGGCTCTGCCACAGAGAAGAAGTGGCTGCCCCATCAAGGCCAGGTTAGAAGGGGCTCTGAACAACCTGGTCTAGTGAAAGGTGTCCCTACCCATGGCAGAGGGCTGGAATGAGATTAGCTTTAAGGTCCTTTCCAACCCAACCCAGTCTGTTTTTCTGTGATTACACCATTTCAGCAAATTCCCCCAGTGCATTTCAGTGTGCTGCATGGATCTGGATTCCTGTGGGGATAATCTGCTGAATGCCAGCACTCTGGGGTTCTTTTGTGTTCTAKCAGTTGGCTGGAGGTAGTTTGGGAAAATTTGCAATTCCTGTGAGTGCCAGCAAAATCTGCTGCCCCTTGGAGAGCGTCTGCCATGGCTGCTGGGATGGAGCCTCCTTCCTTCCTCTATGTTTCAATCAAAAAATGATCCAGAAATAAAACCTCTGGRGGGAAAGCTGGCCACAAATTTTAAGTGGAAGCTTAACTAAACTCCTGCTAATGGCAAATTTGTGTTCTCTTCACCAGGGCATCTTGGGTTCAGGGTTTGCTCTGAAGGTTCAAGAGCAGCATCGACAGAAGCACTTTGAGAAGAGGCGAAACCCAGCAGCGGGCCTGATCCAGGTGAGGGTCACACCCAAGGTTTACATCATCCTGGTTTTGGGGGGGCTTCRTAGACTTTTAGAATTTGGGGAGAAGGTGGGCAGGTGAAAAATGGGGCCATGTGTGCAAGGTGTGAGACAGCAGCTGGTGACTGGTTTTGTCTGGGAATAAATGCCAGGAAATCAACCATGGGAGAATAACATATGTGGTGGGGAATCTAGAGAGAAAAGGGATGAAATTCAGCCCAGCTCRGCAAGACAAATGTATCAGGACAGTCTGTTTTCACCCTTTTTTTTCTCCCCAAAGAGAATATTTATACTGATAAAAAGGTACAGTTGGGAGCATTTTCTTCGCAAGAACAGATGTCTGTGCAGAAGGCTGGCCTTGGAGAATTGTCTTGAAGAATTGAAATCAGTCATTTTACATTCCCCTGCTCCTTTCTCTCCGCATTTTTCACTCCTTAATGGGAAACAACACCCATTTCTTTCCTGACCTCAGTCTGGCAGTGAATACCTGGGAGCCACAGCATTTTTTACTGCRCTCACACAATCAGGGGTATCATGGTACCACCCCAAATTTGTCACTTATCAACTCGAGGAGAAAGCAAAATGCTGGATCCATCCCACAGGGCTTGGTGTTGGTTGAGCTTTACAAACCCAGGGGTGGTTCTGGCCATGCCTGGTTCCACCATCCCACTGGATTTTCTCCTGCACAGGCGGCCTGGAGATTTTATGCCACCAACCTGTCGCGGACAGACCTGCACTCCACCTGGCAGTACTACGAGCGCACCGTCACCGTCCCCATGTACAGGTACCTCCTCCTCCAGCTTCCTCCTCCACTGCCTTCCTCGTGATGCCACTGTCTCCATAGTTATTTTTGTTATCTGGATATATAATTTTGCTTATTTATTTACTTTTTTTTTTTTTATTAAATTAAGAAGTTTCATCAGTTGTTGGCAACTGCAATGGCTCTGCAAATGTCATTAAAGCAAATTTCTCTGGGAGGCAGGGTAGATTTTTTTTTTTTTTTTTTTTTTTTTTTTTTTTATTTTTTTTTTTTTTTTTTTTTTTTTTTTTTTTTTTTTTTTTTTTTTTTTTTTGCTTTGTATTTTTTCATTGTTTTTCTTTTTGACTTGATTTTAATTTCTCTGTTGCTTTGTGTTTTCTTTTTTTTTTTCTTCTCATGTCTTTGTGTGTGTACATGCTCTTCTTTTCACCTTTATTTCTCCACGCCTGCTGGTAGTTGCATTGTGTTGTGACAGTTGCCGTGCCCAGGTGTGAAGACCTCACTCCAAGCTGCCCTGGATCATAGGTAAACACCACCCTCACCCTACCTGCAGCTCCTCGTGCCCTCTCAGGCTCTCCTTGCTGGTCCAACTGGTCTCTAATGGTCCTTCTGCCTTTCAGCAAASTTCTCACCCTCCCTTGACCAGCCTGACACTCTCCCAGGTTCTTTCTCCTTGGGTCCTCCTTTCCTTTCTTGTCCTCTTTTTTTCTCTAAGAGGAGGAAAATCACTCAGGATTCAGGGAGCGTTTTCCCATTTCTTGTATTCATTTATCCATCCTGGTGTGTTGACACAAGCAGGGAATGATGCTGGAGCTGTGATGGATGAGGCTGCTCAGCACCATGGTGTTTCAGCAGCACCCATCCACCTTGCCCTACCTGCAGTAAAACCGGGCAGGTTTTTAAGGTGAAAACACACAGCTTAGAGCAATACTGTGGGAATTCACAGCCCTCTGGGATTTGGAGCCTCATGGAGCTGGGGACAGAGTCCCCTGCCAGGTCTCCCAATCCTCCAGGACATGGGGAAGCACTGCATCCTTCATGTCCCCTTTAGRCTCGGTGGCTTTCTCAGAAAATGCCCAATGTTCTGTTCATTTTCACCCCACACTTTTGGGCATCAGGGCCATGCATCCCTTTTGGTGTATTCTTAGGGGCTGTCCATGACTCTCTGGGTTTACAGAATGGTTGGATATGTTTGTTAGATATTCCTGCAGCTCTGTGGGCTTTTTTGGGTCTCTCTGTGCCCCATCTCCCTGCTCCCMCACAGGGCTGCAGTCCAGCATTGGGCTGTGCCACTGCAGGAATAATCCCTTCCTGTTTTCCCCTATTGCTGGTGCCTTTTAGCCCTCAGGCAGACAGCCTGGATGTATTTCCCGGGGTAAGCTTTAGCCTGCATTTCAAACCCAGCAGCCAGCCTCTTAATCCATCATAAAAACCTGTTGGAGGTCACATTGTTGTGGTCAGTAAGTTCCCATTGGATTCATTCCCAGTGTGTGTCTGATTGGTTGCTTTTCCCCTTGAAACTGATGAACTGACTTCAACATTTTGCCCAAAAAACCCAAAACAACAATAACCCAACAGAACAGAACAAAGCTGTTTTTGCAATAGCATTAAACCTACCCATTGAAGCTCTCCCTCCCAGCACCTGACCTTCTGGCTGTASCTTTGCAGCACTGCCTGGGATCAGCTGCTGGAGAGGATGAGGATGGAGCTTGGCCCAAAGTCCACTGCAAAAAGCGGGCACTCAGGGCGTGTTTTCAGTGGACTTTGTCAGATTTTATTGCTCTTTGAAATACTGAACTTACCATGCAGCCACACATGCAGTGATACCCTTTTGATTACCTGTTACTCAACCTGCTTGTTAATACCTGTGTTTTCACGGAGCTAATATATGGGAAGAAAACTAAGCTAAAGATCTCCAGAAAGGGCTAAATAAAAACGCTGGGGAGGAGAAAGAGCTAAAAAAATGGGGCTTAAAGAGCCTGCTTATCTTAAGTAAAAAGCCAGGACAGATTTGTAGCAGGGTTGGAACAATTTTGCTGGACTGTCCCCATGCAGCAGTGTCACCCCAGACTTCCTTAGGCATGGATTTCTCCAGCTTCTCCCTCAAATCCCAGCTCCTGTTTGTKCACAGATCAAGTGAACATCACCTGGGCGAGTGTCCCAATGGATTCAGCCCATAGTGAAATTGCATTTTTACCACAAAAGCAATTAACCCCTTCTGACTGTATTTTGAATGCTGTAAATTAAATTAATTGGACTTAAAAAAAAGAAGAAAAAAAACAAAAAAGAGAAAAGGGAGTTACTGTATGTTCTGGCTGCAGCTTCCATCACTCACACTGACCATCTCTCTTYGCCTCCCCACTTCCCCAAGCCAGCTGGCAGGCACTGGCAGCCCTGTGCTSCTGCAGCCATAGCACACCATTCCCAGCAGCCCCTTAAAGCCATGGCTGCTGGACATGGCTGGAATGCACAGCTGGTTTGGAAGTGRGCTGGAGGAACACAAAATTCCCCTCTCTGGTGCCTGGGGATGATCTGCAGTCACTTCAGCATCCTTTCTGCTCAGCACTGAGCTGCTTATTCCTCATAGCAGGAGCCTCTGCCTTTAGCTCATCTCTCTTCCCAAGGCATCTCTGGAAAGGCTTCGCTGCTTGATACAAGAAAATCGTTACCCATGCCTTGGAGGAGCTCACATGGCTCCAGAACATCACTCCAATCACTGCAGTAGAGCTACTCTGACTCGTTTGGGGAAAATATGGTGGCCTCTGAGAGAATCCCAGATTTCATCTGTAAGTCCAAAATGTGGCAGAACCAAATTTGAAATATTTGCAAGGCTTCTGTGTGTTCAGGTGTGGTTTGGGTTGTGATGAATGAGTGGCTTGGTGTGCCCAGATACCACAAATAACCTGTTCTGCATCAGCCACTGGATTTATTGTAAAAAAATCTGCTCTTATTGTCACTCATGAGAGCAAGGCCTTGATCTGAACTGCAATCACTTATTGGCCTTTACTAAAAAAACCAAACCCGTGGGCACATCCGGGGTCAGCAGCCCAGCCCAGGGAGCCCCCGGCTGTGGATGTCCCATGGAAGGTCTCTGGGAGGCCCCCACACTTTCCCTGCTCCGTGGTGCCCGTTTGCTCTCAGAGCAAGGTGCCAGCTGCCTGTCCCCGAGGGTGGCACGGGCGTGCCGTGGCTCCTGAGCCACCCGCAGCAGGAGCCAGCTCAGCCCGTGCTCACCCATGAGCCCGGCCACAGCATCTGCTCCCGGGGACACACTTCGTTCATATGCTAATTTTCTTTATTCTGTTTCTTTTCCCCTCTCCTCCACCCCGACTTTCCCCCCTGTTTTTCTTTCHCTTACCCCTTTGGTTTTCTTTGGTGAAAACACTTGAAAAGCACGCAAACGCAAACGTATGGTGCCTCCAGGTATGAAGTGCATGTGACCCTGAAAGTGTGTGTCATGTCACTCCTTGTTCTTCATTTGGGACTGTAACGTGCAAAGCCTTGAATTAAAAAAAAAAAAAAAAAAAAAAAAAAAAAAAAAAAAAAAAAAAAAAAAAAAAAAAAAAGAAAAGAAAGAAACCTTTGAAGATGAGTTTTTTCCAAGGAATGAGTGAAAGCCCAAAGCAGATGCGCCCTCCCGCTGCTACAGACTAACCCCCTGCACCTTCATGTACATTTATTTTAGCTGTTGGTACACACAAGGGTTGGGAAACCGTGCCAGAGCCATGGTGTGAGGAAGGAGAATGGGAGCACGCTTGATAAGCTTGCTTTGTTAAGGATGATTTCTTGATGGTCTTTCCAACCTCCCCCAATCCATGCAACGCTTAGCAAGAAAACATCCCCATTCATCTTCCATTTCGCTCTGCCCTCGCTCCCCTGTGTTCCCTCTCTCCAGCCCTCTTCTCCCATCCTTCATTGTGTCATTTATCTGGCTCTGTGCTGCAGGAGTTGTGCCCACCTGGTAACTCTGGCTCGGAGTTTGTTGGTGTGGGCACATCAGTGGTAGCACAGAATAAAACCTCCATGGCAGCTGTGCCTGCTTTTGAGGGCAAAACCTGGAGAAGAGAAAAACGGGGGATGCTAAACTGATATGATCATTCATTTCTTTGAGTAATCCAATCTGATTTTGGGAAAAGAATGGTTCATCTCGGCAGGAATTTTCCATTTCAGTTTTTAGTTCCAAGACTCACTTAGAGCTAAGCAATTATTAGCCACAGTTGCTCAATGTGAGACTTAACCTTTTGGGATCAATCCAAATGCAAAGACCTGGATATGGCTGTGTTAGATGGATGATAAATAATGTTATCTCAAGCTCTGCAAAAAGGAGCAGATTTGCAAATCACWGGCGTGTTTTATATGAGATGGGTATCTGAAGGTGTAGTGAAGTTAATATTTTAAGACGGRGAATAAATGACTTGCATTTCAAGACTGCAGGCCAAGCTCTGTTCCTAGAGCAGTTTAAATCCTCACTAGGCGCAGTAATGCCACTAGAGCTGTTGTGATTTAGTGTCTGATTTTGAAACCCGGTTCCAGTTTTCACAGATGCAAGTTTTACAGCCTTAGTAAATCACACTTATTGCTCTGTGTGCTTAATTTATAGCAAATTGCATCAATGAACTGCAATATTATATATTAAAAATRTATTTTCCAGTTGGGCTGAGCAACAGCCTTTTTTGAGAATCAGACATTTTTCTRCTGCTGGGAGAGAAAAGGGAATGTGCTACTTCCATTCCACGTGTTGTAATAAACTATTTTATAAGCTTCATAAATGTTCTCAGTCATGAAAAATAGCTTCASTTGGAGACATAAAATCACGGCTAGGGCAAAAATTGGCTGCCTATAGGAACTCCAGCACTACATGGAGACTCATTTAAGTTTCCATCCCATTCCAGCATCCATCTCCTTGTCACCGTCTCCCTTAACTGTTCACGCTGGGACTGTCCAAAAAAATCATCGTGGCGTCCGTGCGCGTGTTGTGGCGTGTCTGTGTAGCTCCCACCGTGTCGTGTGCTGCTGCCCTCCTCGTGTCGTGGGGTTCTGGTGGTGTCCTGGCCCGAGGCATGATCTCCCTCCCGTCCCCTGAYGCTTGTAGGTGATCTGTGCTCCCAGGACCGGCGGATCCGCCTTTCCCCACGGATGTCAGCGCGGCGTTTCCCCGTGCTGTGGCGGGAGGGGCGGTGGTGGAGGCACTGGGGGCAGCTGCTGCAGCAGCTCAGGAGTGTTGCTGCGGTGGGTGGCATGAGCTGTGTGTGTCCCGTGGTGTGCAGACTCCTCACCCGGCTCCCCCTTAACCGGAACGCRCTTCCCTTGCTAAC
This sequence comes from Malurus melanocephalus, assembly GCF_030028575.1. Classification (NCBI taxonomy): domain Eukaryota; kingdom Metazoa; phylum Chordata; class Aves; order Passeriformes; family Maluridae; genus Malurus; species Malurus melanocephalus. The sequence goes on from NW_026623291.1 coordinate 2,959,102, forward strand.
CAGTGACACTGGGCCAGGAGGAGAGAGAGAAAACGTGAGGAGCCTGGCCAGAGGTTCCTTCTGCACATCTCTGGAGGCCGTGGTGGCACCTGCGTCCCCAGGGCAGGGTGCCGTGCTTCCAGCATTCCACAGCAGAGCTCAGCTCAAGAGCTGTGCAGAGTTCTGCCTTTTTTTTTTTTGTTTTTTAAGGTTCTGGGGAAAGGGTGTGGTGCAGGAGCTGCTCCCCAAGCTGTGACAGGTTAGGCTGAGCGTTTAGTTGACATTAAATTTCAGGTCAAGTATATCTGTAAGTTTTCACCCATTTTTAAGAATAATTATTTCAGTAAAATACCGCTTATTTTCCACCTCAAGTGTACCAGGCCCATAAACCAAGCATAGAAATGGTGAATTTCTGTGTTTGTTTTGTGTCTGTACCTTCTCATGGAAGCATCTGTGGTGGCCCAAGAGGTGGCCACCTTCAGCACAGTGCAGGCCACGGGCTGATGCAGAAGAAATAATTCCTTTWGGAATCCTGAATCCTTCACTCTTTTGAGCTAATGATCTCCCAGCTGCATCTTGCACCAGTGAGAGCCCTGGATCTGCAATCCCAGCTGGAGAAAGTAGGGCAGTTGTCCCGTGTTCAGCTGGGCATGGACCTCCCTGAGAAGTTAATTCAGCAGAGAAAAGCTGAGCACCCTTCATTAAGTGCTGAGAACACTCTGTGCTGGATTCCATGCGCCACCTCTCCCATCTCAGAATGCATCTCCAAACCCCACGGTGTGTTTGAAGGGAGGTGACAGCCCAGCACTCACGCACGGCTCCACTGCAGCAAGGTCAGCTTCTTCCCCATGTCTGGAATGAAGAGGATCATTAATTCAGCAGATCAGGATGTGCTTTTCTCTGGATGGAAGCGACTGGGGAGCTGAGCCAAAATTTTTTCAGGCCTATTTTTATTCTTTTCTCCATACTTAGAATTGGAAAATTTTCTGATTGCCTCAATCTTGTGAAAGCAAAATCTCTGCTGAACCGCTGTGGTTTTGAGGATAAGTTTTGTGACTGCAGAGAAGAGGCTTTTCCAGTTGGGTTGGGTTTTTTTTTTTTAGTTAAAGTGTGAAACTATTGATCTCATAATGGATGAAAAAATGTGGGCATGGATATCTTWGCCTTTATTTTATTGGGAGCCTCATTTATTCCAGTTTCTCCCCGATACCTCCAGCCTATGTTTCTATGGGTTGAAAACCTGACTGTGAATATCAATGTTAAATATTTATGGCACAAGCTCAGGGTCTCAGGGAAGAACCCAAAAATGCATGTGGAGCTAATTCCATGGCTTTTAGCACAAAAGCAGGATAGGCCACAGGGTGTTCGCCCATTGGATTTTTAACTCTTCACCAGAATTCCCATTGTTGATTTTTTTTTTTAACTGAGAAGGGAAGGAAGCCCCATCGTTCCTGGAAGGCAACTACACAAGATTTTGCCTAATTTTGGGGCAAAAACTGACACAGAGAGTAGGGAATTGGTTAAACTTGACCATAGAGCACATTGCTGTTTCTCCTGGGATGCTCCTAACCCCAGGTCCTCCTTTCCTCTGCTCCACAATCTTTTCCACATCCCCAAGAGCAGCAGGGTTGAGTTTTCCTATTTCCCCCAAAAACTAGAGTTCCTCTCCATTTAGCAATGCCAACCTGCCAGACCACAGCTCTGCCAAAACACCACCAGGAACCCTGGCAGCTGCTTGGCTTTGGGGAGGCTCAAAACCCAGTGGTGCAGACAAGTTTCTCTCTCTCTCTTGCTGTCACTTTCTCTCTCTTCCCCCACTGCTCTGCCTTAGGACGCTGTTGGAAGTAGCAGCCAAACCCCTGTCCATCCTTCCCGAGCTGTCCCCCAGCTGCTGGGGACACAAAGCTGGTTCTGGTTGAAAGGATGGGGCAGCAGGGGAAGCTACTGGGACAGGAGGCACTGGAATCAGCTCTGTCTGGATATTAATGCTCTTTGTTTTCTCCTTCTAGACTAATCCCACCTCTGAACCAGCTGGAGCTCCTGAGGAACCTGAAGAGCAAGTCAGGACTGACATTCAGGTTAGCAGCAGAGTTAAGAAAGTTTGGAACGCACACACTTTGCAGTATTTTTCTTTTTTTTTTCCTCTTTTTCTTTTTCCTTCCTGCCTTTTGCATATGGACATCCTTGAAGATGAAAGAGGTTTGACAGCTGGTCCCCCATGGGTCATTCAGTGTCCTCCTCCCTACCCCTCTCCTGTGCTCTACACGAATTCCTTCAGCCTAACTTGGCTCTGGAACAATGTCACGGTGCTTGACTGACAACACAAAGTCATATTCTCAGAGGGGCTGATGGAGGTAGTGATCCCAGTTTTCCTCTGACCTTTCTGCTCAGGCCCATGATGTGTTAATTTATTCTCCGTTCCCTCCASTGAGAGCAGGCAAAGTTGCAGCAGTGAGAAATTTTTGCTAAATTCACTGTGGCGAAGTTTACACAAATCCCTCAGAAGGCCAGGAGTCCTGCACCTTCACCCTCTGCTTGGGAGGGGTAGTTCTTGGGGTTTTTGAGCAGTTGAGGCTGCCCTGTTGGTGAATGGGGAGTGTGCAGACCCTGGGAGGGACGGAGAGGTGCCAGTGGGCACTGGGGAGGTGTGGGATAGAGCCTGSCCTGGGCTGTGTGCCTCTGCAAAGAACAGACCCCTGGGTCAGCCTGAAAACCTTCAAATGTGGGGGTTTGAGCTAGTGACTGAGGCTGGGCTTCCAAGCTTTTCTGAGCAAGAAGCAGAGGTGGGGAAAGAGATTTTCATCAGCCTCTCCAGGCTGCTGCCTTTATCTGAGGGGTCAGGGTCGGGGTCTGTGCAGGTCTCAGKGGTCGCTGCWGRGCAGTGGCAGAGCCAGGGCTGGTGCAGCATCGTGCTCAGGGGACACCTGGGAGAGGGGAGGCAGAGCTGCAGCTGCTGAGAAACAGTCTGCTCCCCCTGAGGGGCTGCAGGGGCAGGGCTGGTCGAGTTCCCCCTAAACMCCATCCCCAGTGTGTCAGAGCAGCTGAGGGCAGAGCAGGTTTTCCTCATTGCAGGAGGGAAGCACCACCACGATGCTCAGTGAAGGTGAGGTGTTATTTTCAGTGTAGCCTTAGCGTGGCTTGCAGTGTCCTTCTGTAGGCATTCAGCTCACTTGTCCTCAGTGGTTTTTCAGGGCAATTGAGGTTCGTATCTCAGCAGGAAACCGCAAACGCTGATTGTGGCATCCCGTTCTGTTCATGTGGCTTTTGCCAACTGCTTTGGTGAAGCAGCTGACAAAGGCTCTGGAGGCATTCACCCCCCTGTGGTGTCAGGATGCCAGGGCAGGGGTCCATGCCCCTTCCCMCCCACATCCAATCCCAGCACCCGSTGTGAATCTGTGCATTYRAAGGTCTGACATGAGCTCTGTCCCRATGGCCAGGGAGGAAAAGCGAATACACCGAGGTCATGGGAGCTGTTCAGACCCTTCCCCATGTGCAGAAACACGAGGGCAGTGCGTTTCCAAAGGAAGGGGGCCGGTCCCTGAGCCCACAGAAGTCCTCCTGTGCTCACACAAATCACACGACCCTCAGGTGTCTCAGTCGTGCGTAGGCACAAGGATGGGTTGGGATAAACTCTTCAACCCTGTGCGTTGTATGTGTCTTCTCTGAGGTTGTGTGAGTCTCCAGTGATCTTCTGTCCGGGCCAGAAACTCCAGGAATTAAGTGCTCCTTTCCCTTTCTTCTGTCCACAACTTCCACTGAGTTGTATTGTTTGGTATTGTCGTTTCGTTATGTTTTAACAGTGAAGCAGCAACATCTTTTGCCACCTGACACCATGCTAATGTACTATTGCTTCTGTTTAAAGGAAAGAGCAGCAGCCCGAACCATCGCCAAGGTCTGTATCACTGCCAACACGCCATCCCCATGCATTCCCTGTAGATTTCTGTGTGTGTGCGTGTGTGTACCATGTCGTGGCACCATCGAGGGAAGCATTCCTAGGTATTACCGTGCTTTTCCTGTGCTGTGGCAGTCCGATGTATCTACGTGTATGCTGGACCTTAAATCATCTCTTCCTTCCAGCCTGCCTCGGGCTGGAGCAGCAGGCTAGCGAGGCTGGGGAGGGGACAGAGAGTGGTGGCAGCACGGGCAGAGCTGGCAGACACTCACCGGGGCGACAGCAGGGCTTTGGTTGATGCTTCTTTATTTGATTTCATTGCTGGGGCCGTAGCTGGGTGATGGTGTGCCCAGGAGGAGGTGGCTCTTTGCTGTGTCTCTGTCCCCATGGCTGGGCAGAGGTGACACAGGCAGCACGAAGCCATCGCCGTGTCACCATCCCTGTGCTGGGCAGAGGTGACACGGGCAGCACGAAACCATCACCGTGTCTCCATCCCTGGGCTGGGCAGAGGTGACACAGGCAGCACGAAGCCATCGCCGTGTCACCGCGCTGACCACTCGTGCCGAGCTCCTGTCACCACCAGGGCACTCACTGCGTGGACCTGCCGCTCCAAGGGACACAGGAGGGCTCAGTGACACGGCACCAGGTGGCATGGCAGAGTCACCCTTTGTGCACCCCGTTCAGGGTGCAGCACATCCCCTGCTCCATCTTCCCTCCACGCCTCCAGCCCACGGTGCAGAGCGTGCTCTGGATCGTGGCGAGCACCTTCCAAGGGCAGCCCTAAACCTCACGTGTGGTAGAGCTTTTCTCCATTCACAACTCCCAGGGAAAGCAGCAGCAGGGCTGGTATTTGGGATACTTTTAGGATACTCTTCATCCACTTAGAAATATTTAATTCTGGATTTTTTTTTTTTTTGGTCCTATATTTTCCCAGTT
>NW_026623291.1:2963965-2981937 GCF_030028575.1 Malurus melanocephalus
TTTTTTTTTTTTTTTCTTGGGTGATGAGACACAAACTGATGATCTGTGGAAATCATCTGCTTGGCTTTCAGATCTTCCATCTCGTTCCTCAAATCACAGCTTACAGCCTGAATTTTGTAAACAATGAATACATTTTTCAGAAGTACAGCCAGAGCCTGGCATTCTGCAGATGTACCTCTCTGCCATGCCTCTKAGCTTATAAGAGGCCAGAAACTAATTTTTCCTTGGCATAAAAGCCAACCAAAGATATCTGGGTAGATACAGTGCTGACTGAAGGGTGGAAAATTTCATCTTTCCTTCCTTCCCCCTCTCCCCCCCTTTTCTTTTTTTCTGTTGTTCATTTGAGCTTTTCTTTGCAAGCAGAACCTTTGTAGCACTCCATCTACTTTCCTGCCAAATAACCCAAATCTCCAAGATCATGTTTCAACTATCCAGATTTTTTTTTTTCTTTTTTTTTTTTCTGCTCGAGGTCTCGAGTGAAGGCAGCATCCATGCAGCATTATTAAAGCAGGGAGCATTACTTGGGAAGGGCTCTCTGGGAGCAGACCAAGGCTGAAATCTTGGCCACCTGCCTGTGGCATCAGGAGGGTCAGAATTTCATCCCAGGGTCTGGCTGCTCTGCTACCCTGTCTCAGCCAGTGATACCCTTTGGGTGCATCAAAGGGTAAATCCACATTTCTTAGAGTGCAATGAGACAAAATCTGGGCTGTTCAGCCCCATCAGCTTCATAGCCAAGGAAATATGAGGTCTGTCAGTCCCTATCAAGGTTACACCCACCAGCATCCCTGCAACCACAAGAAACAGTCTAATTTCTGACTCACTAGCCTTATTGCTAATTTTTGAATGTGTTTTGCAGGATTCATATTTATTTCGTTGAAACATTAGGTTATGTATAATATTTCTTCATAGAGCTTGCAGGTTTCTCTCTGTTCATTTCTACTTTCTCAATCTTATGTCACAGAAAGAAGTAAAAATAGTCCTCCCCTGTCCTTTCCAGAGTATTTTTTACTATATTTAGGTCCCTCATCAGAATCATTTCCAAGTGCTGTTTCCTGCTCCTGTGGTGCATCTGWCTCTTGTGACACCGATGGGTTTTGTTGCTAAACCCCAGCCCAGGAGGGCTTAAGCTGAGGGTCTGCAGCTGCAGTGCAGAGCTTCAGATTTTATCCCATATCGTTCACTTCTGCTGCCATGGCAGCACCAGAGCTCCTTCCTTCTCTTCTGTCAGGACAACATCAATTCCACCTGCTCCCCTTGTCCTTTTCCTTCCATCTGATAACATCTCAGACCTCTGGAAGGAATTTTGCATTCGAAGAGCCCAAATCGCCGGTTTTCCCCAATAAAATTTTCTGGGTCTTTTACATTCACATCCCAAAATCTTCCACCCACTCTGATTTGCAGCAGCCTCCCGGTGATGCTCAGTGTGTCATCCTGCCCTTAGAAAAGAGAGCTCATCCTGTTTCTCTGCCCACCTGACAGTTAATCACCCACTWGCTGCTGATGCTTCACTCAGGAAGCTCCTGGGGATGAATTGTCTCTCCCAGCAGACCCCAGCTCCACACTTTGCTGCTTCAGCTGGGGWAGGATTTGCCACTTTGCATTTCCATCGCTGTGAGGAAATACAGTTTTACACCTGGAGATGGCTGGAGCTTCCTCCTGTTCTAGTGATGTGTAGGGAGTGGCTGATTTCCTATCCATACACCACAAGTCTTTGAAGCAAATGGAGCAGAAAGAGCTCTTCCACTGTTTTTCACCTTAGTATGTTTTAATTTAGAGAAGGGATGCTGACATGGCACATGGGATTGTGCTGTGCAGGACAAACATTGCCTTGCGAGGGCAGGGAGCATYCCAAGCACTCTGCCAGTGCTCAGGGTGGCTGTTGGGGTCCTGCCCTCTCTGATTTCTGCCCACACAGCCCTGGGAGAGCTGCTGCCCAGGGTGGGAGAATGTGAGGAGGTGGCATARGCTCGGGGTCACCTGGGATTTCTCTTGGGTGGCCTTGGATTTAGYCTTGGCATAAAATGGGACAGCTGATCTGAGACACAGGTTATGTCCTTTCTCTAYGGTTTCTGCTTTGTTTTTCCACCACCACGAGCTTGTCTGCATCCCCATCCGAGTGCTGGGAATGCTCTGTGCTGACCTGCTTGGAGCCAGGAGCTCACCTTGCCACAGGTGGAGCCCAGGCTGTGATGGGCAGAAGMGATGCTGGCCATTTCCTACATGCTATGTACCTCTTCCCCCCTTTTTATTTTCCTCCCTTTAGGAAAACAAAYGCTTTCAGAGCCTCCTGTTGCCCATCACTTGGGGTGTTGTGTCCACCCTGTCCCTCCCCAGGGCTGCCTGGGCTGCTGGGACACTGGGACCCATCCCAGCTCTGAGACCTCACTGCAGGCTCCAAATACAAATCCACTCTCCCTCCTATCCCCAGGGAAGGAGGCSTGCTCTGTGCTGGGGCTTTTCTCACCCCTGCTGCTCCACAAAGCCAGCAGATCAGAGTGGTAATGGGGGATGATTACTTTTCCATTAATCAGGCTGGAAATTAGCTGTGGCAYCTCGTTTCTGTTTGTTTTGCTTTGATTGTAATGTCAAGAAGACAGACACATGGCCAGCCAGGGCTATGGAGGCTCTTGTGTGAAATGTGGGCTTCAGATGCTCTTTAACAGATGGTCTGAGAAACATCTGAAGGCATCCACGACCACATTTCTTCCTCTTGCACTCTGCAAAATGCAATTGGGTGAAAAGCTAAAAATCAATGAACCAAATGATCATAATRACACATTCACATCAGAGAAAAAGAAACAGAAGGGTTCCAGGGATRTGGGAAGCTAAAACTCAGATTACTTTGTCCAGCATGAGTTGAGTGCTGTAGGCAATGAGAGGAACCTCTTGGGAAGGTTTTTCTTGGCTGTGGTTTGTCCTTGACCCCAGTGAGCTCTGCAGGACCTTGGCCATGTGCTGGGGGTCCCTTGGGGCGGGGTCCCTTGTACCGTGTGTGTGTATCTGTGTGTATATCTCTCTCTCAGTGTGTGTACGTGTCTGTCTGAGATACACACAACACCGAGCTCTCTGTTCAGGGCTGTGATTGAGGCTTTTGTACGCACTGGAGGATGCCTTTGGTTGACTCAGTGGGCCCCTGCTCATCCGGCCAAGGATGCCCGAGGTGTCTCCAACCTCTACTGCCCGTGGAAATTGGGGTCAGTCATAGGAACCCCAAGGGCCACATGAGCCTGGGCTGGTGTTTGGCCTTCTAACCAATTCGAGTAGTGCCAGAGACTCATGCTGGGACTGACAGTAATCTGGAAATAATCAGTTGCCTTTAGGGGAGCGGATTATTTGCACGGAAGGAGCTGCATCTTTCTGGAGGGACTGCAGAGGAGACTGAGAGGAGAGAAACCCACGCATCTCCCCGAGGCTCTGCATGCTCCATATCCCACCCCCACGCCAGCTCCAGGACAGCCCTGGCAGCACCACYGGCCCCTGGGGATGCAGGATCACTTTGTGGGCACCTGAGGGGTCCCCAGGGTGCCCAGGGTGGTGTTGGCTGAGCTTGCTGTGCCCAYGAGCTCCTCCGATTGATAATGATATCGGGGTTTGATGCCCTTCAGCCTTTCCAGTCTGCCCAGGAGTTTGGCACGAGCTGCCTGCTGGTGGTTGGTGGCCTGGTGGGGTGATGGGGCCACGACATTCCCCTTCCACAGGTAGAAGAGGGCTGCTCCATGGCGTGGAGGACCCTGGTCCTGGTGGTGATCCCCTGGCAGGGCAGTGCCTGAGCAGTCATTTGGGATGGAGCTGGGGTGGTGCCTCCTCAAAGTCAGCAAATCCCCAGACGTGGTAGGGCCTGTCTAAAAAGCATTGCCAAAACCAGATGTGTGAACACAGATGTTCAACTCCYTTCCCATAAGGGACTGCACCACACCCTGTTTTTATCTATTTTTTTCTTTTTTTAAAATGCAGGCTTATTATAATGCTATTTCCTCTATGAAAAGTGCAAATAATTCACAGATTAACWAGCTCTCTTTGTGAGTGGGATTTTTTTTGGGGGGGAAAAAAAGAAGAAATTTGAGATTTTTGGATATTGTTTGACAAAAGAAGGTGATGTTTTGGCTTTCCATGGTTTACACAATTTGAAAAAAAAAAAAAACTTATGGGTTCTTTTATTTATTTAGAGGAAAAACAGAGTGGTTTTTTGTTTCCAATACAGTTGAAAAATCTTCCTGCAGTTAATTGTAGATAAACTGATGCCACCAACTCAATGAGCAGAATGCCTCATTTCTAACAATCAAATTTACTAACCACAGTGAAACAAAATTCAGAAACCGTCTTGATTTTTGATTTTTTTTTTTTAATCTCACGTAACACCCAAACAGAACAATCCTGTCATGAACCCGGCCCTCAAAACACCTGTCTTTTAAACCCAGAGACCGTAATCAAAAGTTTCCTGTCTGGCATTTGCTTCCAGGTCTAATTTTTACTCTCCCCTCATTTCCAGTAAGAGCAAACCGTGCAGAGAGTCACTATGCGGATGCTGCTCAGGAAACTCTAGGTACCACGGGAAATGCGTCGCACGAAACTAATCAAAAGCTGCACGGCTCATTCTCCCTCTACCCTGCTACCACCCGTTCTGATCACTTCTCTGCTTAATAGAGGTACTAGATGAGTAAAAAAAGGTGGAAGAGCCTCCCCACTGCCCACCCCGAAATTAGAGCCTTCCTTGGCTGCCACTTGTGCAGACCACACGAAGCGGAGAGATGAGGATGGGGAATTTGGGCTGGGCTAGCCAAGCCAGTGTCTGCTCAGCAAGGGAGGAAGCCAGGAAATGAAGTGTAACAAATGATGGAAAATTAAAAAAAAATAAAATAAAGAAAAGAAAAATTAAAAAAAAAAATTTTTTTTAAACACCCCTTCCTCCCTATCACTCCATCCCTCCTCAAGGTCCAGGGAATTCTTGCAAATTGACTTGCGCTGTACAGCAATGTCCAGTTAGCAGCATGAGAAATACCAGCTTCCTGCCTCTGCTCAGTCACCATCCCTTTGGCTCTCTGACCATGACAAATTGACCTTTCCTAGCCTGGTGGCCTTTGGAAGCCACAGCTTGCCTATCTAGCACCTCTACTACGCAGCTAGAGAAGGACTAATCTCAGCCTGTCCCGCCAGACCTAGGGGACACGGGCTCCCCTGAGCRTTGACAATGGCCTTGTGAATGGTTCTGTTTCTAGACCCTGAGGGGGACAGCCAGCTCTAGCTCAGGGCTTCGTTGGAGCAGGGTTTGCATCTCTTTCATCCAGCTGACAACCGTCAGGGGTTTTCAGGGAATTCCCAGCGAGCATCCCTTAGCGCACCCACGGCCAYAGACACAGACGCGTAGATCCGATCTTCCTCGTGCAGAAATCCTTCCACACCTGCACCAGAAAAGTGTCTGCCCCCGCCCCAGACACCTCTCCTCAGCAGCAAACATGCACCTTCTTGAGCTCCCGCTGCCCAGAGTTTGCATGCTGTGAATGCTGGCAGGGGACCCCCCGAGCTCCTCGCCCCGCAGCCAGGCAGGCGGACAGCCCACGAGTGGCAGGGCACTGAGTGATGCCGCATGTTTGTGAACTCGGATTTTTGCATGCTCTCTCTTTTTTGGAGTCCGTTTGAATTCTCAAAATCACCAGTCTCTGTATCCCTCAGAAAGCCAACAAACTACAGATCTGAAAGCGTAAAACTGCAGCTCTAACAGTATATGTATCTCTGATTTTCTTCATTAACTGTTTCAACTCGTATTCTTTTCTTTTCTTGCTATTTTTTGACCTGCTGGCTACTTTTATTCTCTGTCAGTCTAGAGGGTAGGACTCATGGCAGAGGTTTGCGTGTACCAGGTGCTCAGAAGTAGAGTGGTAAATCCCATCTCTGAATGGGTAACAAAGAGGAATGGAGCATGATCTAGGGTTCATAACAAGCAGTTCTCCATGGTAGGAAATCCTTCACACCTGGATAAATATCCTGAACCTCTGAGTCAGCCTCCTGCTACACGTTTTGGTGGTGATGTGGCCTTCCTTGAAGGTTAGCCTTGAGAAGGGTGGGTGAATATTGAGTGATCATCAATTGCACAGCATTTCTAGACAAATGGCAAAGATTTGGTCAATAGCCTAGCTGAAAAAAGGGATCCTGACTTCTGTGGTGTTTCCATTTGCCAGGTGAGGTTGTTTTATCTGTGGAGGTGTAGTGTGAGCAGGAACTCTTTCCCAGAGGAAGCCTCCTCTCAGCTGCTTAACACTGAGGTTGTTTTTGGCAGAGATGAAAGCGAGCAGTGCTATTCGTGATCTGTCCTCTCACCTGTCCATGTCTAGTTCTGTTTTCTGGAAAATCAGCCACTCYGATCTCAGTGTCTTCCTTGCATGTCTGCATAGGCATGGATTTTTAATTGCTAAAGCCAGTGTAATTTTTTTTTTTTTTACTGTTTTCTACTGAATTCCTTCCTACTGTGGTCCTCATTTCATCTCCCCYGTCTTGAGTTCTGCAAGGGAAAGGGAGGATGTAACAAAGTGTTWCTTCAATATCTTCTTAATCTATTGGAGACCCTGAAAAGGAGGATTACAGGCTGTGGTTCTTCCARTCAAAAAGGAGTCTTGAACTTTGGAGAAGCCACAAAGGACATCTTTGTTACCTTCATCCATTCTGAATGCGGTGTTATACACCCTGTGCTTTAGTAAAACTGTGGGTTAACTGTGAAAGGGCGTGAAAATAATTCAAATGTCTTGTCTGCCTGGACCCTTGGGTGCCTGCCAACAATCCCCACTGCACAAACCCTTGGGGCAGAAGCCAGCACTTTGATGCAGCTCAGGCTGAGTGCTAAAAGCCTTCATCTAGRATGCACATAACGAAATAACAGCAAACCATGAGGCAATCATGGAAAACTCAATGTAGGTAAATTAATAGGAAACTCCTTAGAAGCTGCGGTTTCTTGATGTACTAAACCAATGATCTTTAGTCAATAAATGCARTAACACATTCATTTTTAGACAATAATGTAACTAAACCAAGCCAGATTATCAGCTCTCTCGTATTTTGCTTTGTAAGAGACTTTCCCAGCACACTCAGGGATGAGAGCACCTCACAGTGGGAAAAAGCAGCACCCAGAGCAGTGAAGGAAAGGTGTTTGCAGASCCCTSRAYKGGTCTGTGGCTCTGGGAGGAGCAGRTTCCTTRAAGGTTTGTTCAGGAATGATCARCCAGCTCGGAGGTGCAGCCTGGCTGCTTTGCTTTGCTCCTGTAGCAGATCAGCTGAGCTGGCAAACAGCAAAAGGCTGGGAGAGGAGGCAGAATGTGGCTGATGTGGTGTCTGACAGCAGCCAGCATCAGTTTGGGTATAAAGAAGGCTGTGAGTTAGGAGGAGATGGGTGATTACAACAGAAAACTGCAGGACAGCAAAGGTTGCAGGTATGAGTCTGGCTGCAGGGTCCCTTTTCCCCCTGAGGCTCTGTGTGCTCATGGTGGCTGCAGGGATGGAGCAGCTCCAGTCTCTGCCATCACAGTGCCAGGGGCTGCCATCCTGGTCTGGCACCGTGGTGGTGGATGAGGAGAAGAAGAGGGATTACTCACCATGACATGATCACTGGCTGATGTTTGGTTCCCTTATTCTCTGCTTCTAGAAGCTCCATTCTCTAGGCTGAATTCACCTTTCAGTAATGGCTTTTCTGAAATCACTGGAGGCAAAMCAGGCTTGAGCCTGCTCCTCTCTTAGTTTCTGTTTTAGTCACRGCAAATTTTGCATACACAGTTTTATTTTTCTTTCCTTCATGTCTGCAGTAATTGGTTTCTGCCTCTTACTCCCACCAGCAAGCAGACTGGAGCCCAGTGATAGTCACAAAGGCCATTATTCACTCCTGGCACTTTTACCTCATTTTAATGAGATGTTCTTATATGCCACGAGCTCAGCACAAACTCTCAATTTAAAAAAAGCCCCTCATTTACCAGCAGAAGACAAACTTTTTCTCCTGGCCACAGCTTCTCAGAAAAATGAGMACTGATACTGGTTGAGTTTGGATGCAGAGATCTGAGTCCGAGGCAGTCCAACTCATTCTGGCTGGCTGAGGAGGAAATGAAGTAATGGCTCAAGCACAGTTTAAAATCAATGACAAGACTTTACAACTGATACTTTTTATTGATCCAAAATTACTGCTAATGTAATGAGTCCACATTTTTTTAAAAGTGCTGATTGAATACTATAAAGAACTGGAATGAGCCCCAAAGCAGAGGGTTTCAAACCCCTGGCTTCCTAAAGAGGCTGATGGCAGCTCATTTTGAAGGTCATTTCTCAAGCATTTCCCTGCTGGGTGCTGGGCTGTTGGATTTAACCAAAATGCAAAACCCACTAGAGCAGTGAACACCATCCTGTTTTTCCAGCATGGACTCTCATTTTTTGACTGGCAACAGAGGAAAATCAGCTCAGTTTCTATCCTTTGTTAAATTCAAGTCAAAAGCTGAATGTTTATAAACCTTCTCCACAGTCAGCCTGGAAAGGTGACTTTCTGCTATCAAATCTGTTTTCACAGATGCCACCTGGAGTGGCATTATGAGGACCTAGAATTAATAAATTAAACTCTCAGGCTGTTGTGGCTTCCCCTAATCTGTGTCCCTGGTGGCAAAGCCACAGTTCCCTTTGCCTCCCCTTCCCCTGGCATGAGCAGAGCTCCTGCCCTTTGACTGTGTCCCTGCTGTGTGTGTGCCTGGGTTCCTGCTGTCCTCACCTTCCTGTCACCAACACCCCCACTCAAATGAGGCTCATTCATCACCCTCTCCAGTGACATCCCAACACCACCTCTCTGAGACACTCTGCGTCCCTCTGCATGGTTTTCTGGTTGAGTGAGAACATGATCTTGGATTAGCTGACAACATATATCCCTATATGTGTCTGTATTTCTTTGGGGTATTTTTTCCTACCAGCTCCTGCAGACCCCARCAGCATCCTCCTCTGCAGGGATTGTACTTGCATGTGATTCCAGGTGGCGTTTCCAATGAGGGAATTGCATGGCAGAAGGAAAAATTCAATAAATTGTTCATGGTGTCTCGTGTCGTCTATGTAAAAACAAAGAAGTTACATCAAGTGTTTGTTTTTTTCCCCTAGTGAGTACCTGGGGGAAAAAACACCCAGATCTTAATTGTTCATCAGATTTCTGTGAGATTTTTATAATGTGTTGCACCTCATGCTGTCCAGCTTGAAACTCTTTGCTCATATCCCTCACCAAGTTCAACCCTTTCTTTTTTTGCTTTTTGTGATTTCTGCAAATGTGTGTAGCACATTTGTTGTGGGAATGGAAAAGGGGCTCCGAGGAAAAGGCCCTGCTGTACCCAGTGAAAGGCAACTGGTTTTATGCTGGGATTGGTGATGGGAGCAACTCAGCAGAGGATAGGGCACAAAGAGATCCCTTTGAATCCTGAATATTGCTGTGTTGCTAATGCATTTTTATTAAACTTTTTTTAAAAATGGTAATTCAAAGTATTAATACTACTGAAACACAGTGGTTTCAACAAATGTTATTCTGTAAAATCAACAAAAATAAAGAAAAAAGATCCAGTTGGCCTATTTAGAATCAAATGGCAAAATTTAATTCTGGTTTCTAATCCAAGAAACTCGAGGTGAGAATTTTTTTCAAACCTTTGGCTCATTATGTACGATGATTTTGGTAGCATTAGTAACGAAGGCTTACACCCAGAAAGGTGTTTAGGCAYGTGCTTGTTCCCAGATTCCTGTGTGGATTTGTACCTCCAACCTGGATTTCAGCTCTGCTGAAGGTCTGTTGATCCCAGAGCTTTCAGACAGACCCTGCAGGTGGACACCACACTGGAAATCAAATCCCCAGCACTCACCTGATTTTAAAATTCATCTCAAACTGGAATAATTCCATTTTCTCTAACTTGGTCGTGAGCAGATTTTATTTTCTCTCCAATCCATCTTTCAACGTGGAATTGCTGCCAACCCTGCCCTGCAGCCTAAGGGATGCCCTCCCTGCACAACTCTGCAAAACGCTGCCTAAGCACCTTTCTCTCCCTGTAAATGTTTGTTGTCTCGCAATGTGAAGTGATTTTGTAAAAATAGCACCTTCTTACTCGACAAATCTGCTCCCTGAGTGTCCTSGAGTCACATCTTCTTCCTTTGCTGGCTGGAGCTGGTGTCTGCTCCTGTCAGCAGGGAACAGCCGGGAAAAKGGAGCAGCGTTTTGCTTTGCTTCAAAACCAGCGGCCGAGTTCTGATTGAAGAAYCTCGTGCCAGTTTTGAAGGCAAAGRAGGACTCAGTGSYTGTGAGTTTTRAGTTTGGTGGTGCTGAAAGGCACGCCATAAAAAAAAAGCAGGTCTTTGGTTGGTGATGTRGAAATTAAAATTTCTGAAATGTTCTTCGCGCAAGTTGAGGCAGAGCGTTTGCAGCAAATGATGCAAAGTGGCTGCTGCAATGGTGCAGAGGGCTGGGAATTAAATCCCTGTCTTCACTCAGTTTTTCACCTAGACATAAAATATTGGCTTTTTGTGCAAGTGCCTTGCACTGGTTGTCCAACCTCTAATCAGTGGAGTTTAATCATTGACTGCTGGTAAGAAAATACAAAATGATCCAAAACTGTTTTGCAGTCTGCTTTCCTTAATGCTATCTCTGTAAAGTTTGTGGATTCAGAAAGATTCACAAAATCTCTTTGTTCTTAAATTTGCACGTGAAAATTCAACATCTTCATTTGGGTGGAAGGCTTTAATTGCAGATTTCAGAATTTGGAAACTAATTAGAGCTGGGTGGTCACTGTTTCCCAGTGAGATCATCTCCGTTTCTGGAGAGAGCTTCTTTGCAAACCATAATTGCAAGGATTCTAGTAGGAAAAAAAAGGCAGTAAAATGCCATATTCTGGAGTTGTAAAATTTTGCTTTACATGTTTTATGACACCTCTAGCAGACCTTCAGGGAGATGGCAGATAGCTTTTAGATGGAATTTTTGTAGGATGCAAAGGAGTTGCACAATGAAGTGTTTGTATTTATGTGTTTCAATGTATGGCTGCATAAAGAGGAACTCCTTGGAATATAAAAAAGGGGCAGATCACGTTTAAAGAGGGAGGAAACACAGGAGCTGAAGAAAGGGAAAGGACAGATCTGAGCACCAGAAGAGAACTGTTTATATAAAAGGTTTAAGATAATGGTTTGGGGTTTTTTTAATTGCTGTTTTCTTATTAGTCATAGTGTTTTGGAAGGCAGTTGTGAAAGAAAAGCTTCCTAACTCGTGATCGGAGTCGATCAGTGATTTAAGGATTCATAACCTCATTGTTAATGTCATTCTGTCCCTCCAGCCCTGGCATCCCATGAGGGGCTTCTGTTTAAGTCCTCATTATTTTCTCTCTCTCTTACGAATCATTCCCATTTCACTCATGATGACGGAAACATTTCTACAGTGCTTTCTTTGAAACAAAAAAATAAAAAAAAAAAATATATATTGGAAAAGAAAATAAAAAAAAGAAAAGCCAACAGCAAAGCTACATGTCACTGCTGCTTGGAAGTGCTCTTGGTTTCTAATGGCTGGTGGGGAAGGACTGCGTGGTTTCCAGAATGACTCCTCCTGCTGTCTCCTTTTTGTCTTTGTTTCAACGTGTTTCTCTGAACAGTCAGAAGGTCAGTTTGAAAGATCGTGTCTTCTCCAGTCCCCGCGGTGCTGGCACCAAAGGGAAAGGCTCTCCACAGGCTCAGGGCATCAGGAGGTCCCCCAGCGCTGACCAGAGCATCGAGGACAGCCCGAGCAAAGTGCCCAAGAGCTGGAGCTTCGGAGACCGCAGCCGAGCCCGGCAAGCGTTCCGCATCAAGGGAGCGGCGTCGCGGCAGAACTCGGAAGGTGAGGGCTCGGGGGGCTGTGCTGCACCCCAAATTCCCAACTGGCCCTTGTCGCTGTTGGCTAGACAGCCGACATAAAAGAATAGATACAAAATACACAAAAAGTGGGTGAAAAAACAGAAAGAAAGAAGGACTTTATTGTGGGACAAGCCTCTTTTATCCACTTTAGCAACCAGTGCATRCATTTGTGTCAAACATACATTGGTCAGTGAGGCTGTCACTTTTTACTCAACAGCATAGGATTGGTAGGTTTGCAAAAGCTACAGTATTAGTAATGTTGATAATTGTAAGCCACCTGCATTATCAGTTCTACATTCCAATCTTCTTTTTCTCAAGACAGCTAAAGACGTGGTGTTTTATTCCCATGCAAGCTGTTAACACTCCCTACAGGCCCTGACATCCTCTCCTTCTCCACCTAAGAATGGCAGAGCTGCCAGCCAAGGTGTTGGGACACCTTCCCCTCCCAGTCTTTTAGCCTGGAGCAGCCTGAGCAAACTGGTCCTGCTGAAGATGTCCCTGCTCATTGCAAGGGGTGGGATTAGAGGGACTTTAAAAGGTCCCTTCCAACCCAAACTAGTCAGCAATGATTAGTTGAAAGAGGCAAGAAAAAGAGGCAAGAAAATCCCTTCTTCCACCCCTGATAATATTTCTATTCTGTATATAAGGATGGGTAAAGGAGGAAGAGTCAAACATTGGGACAAGAGGAAATGACCTCAAGTTGTACTACAGGAGGTTTAGGTTGGATATTAGGAAAAAATTCTTCACTGAAGGGTGGCCAGGCCCTGGAACAGGCTGCACAAGGCAATGGTGGATTCACCATCTTGGAGGGATTAAAAACACATCTCCATGTGGCACCTGGGGACGTGGTTTGGTCATTGGGTTTGGCCGTGGTGGGGGAATGGTTGGACTCCGTGATCTTGGAGGGCTTTTCCAAGCCAAATTATGTTGGGATTCACTGAGGTAGAGATGGGTGAGAGCCGCAGTTAACACTGCTGAATGTCACCTCAGCACATCCTGGGAATTGCTCTCATTTGGATGCTCAGCARARGCTGCTCTGCTGCTTCCCCTGGGATTGCAGTTTGCGATCTGCATCATCCTCCTTCACTCGACACCGGCACGGAAAATAATAACGTGTTTTGTTTTATCCTTCCCTGTCTCAAACCCAGAAGCAAGCCTCCCTGGAGAGGACATTCCTGATGAGAACAAAAGCTGCAACTGCGAGTTTGTGACAGAAGATTTGACACCAGGGCTGAAAGTCAGCATCAGGGCAGTGTGGTAAGAGAGGGAGCAGGGGGAGCAGTCCGGAAAAATAAATTATAGTGAAAAATAAAAAGTGTAAAGCCTGAGAAAGTGGTGGCAAACGCTGACATGTGTGTGCTGCAGGCTGTTTTTCCCCTGGGTGGCCTGTCCTGCTTTACAGACAATTCTGCCAGGAAAGGCAATTTTTGCTTAGGGAAGGAATAAATGGAGAAACAGGAAAATCCCCCGCAGGGATGCATCCAAATGACCGTTCTCACCAGCTCTGAGATCCAATGCTGACATTTATAAAAGCAGTGCAGGGAGCACATGCACAGATGACAGTCCGAGGGGCATCGGGGACCCCCTGTCGCAGGCAGGGCTTCAGCCCCCGCAATCCCCTTCCCCTCTCCTATTGCTTCATCCTCTCCCAAACAGACTTATTCTGTTTTCCTTCCAAAGCAGCTCGCTGCAGTGTTTTTTATCTGCCATTAAGCAGGTCAGGCTGCACCCAGGGACTGTGTTATGATTTTGCTCTCCGTCTCCTGCAGCATTATGAGGTTTCTCGTCTCCAAGCGCAAGTTTAAGGAGAGCCTTCGTCCCTACGACGTGATGGATGTCATCGAGCAGTACTCAGCTGGCCACCTGGACATGCTGTCCCGGATTAAAAACCTTCAGGCCAGGCAAGAGACCCCTCTCTTTGCTTCATTTTCCACTGCTTTTTGTTCACTGTGGAGGTATTGCTAGGGGAGAGATACTTTCCTTTGCAGCTGCAGTTTGTTTTTTTTTCCTTTCTAAGACAAATCCTCAAGGAAAACATCAGTGCTTGTGGCTGGAACCCACAGGGATAAGCAGGACAGGGACTGCCACTAAAACCACCTTACTGCCCTTCTCAGGGTGTACAAAAATCATGGCTCATCCTCCTGCTTTATTTTGGGAGATTTTGGCATTGCAGTGCATCCCATGGGAAAGGTGGGTGGGTGTCTCTATGGTGCTCCTGACAGGGTGCAAAGGTTTGGTGCCCCAGTCTCAAGGTGGATAATTTGGGGCCTTTCTGGGATTGATAGGACAGAAATTTGGGGTCCTGGCACAGAGAGCAGTGAGCAGGCAGTGGCTCCCTCCCTCCTTTGGGATGCTAAGGCACTTCAGGAGGAATTCCTCCTGGAATGGCACAGTCTGCTGGAGATCCATGCAGATGGGAATTTCTCATCCAAGCCCACCGACGTAGGTGGGGTTTAGCTGAGCTGCACTTCAGCTTCTGTGCTCAGATTTTAGGGGGAGATGTGTTCATTTTGATAGGCGAAGGAAGGTGGAAAATGGAACAAATGGAACCGAGAAGGTTCCATTTTTTTTCCTGTTTCTCCTGGAAGAAAAAAAAAAAACAAAAAACCAAACCTAAACAAATAAATTTGATTCCTTGTACCGAGGATTGGAGCTAAATCTTTTAGTCTGACCACTCCTCCCTGAGCCATGGTGGAAAAGCAGACCCCAAGCCTCCAACACCCCTGGCTGTGTTGGCTCAGCAGAAGTTGCTCCAGTTCTGCTGAGCTTGAAGGACACCCGGAACAGTGGCAGGACTTGGCCATGGGCAATCTCCAGTCAAAAAAATACACCGTTTGCTTTTACACTTGGAGAATAAAATCACTTCCTTTGATGGCTGTGGCAGCCCAGCTTCCTCTAGAAGCCATAGAGAAGGTTTTCCTTAAATTTCCAATCCCTCTAAGTCCCTGGAAGAGACAGAAAATGTGAAGGGAAAAAAATTGTTTGTGTATACAAACAGCTGACATGAACCCCAGGAATGAAATAGGAAAATTGTCTTGGGAAAAAAGAGGAATCTCTGTTCTGCCATGATTCTCTCAGAGACCATTTTAACTCTGCTATTTTTGATGCTCAAGATGCAGAGGTAACTTTCTCAGCTTTGCTGCACACTGTGCTTTTCCCAGAAGGAACATTCTCCCTTGCTATGGAGACCAAAATATCCTGGAGAATTTCCTCTCTTTGAGCCTCACACTCCTGTTCAGTACTGAATTCGTATTCAGTGATTACAGATCCAATATGTGTAGCTGAATATAGAGAGGGAAGAGGAGGAGGAGGGGATTGAGGGTTCCTAACTTTAGTAACCTGAAATGAGAGGCCTCCATGCTGTCTCCATACTGGGACATTGGGGTTGTCATCTCTGCTGGCTCCAGGTGGGATGCCCGAGTCTCCAGCACCTTGAGAGCCGTGGCAGATTGCCTCAACACCCAGTCCTGCAGGGGGATGTGCTGCAAAGCCAAAGTAGTTTGGTTGGCTGCCTTTTTGGGGAGATTGGGGTAAGGAATCGCAGCTTTCAAAGACCAAACCAGATTCTCCTCTCAGCTGTAGCTGTGGGACTGCAAAGGATGAGGTTCTGGGACTGGGCAAGGCTGTCACCCATCCCCTCAGAGGGAAGCCAGGAGGACCAGGAGGTGCTTCAAAAGGGAGGATTTGGGATCCAAGACTACCAGGCAGCTTCCCTGGTTTCGCTGTCCCCACTGAGCAGGGGATTGGTGATGGTGATGGGAGCAGGCCCCTTTGGGGTCACCCTGTGGCACCAACAGCTCCCACGGCTGCTCAGCTGTCCAGCACGACCAAAAGGGCCCCTGCAGACAAGGCCATGGCTGGGCTGGACCCTGCCCCCCTGGGGTGGGGAAGTGGTCACAGAGCACCTTGGAGAGCAGATATTTTAATCCCCCTTTCCTTCATCAGTCAAACCCTGTGCTCTCCCTGCCAGCTCAGCTCAGCTCAGCTCAGCAGGGCTGGCTCTGACCTCCCCCAGCCAGGGCTTTGGTGGATTAAAGCTGCATCCAGGCATATTTCTGGGGTGTTTACATGCACTTTCCTCTTTAATCAGTAAAGCCTCTGTCACTGTGTCTGCAATGTGCTCTTTTCAGTGTTGTGTTCACATTGTCTCGTGTTCCATCCTGACACCTTGCCAACCATGGATGTCCCCATTCATTGAGTTATCCAATCCTGCAGCGTTCCTCGCCGGCTCCCAGCAGCTCATGCTTTCCTGAACTAGCTGAGGATGTGTTCTCTAGCACTGGAACTGAAAGGAGAATGAATATATGTTGTTTCATATCCAGCCACCTCAATGGGATATTGCCACACACATGCAAATATATTCCAGAGGGTAAAGCATGTTGCCTGTTATATCTGGGGTGGGGGGAGCTCCTATAAATGTTGCAGTGGTGCTTAAATCTCCAAACCTTACCCTGACCTGGGTAAGACTCTGGTTTTTCACCAACAACCAGGTGGTAGGAGAGAGCCTTCTGTTTCCAGCGGAATATATTTTCAAATTCTCTCTCTTTCTCTCCCTGTCCTTCTGTTTTTCAGTTGTCTCTTTCTGCGACTTTTCTCTGACCAACTTTTCTCTACGTGTTGCTTCATTATGCATTTTGCTGGTGTCTTTTTTTTCTTATTTACTTTGCCAGGATAGATATGATTGTGGGTCCCCCACCCCCTTCAACTCCCCGGCATAAGAAGTATCCAACCAAAGGACCCATGTATTCTTCCAAAGAGTCTCCCCAATACTCGCCTAGGTTAGGATTCACCAAAATGCCGCTTTCTCTGGAATTATTATTATTTTTTTTTCATTTGCTTAATGTCAAACCCCTTTCATGCCAGTTATATGACGGCATTTCTCACTTAGCAGTGCAGCCTGCTAAATCATGACTCGCCAGGGTTTGCTGCTCTGGGTGTGCTCGGATTTGCCTTCAAGCCAGAGGGGATCAAAAAAGGGGACATTCATTCAGACATCGATAACCATCAGTTCCTTCAGCGAGCCTGTTTCCTATTTTCTGTCTTCTTTGAGGTGTTAGAAAGCTAAATTTGAAAATCTCGTATTTTATCAGGCTGTCTTCAAATGTAAAAGGTGGAATATTTACCCACAAAGCCAATATAAAGTGAGCAATCCGCTTCCTAAAGGATGACAATGTCCACACACAAGCAAAGGAGCCTCTGCAGCTCTTTGGACTATTAAATTAATTTATTTCAGTGGGCAAAGTAAGAATGAAGTGTTTTGTAGCTGATGAACACAGTGATCTCTATTTCTTGCTGATGCCACTCTACTGATCGTGAAGGAAAAGAATTTTGTTCAAATATTGCAACCATAGGATTCATATCCAGAAAAATAATAAATAAATCCTGATTTTTCAAACGAAATGAGCAGGAGTCAAACCCAGCCCTCAGTCACACAGCAAGATATTTCTCATTAAGTTCTCTCCTTAAGTAAAACCMTATCTGAAGCTCATGCAATGAGGAATATATTCTCACAAAAATTCCAATTTTAGGGCATTCTAAGGTCTGGGCAGCAAGACCATGAGCTGGGCTGTATTTTCTCCTTGCACTGGACCCAAGGCAGGTATAAATATTTGCCAGAAAGTCATTTTTCGTGCAGAAATAGTAGGTGATTTTTAAATGCAGCAAGCTAAGCCTCCAATATTTTTTTTTCTAAAAATATTTGCCTCCCTAAGAGCTAATATGTGACAAATCTCTTGATTTTTATTTAAGCTGCTCTGAGTAATCTTCACTAGAGAAATGTAAGTAAAAGGAATATTGAAAGCTTACCTTTTTCCACTCAGCTAGCTCAAATATTAAAAAAATAGAATTTTTTTCAGAAGCCCCAAGCTTTATGCTTGAAAAAAAATGTTTTCAGAAAAACATTTTTTCCCATTTCCCCTCCCTGACAAATTATGAGGCCCAAAGTGAGTATTTGAAAATTAAATAACCTTCTCATCTGCAGAAACATTCAGATTTTAAAATAAAAGCACATATTCAAGTTGATTTTGTAATATTTAAGCTTTAAGGTGATGTGCACAACCCTTCACTAAAGGCAAGATTTTCATGTGAAAATTCATGCCTCACACACAGCAAAGGTG
>NW_026623292.1:0-83321 GCF_030028575.1 Malurus melanocephalus
TTTTTTTTTTTTTGTTTTGGGGTTTTTTTTTTCTTTTTGTTATTTCTGGATAATTTTGAACCATAAGATTCAAAATAGTTTGTTTAATAATCTTGCTGTTGTTTTTAAATGTCACACAAAGCCCCAGAGCAAAAGTAAGTGTGCATAATTCTAAGAAAAATAATCACAAAATTCCTTTAGTATGAGGTAAAATTATCACAGTGCAGTGTGACATTCTTTCTATGAAAATTGGTTATGTAAATTGGTCAATACATTAATAGATTATTCAGTACGTATTTCAAATGTAATTATTTATGTCAAAACAAGTAGTAGATATGCAACGTAATCTTTCCAGATTTTCCAGCAACTTTTCCAATATAATGCAGAATCCAACAATAAACATGCTTCCAAAGTAAGCTGCATATCCCCCAAAACAAACCTAATTAGAGAAACCAGTGAAAATTTGCAATGATTTATGGCACCAAAAATATTCAATATACATGAACTTTTACTTATGTTGAATACAATTACAGAAGGTGGAGATTTTTGCAAAGATGCACTTAGAACAGCAAAATCTTAAGAAAGTAAATGATGCAGCTGTATGGTCTTGTACCTCACTTGAGAGAAGGAGCTGTAGGAGGTACAGACTCCCCACCTCTGCTCAGGAGCTGTCTTGAATTGCAGTCCTTCTATAAGCTATGATGCAGCCATGTGTGGGCCTACACCTGCACCTTTGGATCTGTGGACTCGATTTCCCTACGAAAGCCCAGACCGGCCAGGAGATCCCTGGGCTGGCTGTGCTCTGCTGCTCTGTGTGCTGTGTGGCTACACCTGCGGGCACTGTCTCCACCACACTTGCTTTCAGAGGAGAGCTATAAACTCTCCCTTGTTTCTCCCTGACACACTAGCAATGAAATAAGACTTTTTAGTCATGATTATTTTTATTTAATAGGTGAAGAAACTTAAATTTTGAGGACATAATGACTTGTTCAAGGCGAAAGAAGACACCGCAGCCAGTATAAGCCTTTAAAGCTTATGACTTGTAAAAGATTAAATTGAAGCCTGTAAACTATGCATTATTCCTAGTGTTGTTTGCAGAAGACTTCAGGTAAATTTTGTCACAAGAAAAATGAGATTAGCTGAAAAATCTCAGCTGTGAGGTTCAGAAAGGGCAATGGTAACAATGGATAACATGGATTGGAAAGAAAAATTTTGCTAAATCTATTGTGTTTGTCCTACTTGTCTATGAGGTAAGCAGAAAGGCAGTACAGAATATAAGAGAGAAAAATATGGTTGTTGTCGTTTTATCTTTTTTGTCAGGGGTTTGTTTTGGTTTTGGGGTTTTTTTTTGGAACTTACCCAGGAGAAAGGTAATTGAGCAATTAATTTTCATTTGTGTTATAAAGCTCTTTTGGTTTTACAGACTGCAAATAAAAGGCCATAAAGATATTTATGCTCTTGGTATTTGCATGTGATGGTACTGGCAATGACTATGTTCCTGGACRATATTTTAGCTCATAAAGTYWGCAATACGCTGAGCTGACCAGCCACTGTATGCAATAATCAGCTAGGATTGACCATGGCATTTGGATCTGGAATTTGAATAGCCATGCAGGTGTTCTGAGTCTTCTTTGATTAATACTCTAATTAAACCTAGAGACTGTTTCCCAGTTCTGAAAGCAGTTCAGGGTTTCAGTTTTGAATTATTTGATTCCTCTTACGGTTTGGGCTAATTAATCTTCTTATTTATACTTATCTCAGCATTCACTGAAGAACACATTGTGAAAACTGCTATAATTCTGGTCTTTACCTATTTCAAACACAAGTTTTTGTGGTGGGTCCAAAGAGCCCTTTCTGGGATGTGATGAGGTGAAAAGAGGAAAGAACCATCTGGTATGCAGCAGCAGCTTGGCCTTTGTTGACTTTTCATTTGTTTGCCTCTTACCAAGGTTATGGAGAGAGATGTAGAGAGAATAAACTGCAAGCTGCAAATTGCATGTTACTATTCAAGAGCAAGACCTTTTTGTCACTAATGCCCAGGCTAATCAACTGCGAGGTGAAGTACTGAAAGTACTAGTTGTGACCTTTTAATTTTTTTTTCCTTTACCTGTAAATTAGACTCGAGATTGGAAGAAAGAATCATTTTTGCCTACCCATCTCATTTCCCTAATGGGAAAATTTCTGAATACACTGGGTACAGAAGTTAAGCTTCATGGACAAATGTGTTCATTTCAAATATCACATTAATCCTGATGCATACTTCTTCCTTGTTATTCCTGCTGCATGCTTCTAAAAACATCTTTGTGACAAAAAGAGATTAAGAGAAAGAATACAAATAAACTCTAAGGCTTGTATCTAGCTTGGTGCAAGACTAAATTAGGGTGGCAGTGTCTTTTTATCCTACATTTTTTCCTTTGTTTAATTTGATACAACTGTGTCTGCAGTACCCTACTACACCTTAAAAAGCCTCAGAGCAAACCACAGAAAATAGTCTGAATCCAGCAGGCACCACATAGAAATCTCCTGGCTAATCCACTTGCCATGAGGAGCACATTACTTGTTTTACCACGTAATGTCATGTATATGATCACCAACGCTCGCTTATTTGGGCCAGTTCTGTTTAATATCTTTAATAATGATCTGCACAAAGTTATCAAGTGCACCCTTGGTAAGCTTGCAGAAACCACCAAGTTAGGTTGGGATTGTCAATCTCCTGGAGGGTAGGAAGGCTCTACAGAGGAATCTGGACAGACCAATTGTATGAGGTTCAACAAGAAGTGCTAAGTCCTGCACTTGGGTCTCAGCAACCACATGCAGCATTACAGACTGGGGGAAGAGCAGCTGCAAAGCTGTGTGGCAGAAAAGGATCTGGTTGACAGGCAGCTGAACATGAGCCAGCTGTGCCCAGGTTGCCAAGAAGACCAATGGCATCATGGTCTGTTATCAGCAATAGTGYGTCCAACAAGACCAAGGCARTGATTGTCCCCCTGTACTCAAGGACATGCCTTGACTCCTGAGTTCATTTCTGGGCCCCTTACTACAAGCATGACATTAAGGTGCTGGAGTGTGTCCAGAAAAGTAACACAGCTGGGGAAGGGTCTGGAACACAAGTGGAGGAGTCGCTGAGAGAGCT
Organism: Malurus melanocephalus; assembly: GCF_030028575.1. Lineage (NCBI taxonomy): Eukaryota > Metazoa > Chordata > Aves > Passeriformes > Maluridae > Malurus > Malurus melanocephalus. The sequence goes on from NW_026623292.1 coordinate 3,113, forward strand.
GGGGTTGTTTAGCCCGGGAAAAGCAGTCCAAGGAAAACCTTATTGACTCTGCCTGAAAGGAGTTGTGAAGTGGTGGAGGTTGGTCTCTTCTCCCACTTAATTAGGACAAGAGGAAATAGCCTCCTGATTTACCCGTGGAGGTTCAGATTGGATATTAGGAAAATTTCTTCACTGAAAGGGTTGTCAAATATTGGCACAGGCTGCATAGAGAAGTGGGTGAGTCATCATCCCTGGAGGTATTTAAAGGCATGTAGATGTGGCACTTGGGGACATGGCTTAGTGGTGGGCTGGGCAGTGCTGGGTTAATGGCTGGACTCAGTGAACTTCAGGGTCTTTTTCAACCTAAACTATCTTATGATTCAACCCGTAGGAATTTTATCCCAGATATCCTACAAGATCTTCTTGCCTAAGTAGCCTTGGCACTTCTAAAATTAGCCCATATGACAAAATAGTTGCACAACCAGGCAGTCATTTTTTTTTTTTAACAAGAGGGCTCCTTTTTTATCTCATTTCTGACTCATAACTCCCACTTCTGTGCTCCTGTCAGAAGTCCCCATTTTAATTGTATTTGGTATATCAATCAGAAATAGACATGCTAAATGCTTCTGGCATGTGCAAGTTAAATTTTAATGAGATTTCAATGTCTTCAATCTTAAAAGATAATCCTGAAATAATCAGTGAATTCTTGAGGCAGGGCAAGGAAGATCCTACTTGGCCAAGCCTGGCAGGTAGAAAAGGGAGGATCTGCTCTGTGCACCCCCAGTAGGGGACTGATGGCCTCAGGCTGGGCTGAAATGGGGTTTTGGGCCATAGGCAAGTGTGGAGGGAGGCTCCAGCAGAGTTAAGAAGTAAATCTTTCAAAAATGCTGTAAATTTAAAAATAATGGTAGATTTACTCCTACTTGTGACTTGTTTGTTCAGTGTTCCAGGTCTTGTTGAAGTGTGTTCAAGTATTTTTAACTTGCTTCTGTATGAAATTGAATTAAGACAATAAATGCTTCGCTCCTTTATCTTAATGGGTGATTTCTTTGTTTCAGTTTTTTTCTTTCTTCTTTTTTTTTTTTTTACCATGAGATGCACTGCCTTGAGATGAAAACTAGCATCGTAAATGTCACTATAAAAATGAAGTATGGATCACAGTTCTAGGATATATTAGAAAATTGGATTATCCAGATTATTTCTTGTGAGAGACAAACAATATTTATCTTTTCAGACTTAACAGCAGAAAAAAAGAATTTATAGTGTAACTTGAAAACTGGATTTGGGCCTGTTAAAATTTTTTTGGGGAAAATCTGAGGTAAACTACTGGGGGAACAAAACTCATGTTTTTGAAAGAAAACCTGAGCTAATTTTGATGAAAGAAAATTAGCTTTTTTTCTGAGGGCTGAATTTGGGATAATTTAGACAGGAAAAGTGAGCATTTTTGAAAGAAAGTCTGTTGTAGCACAGAAAACAGAGGCAGCATCTTTGACAGAAAATCTGGGATAACTTAAAAGGGTGATATTTTTAGCTGAAAACCTGGGTTAATTTAGAAAGGTGCTGTCACGGGCAAAGTGGGAGCTGCAGACGTAATCTGTTAGGAAAGCCAGGAATTACTCTATTTGAGTCATGGGGTGCATAAAGGATCCCCTTGCTTTCTAAATTCCTCAGAGAGGAATCTGGGTATGGCCGAATAAAATCTTAGCCCCAGACTTTGTCAATGCTTTACGGTCAAAAGATCTTATACTTTATACAATTTTGTCCTTAAGGATAAATGATTGCAAATCAAATCTATTCACAGAAATTTAAACCATTTATTATGAAAAGTATTAAATACCTTCTAAAGAAATATTTACTACACCCCACAGAAGCTCTAAAAACTATGCTCCATAGTGCTTCTTGTAGTGAAATTTCCTTTGCCCTCTTATTTCTCCGTTCTTCTGACTTAATTCCTGGTGGCTCTAATCCAGACAATCCATTTGTCTCAGTATTGTCTTCCCTTTTTCTTAAAACAAGTTATTTGCTTAGCTCACAATGTTCACAATTCAGTTTTTCAGCTGTAACTCTCTAGCTATGTATTAACCTTTACAAAAAACTGTAAAAGTTTTTTTTCAGATCTTGAGGGTCTTAAGTCTTGAGGGCCTCTATGTCACTCTTACATGATCAGTAATAAATTAATTTCACCAGGTTCAGGATGTTTTGATGGTGATGAAAATTTTAAGTGTTCTCTCCCTTTATTTTTACTGACCCAAAAGCCTTTTGTTCTGTTTTTACTCCACTGTCCAGCTAGAGAGAGGATTGATACAACAGCTTTGGTGGACACCTGGTATCTATCCAGGGTCAGTGCATGATGTCTTTTGTGAGAGGTGATGTACTTTGTCATTGAATTGTTTAGAAATTTTCTTTTAAATTGGGTCTTTAGGCTTTTTGCTTCATAATCATTCTTTTTTAAAAAGACTTAGAATTGGAGAGTAAACTTCTGACCATTTTTTTCCATAATAAAGAAATGAGAAAATAGTAGTTTCTATATTATAAAAGAGGAACCTAAGTTGTGAAATGCAGTATTGTCCCCCTTGCTTTCTTCACTGAGATCTATCCTAGAAAATTCCTGAGAAGCCTGATGTTAAACTCAAGCAGGATTTAATATGTTGTGGACACACCTACCTGCTCCTATGGCCATGTGTCCAGTGAGCAGGTTGCTGCACAATATGCAACACAGGCATCTTTTTTTACTCATGACAAGAGTGAAAAGAACAACACATTGAATGAATCTACTGGTATTCTGAAAGTCCAGTTTCAAACACGAGTTGAAATCAGCTTTCTGTATTTTCAGTGGTATAAAACCCAAATAGCAGATTTCTTCTTTGTATGTGTACTCAGACCATTTGATAGTAATATGATTTTTTATAAATTCTAAAAGTCATCTTTGATGGATAATAGAAATGACTGTTTCTTCTATTGATTTGATTTTCATAGTACTACAAGTTCTAACATTACTATGATTATTTCAGAACAGCTTTTGTTTTTTTAATTACAAGTTGCAAACTTTTAATTTAATTATACTAATCAATACTTATTAGCAGTCTAGCAAAATAAAACATACAACTCATGTAATTACATTTTTACAGCACTGTTTGATTAATTAAATGCTTAAAAGAAGGAAAGATGATGTAGTATATGTCTACAAATTAAAGGCTTATATCTCAAAATCTTTTGATTTAGTGTCTCTTTGTTAGGTTAATTTTTTATTCTTTTGTGTTAGATGATTATTAGAAAATGCATCTGATTACTTTCATTAGCCATTTGCACACTGCTATGTTCATTTGAAATTATCACAGCATTCTGTTTTTATCCTGGACATTAGTGAAACTTCCCTGTGTTTTTTCAAGAAACCAGCCATGTTTCTTTATGTAGATTTACACAGACCAGCAGAAGCATCCTGCTATTGAATAATCATTTTTACCTCTGTTTTGTTCAGCTATAGAGGTAATGAATTGCAGACCACTGATATAAAAGTCCTTATGTTATTTAAATGTGCACGTTCAAAATATATCTTTATTACAAGATTTACATTCAAATTAAGTCTTCATGAATGGACAAACAGCAGACAAAAAAATTACTTTTCAGTATTATGGGATTTTTTTTCTTCTAATATAGGACTCCATCAGCTATAAGAAAAAGCTATTTAAATGGTGAAGTCAGGAGATACTGAGTGAGAATTTTGCAAACATTATAAAATGTTATAAATGCTAATAAATTATAAAATGTGTTATAAAATGCTTCAGCATTTAGGAAAAAAGTTAACACATTTCTGTCTCGCAAAAATTACTTTGGAGTGTAATGATTGGTCTCTGCTTGTCTGCATGTTACATTGATTTCAAAACTCAGCTCAAACTTCTAAAACAAAATATGTTTTATTCGCTCTGAATAAAAAGCTTTTCCAAACCCTTACCTTTTCATCTCCAGACAGTTTTTGATGATATTTTTAACTCACATTATAATATCCATACAGTTTAAATATAGTATTTTCTTATGTAATCACGCTTCTTTGCATTGCAGTCCTATATTTCTGCTTTCCTCTTCCTCTCCTTTACAAGAGAGTATTTTGTGAAGTAAGATGCCTGAGGATAAAACATACGGTTACTAAGAGTTTAAAACCTACTTCAAAGATACTTCAAGTTTTGAGCCAAATTTAAATGAGAAATTACAGGGAAACCTGTCTTCCAATTGACCAGACATTCAGTTAAAAAGAGGGTTACCAAGATAAATTTATGTGCTTGTGTCTCYTGTATATATGTATCTGAACATACTTACATATTTTAGTATTTGAAAACCAGTAATGAAAAATTAAAGGGCTCTTTTACAGTTTTGTAACACTAACTGGAGTTCAAAGCCAAAAAGTGTTCTAAGAGTGTCTAAGCCTTGTGAAGAAGCCAAATATTTTTCTGGTATTTTGATTGCCTTAATGAACTGGAAGTTACTGAGGCTTAATTTAATCATTTGTGACCTGCAACTGCAATTGTTAACCAGAATAAAATGTGCATAATGTGAGTTTCTTGGGATTGAGGTTGTCTGAAACAGAAAGGAAATTTTGTTACTTCAGACTTTGGTTCAGTGATGCTTCAAATGTATTTATCTCTGCACACAGATATTAAATGACCCAGGAATKAAGTTTGATTTTCAGACTGAAGGTGGAGGAGGATCTTTCTGTGCTAGTCATGCTCTCCCCACTATCTTGTGTTGCCTGAGGATATACGTCTCAGTTGCATGCACATTCCTGCATATCCAGCTATGAATACCTTACATGATAAAAAAATAAACCTCAATGTTTAAAATCTTTATGGCTCACAGCTTCTCTAGAAGCAAGAAATATTTAAAATACTTTCACAAAGGAGTTGTCTCACTTTTTAGACATTATTCTTAGACAGATCCCCCAAACAGCAGATGGACTGGTAAATTGGAAAGGAGTTTCTGCTTGCCAGGATGGTAACAAAACTCAGTTTTCTAAAGGAACTGACAGGTGTGGTCATGTAATAGCAGTTCTGAGGGATAAAGAATCCCAACACTTGCTTCTTGTGTTAAAGAGTAACTTCCTCCTTTAACCTCTTGTGTTAAGAGCAGCATTCTTCAACCACGTATACTATGCATCCCATTGCTCAAGAAAAAAATTACCAAGGTCTAATGCAAAGACGTGGTATAAAAGAGGTGGAAGCAGGATGGGTTTGAATCTAAATGCTTGATATTCTACTTGACACTTGCATCTGGACTGCTGTGTCCAATTTTTGGCCCCACAATTCAAGAAAGACAACAACAGACAATTTCATTGGATAGTCCCAAGCTGTTTGAGGGCTGAACACTCACCCAGAGAGGCTGAGATTCTAGCCTGGTTTAGCATAGAAAGAAGTGGCTTCAGGGATATATAACAGCAATCTGCAATATGTAGGTAGAAGYTATTAAGAAGACAGGATCAGAACCYAGAAGCCTTCTGAAGCTGGGAGACAAACACCGGTCACAAATTACAGCAACAAAGGTACAAATGGGTATAACACTATGAGTATAGTTAAACATTTTGACAGAGTTCCCTAGGAGATTGTTAGCTGAGGTTTTCAAAGCCTGATTAGGGAAARTCCTACACGACCTGGTCTCAGTTCAAGGTTGACTCTCCTTTGATCAGGTGGATGTACTGGATCACTCCCATATTGCCTTCCAGCAATAATGATTATAATTTYGTAACTGAAAATCAGTTTGCCCACAACCTAAAGGCAACCCAAGAAATGAGTGAGAGATTTCAAATATCATTTAGAAAATAGGCAGATTATGTTCCATGTAAATCATCACCTATTCATCGATGTCCATACTGCTAATGACATTCTGCACTACTGCTTGTCCTTGTTATCTTGGCTAATGTTTTGGAAAAAGGAGTCAAGATATCCTAATGCTACAGGCATGGATTCCAAATAGATGTGTTCMTTAAACTGAGAGTGCTTGGCCAGTTACAGCGTCAGGGTAAAAGCTGGCAACATCATTTCAATACTATTCATTTTTTATGCACTACACTCCATATGCTGTCCTGCCTCAGTTCTTCCCAATTAAGAAGGCAGAGGAGTTGAGTTTGGCTTTGCTCAGTTTTTGAAATTTGCTTTCTTGAGGGGAAAAGAAAAAAATAGAAGGAATAAAAAGAGCTACTTTCTGTTCTTCTACTCCTATAAAATGTGAGGATCTCATTCCTTTTTCTGTGCAGCGATGTGAGGGTGGAAAGAGTTTAGACCTCATCTAGTCTRGGGTAGTGATTTTGAGTACAATGAGTTAGCTAGTATTTTGAACAGAGAAAATTTTTCAATGTATAATGAAAACAAACTTTCAGCTACATTTGACSGCAAATGAGAGTTTTTGTTAGGTTTCTTTGTTTTTTGTTTGGTTCYTCTGGAGTGTTGTTCTTTGTTCATTTGTTGTTTGGTTGCTTTTTTAAAGCTCCTGGATCTGTTTTTGCTTTATTCTCAAGTTCATACAAGATTAATATGCTGGATATATAGTGCTGCATCCAAACACTGTTTATTTTGGGCTAGAATTTAACTTTTTGCATGTAAAGACAAAAGTAATTTCACTCAAGAACTGACACAATTCCARCTTGGTCACACAAGGATGGCAATGAAGACTGCTAGTGACAATAGACATTGAGAGTTCATACTTACCAACAACTTAATTGTGAGGTTTGCCACTGGAAAGCTTGACCTGGAGCTAAGCTATTTTGCATTTCTGTGTGAGGTGCCAATGATCTAGACTAACTGTGCAATGAAGTTGAGTGCAGATAACTAAAGTCATTAACAAAAAATCATTAGCAGATGCTAAACAGTTCAGGCTGAATCTTTATGAATGAATGCCAGCTTTAAACAGGGCCGAGTTCTGTCTTCTTTTTAACTATTTTAGCTATTTCTGGGATAAAAATGTAAATTTTCCAGACACAGCTTCCCAAAATAAAAAAAAAAAAAAAAAAAAAAAAAAAAAAACAAAAAAAAAAAAAAAAAAACCACAAAACCGAAAAAAACCACCACCCTGCAGCCAAAGAAAAAGAAAATTCCTTGGATGAAGAAAATTTTTAAAAATCATTCTTTATGATTATGACCCAAATACCTCTCAGCAATTTCTTGTCAATAATGCCCAGTCATTAAAATAAAGAACATAAATTAATATAACCCCAAAACTCTGCAGGTTTGAAAATACAGTGCAGGGGATAATGCATTATGGGAAATATGATAAGAACTTTGCCATGTTTAAAAGTTGTTTTTTTTTTTTTTTTAATATATGTTGTCAGATGCTGCTGAAGTATTAACCAAAACAACTAACTCCTCAAGTGTAAGGAATCTATAAGTAGCTTGATAGGCCAAACTTGCTGAATACCAAGATGAATTCTAATGCTGACACAAGATTAGCAAATATCAGTGCTATTACTCTGTGTGGTAAATGATCGGAGTTGTACAGTGTTGCTTCAAGATGGTGGAGAATTGACGAGACTGGTTGAGAGAATCATGAGCTGTTCCTCTTCCTTTTCTTCCATCTGGCTGGAGTGGGACCTAACAGCTGAATGCTGTCTGGAGAAGAGGTCTCACAGCCTGGTGTGGTTTTAGTGAGGCAAAGAGGAGCACCTTGCCTCTGTACCAGCCAATAGCCACACTCACTTCACTTCAAAAAACAAGCCTTGTTATAAACCTGATTTATTAAGGCGCTAGGGATGCACTCAAAGACCCTCTGATGAAGGTCTAACAGCCTCTACTTCCACCTCAGTAGTGGAGGGCCAAACTGCTCATACTACCTCTTTCTGTACAATTTAAATTCTCACCCAAAGTAACTGAGATCCTCCTTAAGCTTTATTAACATGTTAACTTATATACTCCTCAGGATGCAAATAAAAGACAAAGTGGGTTGTGGAATGCATGTATGACCAAAGTCACGAAACTCCGCCTATGACGTTATTGTTCCATGTCCTTGGCACAGCCCAAAATTTATAGTCTGAAAGGGGAATTTCAGGGTAGAAAAATTGACTGGGAGAAACACTTGTAGAGGGGGACTCTCTGCCTGCTCAGGATTTGTTAATTGGCCATGTCTCTCCTCTGCCTAAGGGTTACATTTTGGTGTGCTGTGCACCTCCAGCCCTGGGAGCACACAAGGGAATATTCATTTATATGCACATGGAGCTATTGGAATCTCTCTTGCTATACTCTCTGTTGTAATACATATTAACACTCTGTACTTAGTGTATTTWTCACCAGCAATCCTGAACCTGTTTTCCTGTTGTTTCGATAAACTATGCTAGTTATGAATTTGGATCATGCAAAGCCCTTATTGAATGTGATCATACCTACAGTTCAGGACTGGTGAACTGCACTATTTGTGCATCTCCGCTCATGCAAGTTTTTCTTTTGAACTCAACCAGACTTACTGTGGCAAACTGGCTGTAATCAGAAATTAGGCTCAGCAGCACCCACTTTATCTGATCTCTGAGGACCAACTAGGCTGCAAAGGGGTGTATTTTCTGATGAATTCTTATACCCATCATGAAACACACTGAAACTTTTAATCTTCCTTATTAGAAACTGTTGAATACATTATYTAATTGAATTTAGCAGCATCCTTAAAAATTACAAAAGCTTGTCTAACCTTTCAAGTTCCATACATCTTTTATATGTGACATCTGAGAAGCTGTAACTGTTCTCCTCATTTTATTCAGACACCAGATGTGAATGTCATGCTTCTTTATATTTTGTAGTTTTACCTAATCTTACCTAGGTTATGTGACTACTCCTTGTYGGGTTTAAGTTTATAATCTGCTGTTGCTCATTTTATTTCTAATGACCCAATTGTGTAATGTCTGTAACAATAGGATATTCCCCGGTTTGTCTGTGTTTAACTTAAGACTTTGTTTGAATGTGCTGTTATGATATAATTTATCCTTTCTTCATTTTTCATAAAATAAAGGAACACTTAGGATTGCTTTTTAAAAATGGTTTTATGCTTTCACAGCATTGTACTTTGTGTCTTTGCATATTATGAAGAACATAAAGTCTATGTCTGTATTTATTTTAATGTTTGGGTTTTTTTTAACATTTTGCCATTGGGTGAAAAAAAATTTCCTCCAGGAAGTCTCATTCTTTTCAAAGTAATCACCAAGTGCTCTTTTGTGTCACAGTGCAATTCAAATCAAGATAAACAGCAAGAGCACATAACTCTTTTTACACTTCCATGCTGTTAGCAGTTGCTCTTTGAAGTGTTTTTCCTTGTTTGTAAAAGCTGTGACACTGATAAAGCATTACACTACATATGACTGTACTGTGAGCTGTGAATCCCACTGAAACAGAGGCATAAAAGCCACTGGTGTACATTTACACAGGGACATAACYGAATAATTCTAGAAATTACTTAAAGTGTATTTGAGATTGCAACAYGGTGAGTCAGTTTATTCTTTAAAACAAAGGCATGCTTCCAAGCATTTTCTGTTGTAAATATTTTCCAGAATTGTTGAAGGCTGACATTATCAGGTTTTGTGGCTTTTCTCACTTTCAGGTTGAAAAGAGGGAAAATAAACTAGGAAAGTTAGTYATTAAATGTTAATCTTAGTATTGATTTAATGGGAGAGGGAGCTTTCAGAAGAGATGGAGGGTATGTGTTGGTGGGCTAGCAAACACATCCAAAGTGTCACAAGGAGAAACTGGGCAATCATGTAGGAGTGATCTGGAATTTCTTTTAGTCTGGCTCCAATGTAATTTTGCTCTCTGGTTTCTTTACATGGTGCAGGACAGAAGTCCATATATCAGTTTCTGCTCTAAAATGAATGCGGTGTTTTCTTTCTAGTTCAAAGATATTCTTTTCTTAATAGGATAAATTTATWACCATTCTTTGAGTTTCCTACATACACCATAATAACCACTTTTGCTAGCCAGGAAGTGGTTGGTTTGCCCCTCTATCATATTTTGTTTCCAAATATAAATGGACAGGCTTTTTTTAACAAGGTTTTGACATGCTCTAGTTTTAAACCAGCCTCTAATAAAAGGGTATTTTTAATGACATGTTATTATACTTGCCTTATAATATCCATATATTTATACCAGCATATCCATATATTTATACGTAAGCAGTAATAAAGATGAAGCTATAGTATAGACAACATATTAAAATTAGCTTATAAATAGTATTCATTTTAAAGTGTTGTTCAGGCCTTGCTGATAGGATTGCATTTTCRTAACGTGTCAGAGGAAACACTACATGAACTCTGTATTCATATCCCAAACAGGCAAAATAATCTCCCAATGCCAACACCTGTTTCGATGTCCTATTGATTCTATTGTCCCAGTTTAGCCAGAAAACATTATATAAGATCAAAGCAAAGAGATGAACTGCTMACAAACAACAAAAAAATACCATATATTATTATCCAATCTATGAATTAAAATATGTGCAGGTATGTTTCTCTAATGGTGTGTTCACATCATCAACTTGTGCTGGACAGGTGGGTTCTCTGTAGCTGCAAGTTCWTGTTTCCTCCAGGAGTCACTACCAGATCCAGCACTGAGAAACTGAACATATGAGGAAATAAAAAAATAGAAATTGTTTTCTTACAAAACATTCATACAACATCCAGATTTTATGGCACTTCAAATAAATTTATAGGTTTTTGTAAGTTTAAAATATTTTTTGCAATGGAAAATATGTTCTTAGTAATAAATTTTAAATCCTTCAAGAACTGCATTTTTCATTACCATGCAAATCATTGTAAAATTAAGACATCTTTTCATGAATTTTCATAAATTTTGCTATTGATGTTTAAATGGTAATTTAGCAGATTTTGCAGCTGCTGCTCTGAAGTGCAGAATAAATCTGGTAAGAGACAGAAGTGGTAACTGGGACACTCAACATTTTTAAACATTGATTTCTATTTCTTTAGTCAAGGGGTGATTCCAGCATGCACAATGTCCAATTACCCGTGTTTCTTACCTGCATGTCAGAAATCAGTTTTCAAAGGAGCTGATTTCAAATTTTTACTTTTGCAAAACACACACATAGTGAAACCTCAGTTCACTGCCAAGACAATGCCAGTTTTTTTCAGGAAYTATTGCTCTAAATAGGCATATTGATTTCAGACGTATTTAAGAGGCAGAGAGCATTTATCCTTAATCAAAACAGTAGCTTAAATTTAATTGCTGTCTTCTTGCTGAAAATATGTAACCTGAAAGTTAAATACCAAATCCTCCTCTTTTCCTTTTTTGTTAAATGTCCTCRATACTGTTTAACCCATCTTCTGCATGTTTGATCTATAAACAGATGAATATAAAATTAACTTAATAAATCACTAGTGACAGGTTCAAGAGAACCCTGCAGTTCTTATTAACTGAATGTTAAATTAATATGATTAAACATATAAAAGGAATTTGTTAATGAGGTTGTATTATTGCTCTGAATTGTTTGTAACCTTTGCCATTCTGTTTTAAATTTTAATTAAAATCCAGTATTAGCTGTGTCACATTAAAATCAAAACAATCAAATTGTAATCAGTTTACCTTTATCTGGCTGGTGTTTACCTGTTTTGTATGTACTTCATTGTTTCTTAACTCAAGAGAAGCCAAACTTAAAAACTCGTGTCTCTTTTGAGACACAGCAATTTGTGCTGCTACAAMCAGGCAGAATGGGATTCAGCCCCAGTTTTAATTACCTAAAGTTGGCACAATTCTATAGGGTGAAATGCCCAAGTTCCCATTTCATTAAACAGAGGAGTAGACTCAACTCAGTCATGCCGGTGCAACCCCAATCTTTCCAGAAAGTTATGGGTCTTCTATAGGTCCTGTCTTTTTTCCATCAGTCCTGTTCAAGTATCTCCCACAACCGAGTGCATTTCATGTACTTTTTGATGAGAACATTTAGGGAAACCTGTCAACCTAATGTAAAGTGAGATTGAGCATTGAACAAATATGTAAACATCCTCACACAAACATCTCAATTTCATGTCACTCATATCAACTCATYCACCCTTTTCTAGGGTCAAAACTATTTTGCCTTGGATTTCAGTMGGGTCAGCATTGGTTTTCTTAAAGTCTGGAATGTGTTTTATCATCAGGTCTATCAATTGAGAACAAATTATAGAAAATCACACAAAATATTTTTTGGCCAAAATTGCTGTTCAAAGAATAAACAGTGGCAGATAAAGATCTTCCTGCCCAAACGTCAATTCCTTTTCAAGATTTGTAGGTTTTCTTGTATTTCAAGGGCTGCAAAAGAGAATGTGCATTTTGTTCAGACATTTAAATCCTAATTTATTATATTGCTCTTCTGCTTTTTTGAGCATTGGCAAGTAGGATAGGAGAGAATAAGTAATCTCTTGATTAGAAAAATGATTCTATAAGCAACACATTCATCAAACAGGGATCTGCACTTCTCTCAGAGCGTTCTGATGATAAGACACKAAGTGGGAAAGTAAAATTTATTGTTACTAAACCCCCTGAAATCTTAAAGGTAGAGCTATTCTCACTGAACTTTCCTATCAATGCATTAACCTTCTTCTCAAACTTGATTCCTTCCTGTTGTTAACTCCCTGGTTACACAGATACTCCTGGGTAGTTCCAAGGAGGGTTCTTTGGTTGCTGAAAAGTGTTTCRGCTTTGGACAGGAGCTGTGTAAGTTGCATTCACATTCATCTGTATTATCTGCCTCATATTTTCCTCTATCTGTGACTAAAACTCCATGTTAAACAAGCCTTATGCAAATATTTCTTTACCAATATTAAGTCACAACAAACTGTTGAAAAGGTTATTGCAGTTTTAGCATTAAATCACGCTTCTCATATCCAGAAAGATGCCTCTTTTTTTAAGTGCTGGAAGCTGACATAAAAGCTTCTCATATGTAACCTTCCTCCATTAGAGGCGGAAAATAGGCTTTGAAAACTGAACAAGGAATTTTTCAATAGAGGCAATAATGAAGCATGTCTTTCTCTGATTGTCCACTTCATATCTGGACTGTGATGTTACATTTTCCTGTGTCAAGTTTCTTACGTTCTTCAATTACAGCATTTTAGGCTATTTTCTGCATTCTTTTCTGGGATTTTGTACTGTTTTGTACACAGTAATTTGGCCAATTAATAAGAAGTGCTTGATTGTCTGTCCTCTGCTCTTGGCCTCTGTGTAATCCCTACAAAACACTTCACCTCACAGYAGCTGATGTGTCAAACCAATGGCTGTGACCCTATACAGGCTCTCTGTGGAAATTCAATATTTTASAGGCGTGCTCCTCTGACCAATCTTGGAAATTCTCAGTAGCTTTCCAGATTTTGAAGGGAAGAAAAGGAATGGAGCAAATGGATAAGAATGCATTTTTTTGTTCTGATACATCATAATTATATGAGCATACATTTTATTTTCTTTGGATTATTACTTTATTATTATTTGGTTAGTAATAAATTCACTTTATACTTCTAAGTTGAGCGTGTTTTAGAGTGTTTTCTCCCAGACCTTATCTCAGCTTATGACCCCTTCATTTTTTTTCTCTCCTCTGCCCAGCTGTGGCAGGGGAGACAATTGAGCAGATGTTTGTGGGTGCATGGCATTTGGCCACTGTCAAACCACGACACCCAAATATTTTTTTTTCCCAAAAATAGTGAAATAAAACATTTTAACATCTTGTCTTTTGGACCGCTCATAAGGAAATGTATTTTCCTTCCTTCACTTTTTTACATGCTCTATTTAGCTACTCAGCATTCATTTTTATTATGAGTATACTTAACTCTTTCAGATTACATTAGAAAAATGTAAAWATCCTGACTAAATGTGCATTGAGTCCAATATTCTTTGACTATGACTCAAWTTTTTTGACCTATATAAAAGTGATATAAAATATTAGCAAATCAGAATCTTTGTGCAGGAGACTATATTTGCTCCTGTTTTTATTCAACTAGATCAATGTTTTATTTTCTTGAGTCATCTATGTGGAAAAAGTACCTACATGTGTTGGAACATGGATCTATTTGTCTTGCAACAACAGTTTGCATCAATCTGTTCAATATTTGAGAGCAGCAGTAGAACACACTAATATAACCTGAAATGTCCTAGGTTTACAGTTATTTTTGAAAGGATTGGTGGTCTACTGCATCAAGTTCAATTYCCAAGGATATGCTTCAAGGTGGACTGGAATAAAATGAATAAGGGGAAAAGTATCCATGTATTTAATAAAACAGTGTTATAATTTCAGGCATAACCAGCATTTTCCTGCTACCTTGTAGATTTATTTGTCCAGGTAGTCAAACTTGAAGTTATAGTGGATCCAGTCCAGGCCCATTATCCCTCAGGTTTGGGAAGGAAAGGCCAATAGCTGCATATCTCTTACAGGAAAAGCATGTTAGATGAACTGGTAAGTCAGCGTGGCAGTCCAGGAAATGTGTAAATTAGCCCCATGCTAGCTCAGGGGCTCTGCAGGACTGTAAGCATAAATACCTCCTGGATTTGTGGTGCCAAACTATTTGTGACTCAATGCTGAAAAACAGTGSACATCCAGTCAAAACAAGATCAGCCTACTCTTTGTAAAGTAATCTTACACACACAAACATGCATCTATCCAAACACCCACAACCTGCTGGAGAGTTTCTGAGCAAAACAATACAGATAAACACATTAGATACTGTGGTCATCCCTGGTTTTCTCATGAACTGAGCCTTGCTTTGTGACTGAGCTAGAGGCATAGGATCAAATGCATAGGGTCCAGTTACTTGTTCTGTGTCTGTTCAGGACATGACTTTCAAGTATTATACAGAAGATAATGAAAAGGCAGAAGGATTTAACTCACTTGAGTAATCCTATTTCCTAACATTCATTATCAGTAACTTCACAGCTGCTGTATGGGTTACTTATTAAAATAAAAATTAGGAGGAGAAATCTGTTGATGTCAGATTTATTCAAAGTGGGAGGACTTTCCACCTGACATATCTAGGTAATTAGAGGGGAGCTTTAACAGAAGGTTAGAGCTCAAATATTATAAGGAGTTTGTTTTTTGTCACTTACTGGCATTTTCCAAAGAAACCATATAGATGACAAGAACAACATATTTGGTATTTAGGTAATCGAAAAAACGCATGAGAATGCTTTCACACTGATTTCCTTCCTTCAGGATAGCAGAGCATTTGTCACCTGCAGGATTTGGACAGTTTTTTTATAAAAAAATATGAAGCTTACAATTTAATCCTCTTTCTTCAGATAAGCATCTAATTCCTACTGCRAAAGAGAAGAAAATTATAAACTAGCAAAATAATTTGTTGATTTCCTGGAGGGAATAGCATAATAGAGTGGACTGAGTATGGTAATAGAATTTTCCCTAATATGTAACTCCTGCATCTCCCCTGCTATTCTATAAAAACAGTCTAAAGAATGTTTCAGTAAACAGAATAAGAGAGTGATAATGAAAACTGAATTAGCAATCATTTGGACAGCCAGTTGTTTTGGGTTAATGTGCATTCCAGTTTTTCTGGTTTATTTGAACATACCTAGTTTGCCATCCTGTCAAATGTTTGCAGTCTAGCATACAACAGAAATCAGYAGAGTGCTGTGAGTGTTTTTGGAATGCAGTTCAGCATCCTTACAGGTGACCCACAGCATGCAGTATGACTGGTTTGTCTTTAAAATCTTTATTAAAAGGAAGAAATTTATCTCTAATTAGCCTCTTSATTCACACTGCTGTTTGGCAAAAATAAGTTTAGTGTTTTGAATTAACAAGTTTTGGTGTRGTGAGCTGCTGGGAGTAATGCTTTTTTAGTATAAATCTGATGAAGTTAACTGTTTCTTGTTTTCAAATAGCATAAATATAATTTACATGGAAATATTTCTTAACATATCATTTTTCTGATCCAAACAGAAATGTGTACCATCTGTCAGCAGAAAAAAACAGGCTGAAGTTGAAGAGTTGTTATATTTTTTAAAATGGTAAATTTTCAGGTCTTTAAAAGTTTGTTTAGTACTTTTCTTGTAGGAAATTGCTTTTAACYGAAAGAAAGAAACAGTGAACAGTGAGAGACATTTCACTCATAATTTCCCTTTTTACTCCACACAATGTATCAGCAAATACACATGATCTCACAAACTGGACATACAAAAATAAAAATGTTCATAAACATGTCTTTGATACATTAAAGCAGACTCATGAAGATTTAGGATCAGGTTGGTTGCAAAATAGTAAAGCTGGATATATTCAGGTTCAGATATATCCTTTATCATTCATTGAGGAGTTACATTTTCAAGGCTAATGTAAGTCTGCTCTRGAGCTGAGCTGCGTAACTGCCAATGAAGAAATACGAACTTAAAAGATGTGTTTTGACACCTGGGCTTTGTGTTGTCCTGGATAAGATGTCCAGCTCCTAGGGATGCCAAACACTGAATATGCGTTCATGTTCCCTCTACAAAGATAGAAATAGGATTCTTCTTTTTGACTTAGTGATATTTGTTAAAATATCTGCTTATTATTTTATGATCAGCTGTGGTTTAAAGATAATATGTGCTTTTACAAATGAAACAGAGCATTTTTCTGTAGCAACAGAGACAATATGGTCTCTGTTCACCAAGATGGTCAACTGGTGCACCAGCACAAGAGACCATAGTATAGACTGTAATATGAGGAGTATCTCTGCACCTTAATTAATCAGTGCATCAAAGGAGATGCTGGAAGGGAAGTATCATCAATTCCATGTCTACTCCATGTCTTTCCAGTATAATTTAACTTTTTTTTTTTTAATTTAGGTAAGGTGTATACACCCTATAGGACATAAATTTTTACATTACAGTGAACATTTAACAATGATAGAGGAGCATAAAAAGTTTACAAAAATATATTGAATATATTTTCATAATTAGGAAGGATAGACTGATTTCAGGAAGAAGCAAAAGCCAACAGAAGAAGAAAAATAATTAGAGAGTTATTTTCTGTGAGAAACGGAAACATGGAAATAATTCCCATCAGTAACATTTACATTTATATTAAACTAAACTTTTGTTTTTATTGTAAAATTCTAACTGCAACAATAAAATCCACAATATGATATTAAGTTCTCTAAATTGTTGCTTTATTTTTCAGAAGAAAAGGCAATGATTCCCTTTATAATTGTACTGGAACAATGAAGTTATTTGTAGGCTTCTCATTAATAGGGAATAAAGTGCATAGAATTTAGTCCTCTGAATTACCAGATTACAGGTGCCTGTGCCAGCAAACAGACTTCACACATGTACAGATGCAATGATCCAAGGTGAGAATTGAGCATATACTCATGGGTCATTGGACAGAAATCACTGCAAAACTGGTTTTCTGCATTTCTGGTCCATGGCCATGAATTAGGGTGCATTGACATGTGCCACCCTGAGGTTGTTGGTCCTTCCTTTTAATCCACATCCATTTGTTAGTTCACTCTCCCTATCTACAGCAAATGAAAGACACAGCTGACCGGGACACTTTGGCTTCATATTTCTGACAAGGAGCACGTCTTCCAGCAGGCTCCTTATTGGTCACTTTGAAATTCTTAGGATGATCCCTAGCATTGCTTTGACTTGGGCCAAATCACTTGTTTATGAGCAGTTCCTGAGCACTATTCAGGAATCACCACTGATCAGACTCTTTTGCACTTGACTGCTCTGTCCTGTGTTCTGTGAAATGTTAATGATATAAACACAAGCCGTGTGCTGCTACTTGTTCCAGTGTCAAAGACTGTCAAAGGCTTCAGGACAGTTTTGAATCATTAATATATCTCAAACCAACGTGCATATGGCCTGATATCAAGTCAAGCATTTACTCATTTCTGCTTGAGTCTGATGCTGCTTTCCTATGTTCCATTTTAGGTGGCTTCAAGTGAAGTCAGCAGGGATTGACAAGCAAGCAGAGTTCTGTGTAACCTGAGGCAGGAATGTCTTTAGGCAAGAAAAAGCAACAAAGTAGGGAACTCTTCCATAACCCCACTTTCTAAGCATCACGGAGGTCCAAAACTGGTGTAATATCTAGGCAAGTGAGCTCCCACACTGTCAGACAGACACTGGTATTTTACTGCTCAGGGGCTAACCTCGTTACACTCCATTTTTTTAGAGGATGATTTCATTCCACATGGTTCTCTGGAGCACACAATCTCACTCACATGCTCTTGCAGAGTGAAAATGGTAGCCAGATGAAAGGGGAAGCTCCTGAGGCCCTTTCTACCTGCCATACTATCCCCAGTTTAGCATCTTTCTTCAACTGCAATAATTATTAATGAGTCAGGGACATTTTTGTGACTTTTCATCACAAAGGTGTTTATATCTACCTTACATTACTAATTCTGCACTAAGAAGAAAATAAAAAGAAAAATCTGTGAGAAGTTATACTGCTATCCAAGGGATTCGGTGCAGAACAGATTTCAGAATAGAGTAATGCTCATAGGGATTTTAAATCTCTGTCTTTTGAAGACTACAGGATGCTGTATCTTATTGTTGACTAAGGAAATAAGCATCATATAAATAAAAACAGTCTGACCACAAATCTTACCAATTTAAGGTGTTCAAATATTTCAGAGAAACAAGCAACAGAAATTAATATTTTTGGATCCCAGAGGTAGTTCAGGAATCTCCCACTTGTAAGCAAGTGAGCTGTGAGCCTGAAAGGCTGTGGGTGTGGGAGTGGGTCTCCAGGGGAGGCTGATTAGAATCACTGAGACCTCTTGTTTCCCTCAGGGCCCTGACATCTCATATGTTAATGTATATAGACAAGTTCTCTTACATATATACATCTAAGGAGGAAACTTTCATCTCTGGTATACTGGAGAAAGACTCTCTTGTTTATACCAAGCCCTATATCAGTAAGGAGAATGCTCTCTCCGATTGCTTGATAAATGTTGCTGCTTGTCAACAGTTTAGTACATGAGGGAGAATATTTCCCTTCAAATATAGTACTTTCATTCAATACTTTCATATGTTTCACTCCCCATGAATGTTTTAAATTAATTATATTTTTCTTTTACTCTGTAGCAGTCACTTTTTTTCATATTTTTTTCCACCATGAATTTGTACTGGAAAGAATAAGTTCTATCAGTAAGAGTCAAAATATAAATTAGTAGCAGAAGATCTTTATATCAAAATTATTACATGGTATGGTTGCATTTGATGGGAAAGAACTGCATTGACAATCCAGGAGGGCATATGTCATGTCTCATTTTATGTACACATTGTTTTCAAAAATATTTAAACTGACTGCATTATACTGAACTGTACTAGGTACAGCATGTCTTAGCCTACATTTATTGTCTTATGGAAGTAACAAAAGAAAATAATATCTCCCAGAGAAATCTAATTTGTGACCTCAAAACACTCCTTTGCAACAGAATTCCCTTTTTTAATAGAAATATATGCAAATCAGTCCACACTTACTCTACAGTAAAAGCTCACAATTAGGTGGTGTGGAATCTTCACTAAAAAGGAAAAATTTACTGCTTTTCACAGAGACTGGTACAAAAACAAGATGGTGATAGAAGGATCATGGTTCCTGTAAGATGATAGAGCAAACAAAAATTTTAAATTGACTGAGATGTCCTGTGAGAATCAGGTTCATAATAATCTGGTCTACAGGAAACTAACTTAATTACTACCTTGAAGTTTAAAGAGTTTTAACTTTTTTTTTTTTTTTTTTTTTCTTATTTTCTCTCCTGGGCTTCTCCGAATAAACAATTTTAATATGCTATTAGACTGGTGATTGAGTCACATTCACTGATAGGCTTCTTAATCACACTTAATCCCATGGTATTATTTTCTTGTAATACAGAAAAGACAGTGGTTATCCAGGCATGTCATGGTTTTAGATGCAGTTGTTATTTGCCCTGTAGTGAAAATATGATAAAGAAGTGACATTTTCTGCAGTTGTATTTAAGAACCTACTATTTAGTTTGAGATTTTAGTATTCTATTTTCAATATTTGGACTAATGTTTTGTTAGCTTGCTTACAAATCTTGTTTTGCTTCTACAGCAAGGCTAGTTGGGCTGCAGTGTCATTTCCTTAATTACAGCCCTCGATGTTTTTTATTTGATAGTTTATGAAGTCACTATCAGGCCAATGAACCCATTGTTCAAAGCAAACAGATTAAAGTTCCCCTGGAATTCAACAATAAGACTCTTCCTAAACCTCCTTCAGAACCCACAGTTCTGCCTATGCTCACATGGATTTTGAAAATTAAATTCTGATTCTGACCTTGCATAAGACCAACATCTCCTCTATGAAAGTTTCAACAAATCCATCTCAACATTTCAGCTCTGACCTTCTCTTTCAGTGGAAGAAAGAACATTTGAAAAAATGTTAAGCAAATACCATGTGAAAATATGGGTGGTTTTTTAGCTTCAAATCAGGCAGAAAGTTGGAGTTTGACTTTTTGGGATGACTTTCTCTAGGACAGATAATGAAACTCACATAAGGCTCTCCAGCTGAATAAAATACAAAGGTAAGAATTTTTTTTTTTTTTTTTAGATGAATGCACCCTAGGAACAGAACAGACCAATGGACATGAAAGCATTGAAAAAAAATATGCTGCCAAAGGTGTTGAAGAGAGAGATAAAACCCTTTTAAAAATATTTTGGTTTTGAAAAGTTAAATGATCAATCTCAGTGAAAAGTACTTTAATTTCTCATTATTTTAATTTGGGGATTTAATTTTTTTCTAGACTCAAAGATTTAACAAATTATTTTACCGACTCATCTGAGTACTATCACATTTAAATGCCACCGATTTTCAGCACACTGTCAGGCTACCATACTATATCTAGAGGCTCAGAATCTATCTTACCTGTGATGTCAGTTCTGTTCACTTAAGCATGAGCTAAGAGACCCTCTTGCTGCTGAACAAACTATCCAGGTTCACTGTAATTGCAAAAAAAAGATAAGAGTGTCTGTGCCTGGGAGAGTCAAAACTATTGCAGCTTTTCATGCCAAAAGAAATCTCCCTCTGTGTAAATTCAGTGTTGCTGGCAAAAAAAAAACCTGAGATGGGATTTCTTACTCACTTAACATATTTTTCTGGTGTGAAGGTATCATTTCCAACTAGACATCTTATAGAAAGCTTCTTGCTGATTTTGCTAAGCACACTCACTGAAAATTAGTTCTTCTAATTGCCAAAAATACTTATTTTCCAAAGGTTTCACCTTGATTCTAGCCAGCAGGCGAGACATACACTGATGAGTAGAGGAGGTATGAATCAAACCATGAGGTGAGTTACAACGTTGTGTATTGCTTCTGAAATGAACCGGTCCTTACAGGTATTAAATCCAATATAAGACAYAGTTCTGTATAAATAATATGTTAAAGACATTTCTGTCTCTGCTTAGTTTCCATCAGAATAAAAAATAATGACAAGACACAAACAAATTAATTAGAAGATAAATGTAGTCTTGCACTTCTGATTGCACCTCTTATGTACAGAATACATGCTTAAAAACTGGCTTTTCAAAAGCAGAACTTACCCAAAGTTTTCCTGCTTGACTTCCAGTGCTTCTGAGAGTTATTGAAAAGTGTAATCCCTCGTAACTATATTCTAAAGTCTTCAGTTGGAACTGTKTTCTTTTCATTAGCGCATGATATTTTTCTCAGGTTTTATTAATGTCTTTGTAACTGCTAGAAGGGAAAAGAGTAGCTGAGATTACAGTGTCTCTGAGATATTAAATACTATCTTCTGCTCCCCAGAAGAGCTTTCTACCTGTTAAAGTCACATATTGCACTAAAGTAACAGGAAAAAAAGCATTCTGTGCTTTTATTCTSTTTTCTTTCTTCCTTTGTTGTGAATACCTTTTAAAACTTCAGCAAGTGGAAGATCAATGCAAATATGTATTTTGATTGTGACACACTTAGTATCCAGGCCTATGTACGTAACCAGTTTAATCATCCAATTAGTCTACTCCTCCTCTTTAAAAAAGGATGACATCCCAGTCATAGATTTGTTTTAAAGAAGTAAAAATACTTATAAGATCTCAAAACTCAGTAAGTACCATATTTTCAGTAATTTCACTTTTCCCCTCTTTTATACTTTAAATTAAGGAGAGTAATTTTATAAYGGATCTCATGTGTTAGCTAAAGTTTATGAAATTTAGCAGTCCAAAACCCACCATAAAGAAGCCTCTTACATATACATATGTATATATATTTGTGAGATATATATGTAGATTATGTATATATATATATATGGGCAAATATGAATACACACATATGTATATACAAAGATTTCATTTGTATTGAACTTCATTTTGTGATGCTCTGCATAATACTGTTAAAAGTTTCCTCTTTAATCAGTATTGCCAAGACTAAAAGAACTATTTTGAGGAACACAAAGGAGAATGACAGATTTTCCATGACCAGCCTATGTATTAGTTAGCATTGTGGATAAAAGCTGATGGTTGCCAGAATTGTTGTTTTCTTTTGAGACATAACTGTCATATTTCAAGGAAAATAAAATTAGAGAAAAAGGATGGTTAAAGTTCTGAAGCTAAATTAAATGTTGTTATGAAGATTTAAACTAAAATGTATATACAGACAAATAAGAATGTAGTCCTGAAAGTTGTTGTATGAAACCTCTTCCAGTGACTGCACTCAAATTATATGTCAAAATTACTGGATAAGAACTCTTTAGGTGAAGAAATCCTCTCTTTTGTTAGTTTCTTTTTTTTGTTTGTTGTTGTAATTTTGAATTGGCAAAATTATTTCAATCCTAAACATTTGGGTAAACTATTGAATACTTTTGATTTCCCCGTTCATTCTAAATATGTTTACTGTTCCCTTGGCCAGCTACATTACTGAAATGTGAATAYATGCCTGCCTACTCTTACCAGTCATTTTGATTAATTATACAGTTACAAACAATTAAAATTCTTCACATAAAAAGGATTTGGGTTCGAATTTAGACCTTCAAGTTAAGAAGAAAATTTCTTCTTCAGTGTAATTACACAGCTATGTGAAGTTGTGTAAAAAGTACTTAACACAAGGAGTTAGAGGATAGCTTTTCCTATTATTCCTATTATTATATATCCTCTTCAGAGATGTCTGCAAAGGGAAGGTGATGATGCCCACAGACAATACTAGCTGTGACCTAAGGAAAGAGAAAAAGCAACAGAAATAAATTGATGTAAAAATCCCAGCRTGATACCAGAGTCTCTATACAGAGAGTGCATACAAGCTTCTTGTATTTTTAGTACCATCTGGCAGAGCTTAGCAAAATAAAGATTCAGGAAGTAAAGATGAAGGTATGCTGGTTTGGGCTGGGATAGGGTAAATTTTCTTTGCAGTGGCTGGTATGGGGCTGTGTTTTAGATTTGTGTTAAACACAGGGTTGATAATAGATRTTTGCTATTACTGAGCAGGGCCTATACAGAGCCAAGGCTTTTTGTGCTTTTTGTACTGCCACACTGGGGAGGAGACTGGGGGTTCCTGGCAGGTTGGGGGGAGACACAACCTGGGCAGGAACTGACGAAGGGAGATTCCAGATGACACACTCATTATGTAAAGTGGGGGTGGGGGGGAAGAATAAGGAAGAGGGGAACAGTCAGCGATGGCATTTCTGTTCTCAAGTAACCATTACATGTGAAAGGGCTCTRTTCTCCTGGGAAAGGCTGAGCACCTGCCCGTGGGAAGTTAATTAATTTCTTGTTTTGTTTTGCTTGTGCACATGGCTTTTGTTTTGCCTATTGAAYAGTCTATATTTCAGCCCACAAGTTTTCTACCTTTTACTCTTCTGATACAATTATCTCCCTGATGCAGCTTGTTGTGGGAGCTAGTGGCTGTATGGTACTTGGCTCCAGCCTGAGGTTAAACCAAAACAGAAGGTAGAAAAGGTTGTGCAACRCATTGGCATTTAAAGATGGACAAGGTATAAGTCTGCAGAATACCTAAAGCACAGATTTTGGGCTTCAACATTTACCATCAATTCATGACAGAGATAGCAATAGTTACAAGACTAAAAGTTCAAGAGCAAATTTGCTGGACACAGTGATAGAACAAGGAGAAAAGGAGAAAAAAGTAAAGGAAAGAAAAACAAAAGAACTYACTACAAAAGTGCCCAGAAATGAGAAGACAAGAAGGAAACAAGTATAAGGAAAATCAAATGATGGAATCATTTCCAGACAGAAGGACAGGGATGAGAAATAATTGATCTTCACACAGACAGAAAACAGAAGATATTTATGATCACAAAGGAAGAAAATCAAAAGGCATGATGCCAATGCATATTCAGGAAACAGGTTTTGCTATCTCTCAGGTGGTATCTGAGAATAGTTCTGTCAAAACAGAATGTCTCACAGACAGTTTTTCCTCTTACAAAACTTTGGTTCAACTGCTAAAGATGAATTTTACATCAGTACTAATATGTCTGGCAGATTCCTGTTGAAATGGGTGAAAAATATGAAGTTCATGTATTCAAATAGAGTTCTCTGCTGGAGAACTATAATAGAATGGAGTATGCATAGAGGTGWACGGCACAGATTTTTAACAATTGTGTGAACTGGTGCCAGTGAAATCAATTATACAACCACACAAAAACATGAAGAATTTCAGATGGTCATGCGTTGACTTTTAAGGATCTCTGGAAAAAACTTGAATTCACCAGGATTCACATCAATTCATGCACACAAGAACAAGTCTCGCATGAAGGACTTTATGATAAGAATATTGTGTGGCATCTCTAGAAAAGRAAGTTTTCAAAAGGAAGAAAGAGACAAATATCATTGTACCTTGCTTTGTGAATATGTTTTGTTCACAAATGAGAAAAATTCTAAACTAAGAAATTATGTTAAATGGAATGAAATAATATAGAATTTGATGTTGATTCCCCAGGTCCTTTTTCTTTCATTCTATTTCTCATAACCTTTAAATTCTGTCTTCTGTTGGAGGCAAACAGGATAAGAATAATCAGCTGCTGGTCAACAACTACAGTATGGCAAATAGCCATAATCCTACTACAGAACTTTTTACTAAAGAAAGACTTTTTTCAAGTTTCCACATAAAATGCAAGAGTTGATACTGTATTTCCTTCTTTTAAATGTACACTGCAAAAAGGATCATAACAAATGTCTGTAAGCTAAAAGAGCTGCACCTCATCTTTCATTTTAAGATTTAGCAAACTTGTAGCATTGAATACATCCAACCAACAAACCAACACGACTTCTAACAGAATGTATTTGCTTTAAAACATAAGTGTTTTCATGCTTTCAATTTTCACTGGGACACTGAAATAAAACCAGCAGTTGTAGTACTAGTCATTTCCCCGCATCTAAAAATTCCCACAGCACAATTCTTTCATGGACTCTATGGAATATTGAAATAGACTGTAGATACCCCTTTCTGTATTCTTAATCCTACCCTACAATTCTTAATCCTACCCTACAATGCTAATCAAATAAYCCTACACTTTGAATGGTCAATGCTACAATTAATTGATTTTGATATGGCTCTGAATAATCAATGCTACAATGATTTGTCTAAATTCTGGTCTTTTTCAGACAATATTGAAGAATTTTATGAATTTTAATAGAAAGATACAGATAGCAATTTGGAAGGCTTATGCTTAGTGCACAGAATTTTGTGTCAATGAGCCTTCTAATATTGACAAAATATTTAATATCATATTTCTTGGAGTTGTTTATACACAGAAATGTATCCAAAAGGTTGTACTTCTGCTGAAGGTGACAAGTAATCTAATGACCTTCCTTAGAAAGAAAAGAAAGTCCTTCAAGGATGACTGAACCAGCCTAACTTAGATATTTTCTAAGCTCTGCCTGAAAGAGGCTTTGTTTCTGTGTTGACTGTAAAGAAAACGCAGCGAGAGAAACAAAACAAGAAAACCAGCCTCTGTGACTAATCTCCTTTGAGTTAAAATGTATTGATTCAAAACTTTGTGGTGTAGTGTTTGTTCACTGGTCAAAGCCTGATATGAGCACCAGAGCAATTCAGCTGCAGAATACACATGACTTTGATTAACCATCAAGCTGACAGAGAGAACAATCCCAACCCCTCCAGAGCAGGGGAAAAGAAAACAATTTCTAGAACCTTTCAAATCAAGCAGCTAGTCTCTTCTGTCCTCTAGCTAATAAGCTACTCTCYGCATGAATCCTCTTTCTGACTGGAAGCCTTTTAAATCTGCCAGCTGGAAAACAGGCTTTCATGTGGATTCCCATCTCTGGCACCTATTTGTCTTGACAAACAGGACCAGCTGAACTTCTAGGTCCTTAAAGGTCTACCTGGCCTCTTATAGTTTTCCCATGTACATCATTCCAGTGTAATGAAGGTGTTTTAACACCCAGCAGAGGATTCACCTAGTGCTGAAACTACACTTTAACTGCACAGTTCTTTCTATAGCACTCCTTCATGCAGAGTATAACAAGGAGTTTTACCACAAACTCTCAAACCTGTAGATATTCGGCTCATTTGAAAAGATAGTTACAACACACCATCTGCTCTCAGTCAAAGCAAAATCTAAACAGAATAAAAATAACTATAAAATCATCTTTCTGCTCCTTCTGATACCTCTTGAGGTTGAGCACAGAATTAGACCTCCATGTTATTTATACAGCACTCTGAAGCATGCTGGTTGCTTTGTAGATAAAATCCAATGACATTTTCTCAGACTTTAGAAGGTAGTCTAATTTTAAACTCACTGCAAGTTATAAAACCTGAATAACAGGAGGAGTGAAGGAGGGAAAATATTTTTTAAAAAATTTAAATACCTTTGCTTTGTAATTTTCCTATAAGAATTCTGCTCACCATCTTTCTTGCAGTCTATTTTTCACGTACTTTCCTCTCAGCTGAAAGTTAAAAAATGCCCTCAATATTATCTCCATCTTTGCTTTTCTGGCATCCTGAATTGGCATTTCTGTCCCTTTTGTTTAATTTCTCAAAACAGCAACCTATCAGTTCTTACTTATACAGCTTCACAAAAACAGTCCACTCACAAAAATAGTTTGTGGTGAGCATATAGATTAAAAAAAAAAAAAAAAAAAAAAAAAAAAAAAAACTAAAAAAAAAAAAAAAAAAAAAAAAAAATAAAAAAAAAAAAAAAAAAAAAAAAAAAAAACAAACACCAAAAACATGCCATGTAGAGAAATGTACTCACTGCTTGTCTTAGGCTGAAATTCTTAAGGAATGGCAAGACCTTAATAAGAATTAACGTTAATAAGAAACCCATATTGAAAACACGCTCAAAACCATAAAGATTCAGATTGTCTTTTTTCTAATTAGTATTTTCTAATAACTCATAAGAAATGTTACAATGGGCATCATGATCCCACCAGAGCAGAAGCTGTACCTGTGGGACTAGACACAGACCTTTTCTAAATGTATCACAAAAACTTTRAAAATATAGAAAATAATCCATTACACTCAGCATTCAACAAACTTGTTTGCCAAACTAAAGTAGTCAGCACAAGTCACTTGGTTTTCATGGTGGAGAAAGTGATGCTGATGATCACTCACTGCCACTGTCTTTRGCAGAGTGTGTCTTTGCATGCATGTACTTAGTGTGTCTTTGCCTACATATCCAGTTATTTGCTTTTTTTCAGAGATCTATAGTTTTCATTTGCTCACACCAATTTGGTATAGGTCTTATGTTTTACAGSCAGAGGTATGCTTTATTTATTGGTATAATCATTATTTTAATGCACATTAGACTTACGCTGTCTGTGGTATATTTTCATAAAGTTATTGTTTTGTTGAATTTGTTAAAACCATGGAGGTACCTACTTTCTACTGAGCATTTCTTCCTACTGTTAAAATGCTTTACCACGGTACAACAATTGATACTTCAATGTGTAATCTGCATTCAACATCTCAACATATGCACAGTTAGCATGAACCTACTCACTAATGTGCTCACATTAGAGCTCACAAGATTTAACAACACTTTTGTGTTKATCTTTATGCCACATCAGCTGCTCTTATTCCCCTTTTCACTCTTGGCTGGTAATAAGGATTCAGTCTGTCAGGCACTTCAAAGTGTGTAACAACTCAGCAAAACAGATTGGTTATGCAGGAATATCTGCCAATAAGAAGGACATGACTACCTTGAGGATGTGGTAGATATTCTATGCTGGTAGATATATACCCCAGTGCCTACTGCTCACTCTGACATAGTGACCATCACTGTCAGCTCAATCAAATTCCCATCAGGAAAAAAGTGTAGGAGTGCTGCACAATTGCATTAATGTGTGTGAAAGGCAGTGCGGGTCAAGACCGTTTCTTGAGTCTTACATCATATAGGACACTTGGCACAGCTGTAGCATTACTGTGCACATTTCAGGCATGGGAAGAAATGGGAAGACTGGATAGCCAAAACACCAACCATACCCACATGATATACCAATCTTCAAAATCACATTTATTTCTAACAACCCAGATTTATATCTTCTGCATGACTGGAGGGCAGTTCACTGTAAAAGGTAAAAAGGCTGTCATACTGTTAAAATGGGAATTAATTAAAAACTTTTTTGCGAATTAGTTTTACACACTGAGTTGAGAAAGTGTCCCTTCAATATTGTTTTCTGCATAGCTTGGTTCAAAGTCTCTCTTAATACAGTATTCTTGATCCAGACAAACGCTTCTTTAAGTATTAAACACATCAGAGAAAGTCRTAAAGATTCTGCAACAAATATACCAGCAATCCTATAGCATAGACTTGTCTTTTACTTGATGTATATATATATTGATATATGCAAAATAGTGAACATTAAAAAGTAAAAAAAGTCTTATTTATGCATTTACATACAAAATTAATGTGCAAGCCAGCTGGAAAATGTCACTTSCCCCTTTTTATTATCTTAAAAATGCTTTTATTCTTCCACAAACCCCCCTCCCCCTACTCCCCTCCCACCCTCGAGTCCCAGCCCTTGGAAGCACTTCCAAGCCTTTTACAAAGAACTGAGTTATTAAAATACTTTGATCTAGAAATTCCACACCTGTATTCTGTTGGACTTTTACGTTTGGACTTCATGTTTTAATTTCCATTTTATTTCCTTAGCCAGACTACTGCCTATAATGTTTTTTTGTGTTCTCTCTTCATCGAGTGTAACAAATGACATGACCTTACCAATGTCATAGGAAAGGAAATCTGGTGGAGTAGAAAGTATGTATGATTACTGATATTTAAATGTTCCCTCCTCCCCAAACATGGCTCTAATTACATTTCACAGCTCAGCTGCAGAAAAGAGGAGGAAAAGGGAGTGAGACATTTTCTCCTAATATTTTACTTTCAAAAAATTAACACTAAAATAAAGGAAAACTTTGCCTTTAACTATGAGATTAAGCTATGAGAACAGAATTTATTATTTTTTTTTCTTTTATCTCTCAATGCATTTCAGCTAACAGAAAAGTGTAATCTTTCTGGTATCTTCTTTCTAACATAGACATAATTTTTATCRATCTTGAATAATGAGGTTGCAATGGCCTTTGACCACTGAATAATCATAAAATAAGTAACTAATCAATATTCATTCAACTTTGTTATACATACCTGTTGTTATGATACTACTTGCTGTTTCAGAAGTGATAACCATGTAATGCAATTTTCAAGTTATTTATTTCACACACAGTGATTACAGCRTTACCCAGAACACAGTGACTTTAATTGAACTGTTTCCAAATGTCACCATTTACTAAGGACATGTCAAGAGATAAAGGTGAATGGATGATAGATGAGCAGATATAAAGGTGCTTAAKTTCCTGTCAAACTTCACTAAAAAGTCCATATAAGTCTCTTCTACCCACTCACTACTTCTGTCTGTATTACAGAAATCACAAAGATCTACCTCTTCATTCGAAAATGTAGCTGTCCCTTTCATCTCATTTTTTTTTCTAATTCCCTTTTGTTTCTCATTTTGATATTCACTTTGTTACAAAAAGACAGATATCAACTTTTTTGAGGAAAGATCTTGACATGAGTCAAAGATATTTTTAAATGAAATGCATTCATGGAGTTAGAAAGACACTAATTTATACCAG
Organism: Malurus melanocephalus; assembly: GCF_030028575.1. Classification (NCBI taxonomy): domain Eukaryota; kingdom Metazoa; phylum Chordata; class Aves; order Passeriformes; family Maluridae; genus Malurus; species Malurus melanocephalus. The sequence goes on from NW_026623292.1 coordinate 33,076, forward strand.
CTTTATTGTAGTGAGGAAAGACAAATCCCATTAAGTTCATATTTCATATGAATTTAAAGATCAGACACRTAACTCCAAGCATTTTTCTCAGAATAAAGACAAAGCTTACTTGAACTGTAGGCATCATCACCTTAACAGTTGATACCAATAGAATTTTCTAAGTATTGTAGTATCAAAAGAATCAACTTGCTCTTAAATTGAAAAAGGTACTCCCAGAAAAAGGAAATATATCCTGTTTTCTGTGGGATTACAGATTTTTTTTTTTTTCTGGAGAGAAAGGTTTTACTAATTGCATTCAAATATAGAAATCAAACTGACAAGTGACAATGTATTGCTTTCTATGATCTCCTCACAGATCATATTACTATTTGAATGCATTTGATATTTGAAATTACTCGCCATATGAAATCCCACTTTATATCTTCATTGTCATAACTTGTCTTTCTGTAGCCCCATAARGGAACAAACATATTTGAATGGAAATATCTTTTAAAAAAAATCCAGATTTCCACTATACTTTTTTTTTTTTTACTGAAATCCCCATTAGAAACCACAACCACCAACATGAGGAGCAGGAGTAATTTGCTCTACATTACTCTGTGGAGTAACATTGCTCCAATGTTAATCTGTGATATATTGGTTCAGTTCCTCAGGAGTGAGTCAAGTTCTCCAACTAACCCAGAAAAACAATTTCATATACAGATTCACAGTTCATCATCCAAYAATTATAAAAAGCCAAGAAAATATGTTTTTTCCATTTTCCGCGTGATATGACTACAGATTGCAAGAAACTACATAGGCAAATATTGAAATTTAGTTCATGTCTTATAGATCTCTGTGTCAAACAGTACTCTTCTGCAAAAAAGTTTCTGTCTGAAGCCATTTAAAGTTCAGCTTTAGTTATATGAGAAAGTAAACGTTATTGTTTTCTGGTGTGGTAAATTAAGATAAGAAGAAGAAATGGAGTGCCTTCTTGAGGCTGAGAAAAAATGATGAAATCAAGTTAAGTGAGAGCATATAATTAATTGGGTGTTAATCCTACAGCTTTAACAAAGAGTTCAGTGGTATAAAAATAGTTCTGTACATCTATTGTACATAACTGAGTTATTGGGAAGGTTTTGTCGCTCTTTTATCTGAAGTTCAAACTGCTTTAATCAGAAAAGCTTGTGTTTGAGAGGTTTCTCTTTCTGACATAATGAACATAAATTTCTGTACATGTAATTGCCATTATGAATTTTGAAATCACCTGCTATGTGTTTTATTTAACATTTGCTATTTTTTTTTTTTTTGCTTTGGCCAACATTTCTTGTAGTACATTCAGCTGACAGAATATCCATACAAAATTAAACAGCAGAGATGAGAACACAGCTTACAAATTATTTTAAATCTTAAAACTTTCCCTCTCTGTGTACTTGATTTGAGTGAAACTTTGAAACATTTCAGATTCAAAGAAARTTTATTTGCTCCTAGGAAATATTAGTGATGCACATACATTTTTGTGGGTTACAGCTTCACATACATGCACATTGCTACAAATGTGTTTAAACTGTTCACATTATTTTGAGTAAACAATGGAAAAGAAACAAAGGAAAATTGAGATTTCCAATAGATAGAAACTGGAACACCAAACAAATGTATACTAAAGCATGTCTATTCTCATGCTTCTTGTATGCTTCTTGCACGAGAATAAGGCTTGCATGTTGTTACTCAAAATTTTCCCATGTTATAATTTGTATTCTTAATACAGGTCATATGTTTCCTGTAAATTTGCCAATATTGTCATGGGTGCACATTGTTACAAGTATGGCAGCTGAGGGGCTAAGCACAAGTCAGATATGAATTTTTGATTGGAAACAAGTAAGGGGAAAAAATCCCATTTCAATGTCTAGCCCTTTAGTGTAACTGGGAACAMAACTGAGTGGTAAACAAAGCTGTAAGAGGAATAGAAAACTTTCAGGCTTCGCAAAATGAAGTTCCTATAAACACTAATTCTGTTTTCCAGGTAAGAAAGATTAGACTTCACAAGCAAACTAAATCCAGTGATTAGACAGACAGAAATCAACCATTAGTAGTACCTGTTAGGAAAAGGTTTGTGGAATCTTGTATAGGTATAGTATTGTGGAATGAGGCCTGGGGAGGTAAACGTTAATTTCTATAAAACTCTGTATTAAAAAACTGTGGTCTGTTGCTTGATAGTAATCCCTTCGTTTATGTCTCATGGGATTCTATTGAACTAACAGACCCCAGGAATTCAATTTCTTTGGTTCATATAGTCATAAACTTTTACACAGATATCAAAGGTGTTGTATATTTAAAGTATTACGTTCTTGCCTAGGATTTTAAGCAATGGTCTTGCTTAAACAGTATAATTAYCATGCAATGGTTTGGGTTGGAAAGGRCCTTAAAAAGATCATCTTGTTCCAACCCCCCTATTATGGGCAGAGAAACCTTCCACTAGACCAGGTTGCTCAAACCCCCACCCAAACTGGTCTTGAACACTTCTAGGGACTGGGCATCCATAGCTTCTCTGGACAATCTGTTTCAGTGCTTCACTACTCTCTCTCAGTTTTAAGCCATTCCTCCTTACCCTATTACTACACACCTTTATAAAAAGCCCCTCTCCAGCCTTCTCATAGGCCTCCTTCAGGTACTGGAAAGCTGCTCTATGAGCCTTCTCTTCTCCAGACTGAATAATTCAACTCTCAGCCTGATATCATAGGACAGGTTGTCCAGCCCTCTGATCATCTTGGTGGCCTTCCTCTGTAGGTCCATATTGGAGGCCCCAGAGCCAAATGCAGCACCACAGGTGTGCTCTGACCAGAGCAGAGCAGAGCAGAGGAGCAGAATCACCTCCCTCATCTTGTTGGTCACACTTCTTTTGATGCAGCCCAGGACATCTTTGGCTTTCTGGGCTGTGAGTGCACATTGCTGGGTCATGTAGGGCTTCTTGTCAACCAACATCCCCAAGTCCCTTTCCTCAGKGCTGCTTTCAATCCATTCTTAATTCCCATAATTATATGGGAAACAATTTATCCTAATACCCTTCTAAGAGTATTCATAACAGATTAATTGGAAATGCTATTCAAAAGAGCCTGCATTGAGGTTTCCCAAAAGTTAATTTTTAATTGAAAATGTGTGGGTGTTCCTGTTCTCTGATTGTTTAAATCCCCCATCACTAGCCAAAAATGCATAGCATTTTTGCTGCTTCTTGCTTTCCAGCAGCAATTTGATGCCATCCAATTCTCCAGGAGAATTTTAAATATTTAGAATACTGTCCAAGTATGAACTYATCTAGAACACCAAGAACTACAATTAAACTAATTAAACTCTTGCAATGTGGCATTTCAAATTACTGCAAATAGGTAGAAACCTTTAGCTGAATGACAAAGTCTGTAACGTACTGCATTCACTTTTGTTAATTGCAGTTTATATTGTCAAGCTTTTAATGAACTGATAAACTTCTTCTCCAGCATTATGCAACAAATTATGTTGTGTTTAGAAGTCCATAAATTAGTATATTGAATAAGAAAAAAGCTGTTGAATTCATTCTATAGTTGCTTCTACATGTATTGCATGCAAATAAGACCAGCTTAGGAGGTTCTGTAAGACAGTCATATTTACTGGGGCAAAGTTACAATTTTTTTTTCACTTCCACAAGTTCTTACGTAGGAAAAGAGCTGAGACATTAGTTTGCTATTTAGGATTTCAATAAACAGGAGATTTTTTTAAGTGTTAGAAAGTAAAAGAACGCAAGAAAAACACAAGTAAAATCAAAGACAACACCAGTCATACATAAAATCAGTACAAGATTTATCTTTATACTCTGTGTCATAGTCTCCCAATTGTTATATGTTATTTTCTTCCACTTTAAAATGGAATATCATTATCTCACTTGCACCCAAAATGTTCACATCTCCATTGTAGCTCAGAGATGAAGAGGCTTATTGCTATACAGTTTTTGAGTACTTCTAAAGTGTGAACTGACTGTTTAGCAAGACATAAGTGGTGTGCCAAGAGCCTGAAGCATCAGCTCTGAAAGCACAGGCTGCTCACTGATCGCCGGCAGAGTCCCAGATGCTGGGTCTATGTTGCTATGTGGAGCAGCCCTYGGGGTAGCCTCAAGGCCAGAAGAGCTTGCCATCTACCTTGATTGCTTGTTSAGTCATCCCAAAGGACAGCTCTGGGGCAAACCTGCTGATACTCCTGGATGGCACCGGGAATTGGTGATGTACCCAATCCATCAACAGCATGTGCAAGTATCCTTTAGGAATTCTGTTTGCCATTTCGTTGACATTGAGTAGAGGAAAACAGAAAATAGTCTGGAGATTATTCCTTGAAGGTGCCCCCAGGTTCTTCCCAAAAGGACTCAAAATGTTTGCTGTCTTAAGGGCAACAGGGACTTTTGGCAGCCTTAGTTTATACTGTAGATAAAAGATATAATGAATGCAAAATGTGTGCCTCTTATTCACAAGGAATCTGAAGTCCTAATGTGGAGGTATCCACAGAACAGATGATTCTGAAATAATGAAATTATTCCGTATCTTTTAAAAATGTCAGCTTCCTGAAAAATGTGGTCCCGTGTTTCAGAGACTGAGTTATTCTCAACCCTTTGATGATGCATGTATTCCTGGCCTGATAAAGCATAGTGCATAAGTTAATGTCAGCCTTTAACTCCTKGTGAAACATGGTRAGAGTACTCTAAGTTTACACTTTTAKTTCACATGTAAGGTACSATACGAGCAATCATGGATGACTACTGCAGCACATACAGTTCACCAAAGTGTAGCAACACTTTAAATCTTTGTATTGCCTGCTCAGATGTGAATTTACCAGAACAAGGAACTTGCAGCAGTTGGCACTCCGCTTTTCTTTTGGCCTCTCTCTGGCCTGAAGTCCTTGTAGTTTCTTTTCTTGTTGTCTCCCCCTGTATGTTCTTTCACAAGAGAAATGCAAGGGGATTCAAGTACATTGTTTCCTCTAGAAAGCAGATGGGGACAAATGCCCATGAGCTTGAAACAAAAAAAAAAGCTGGGAACTGAAAGTGCAGTCTATGTAGTTATGCCACATAAGGCATCAAGTAATTCAAAAAGACAATTCATAAAGTTGATTGCCACACTTGTTTCTTTCTTCCCACCTTTGTCCTACCCTGTGATAACCATCATGGCAGAAGAGGGCTCTGGATTCAAACAAAGCATAATTCCAAGAGGCAGTCTTCACATTAAACCTTTTGCAAGAAAAAAAATCCAAGCCTCAAACCAAATAATTCATAACTAGAATAAGAAGAAAACATGTTCTTTAATGGAAGGTGATTTTGGAAAACAGACCTCCACCAATGGGAGCTTTTTGTGGCAAGTTTTCAGTATAAGACATTTGCATGCTACTGTCTTTGTTTTCACTAAATGCTATTATTGTACTGCATATTTTAGCATCTCTAGGGTATCTGACCTAACACAAAATGGCAGTTGATTTAAACTCATGGTATTTGAAATTAGGAAAGTATAAATAATATATCCTTACAATTACTTACTGAAGGATCCAAAGCTTTCAGTGTTGCAAGGAAGGTATTCCTAAGTATGTCTAGTTAAGTGCCCTCTAMTATATTCAATAAATCTTTTTTATAAATAATCCAGACAATTATAACTGAAATCATTATGGTTAAATGTGCAGAAACAGATTGCAGGTTCAATGGATAATGAGGTTCACTGCAGCTACAAAAGTGATTGAAGCTCTTGTAGACATGGTTACTTCATTTCCATTAGAAAGAGCCCCATTAGATTGTATCTGGAAGCATATTAAAGAGTCTGTATTTACACAACTGAATGTTTAGCCTCAAAAAGGAATGAATCAAAGAAGTATTTGGTGATGCTAGATGATTATCTCATGTAATCTTAATGCAATGCTTGGTGAAATTTTCCACATAAAATCTTACAAAAGTTGAATTATCTTGCTTCACCTGTTTCAGTAAGTCTTCTGTTGGAATACCATGTTTTCTTATGATATCCACCATTCATCAAATCATTAGTAAAAATTCAAATTATCTCTAAAATAATCCAGACAGCTGCGAGAAATACTCTGGCTGCATAGCTTAATAAACTAACATAGTATTCCATGAGAAAAGACGTTGAAGAAGTTGACTGGATCAAAGAATGTGGGTGCTTAAATATGGAGCCAAATTTATGTTGGAAGGAGAAAGGTTTTCAGCATTACTGAGAAAGGAATAAAMAGTCAATAGCTGGAAAGGGATTTTAGAAAATTCAAATTTAAATAAGACAAAAAAATCTTAAGAGTAATGATGCAGCTTATTAGTGAAGATCGTATCTTCAATATGACTTGGAATCTCTAAAGCAAAGCTTGTGACCCTCTGACCCAAGTCTGAGAGGCATTCTTCAGCTCACAAAGAAGAAGCACTTCTCCTTTTAACTCTAAAGGGCTGTAAATATGAGCATGGCTTCTTACTCTTCCTGTTCTGCCTCAGTTTACATTCTGAGTGAACCTTCAAAGCATGTTTAATTCTTCCATCGTCRTTTGTAAGGCAAATGGTTCTAATCATTTCTTGCTTTATGCCCTTTCTGGTTGARTATTTTGGCTTTTGATTTTTTGAGAGTTCTTATTTTGATGCGTTTTAATATCATTGAAGGTATCCTGATTGTGAATGACCAGCCAAGCCTCTGTTTGTCTCATTTAATCACATCTAATCAGATCTGACCACTTTTACCAGCAGTGGCTGTGTCCAAGAAGCAACCAATACCGTTTAGTTTACTTCTGCGTAATTTCTTTGTCATCATCAYGTCACTGAAATCGTATCTGCATAGCTGGTAATAGCTGGATCCACTCTGGTCACATTTCTGCCTTTTTTTCCTGTGAACCCAGACACCAGTTAATCACCTGAGAATCTCATGTCCCTTTCTGTGGCAAGAGGTGCTCTACTCCCAATGTTTTTACGMTGCTAGTCCCTTTACACACACATTGAGATTTAACACCCTATTTACTTTGAACTCAAGGACAAAAATTTATTTCTCCAATTGGCTTCATACAAGTAAAAGTCAGAAATATTCTACTAAGATGTATAGCCAGAAGACACGCATAGCATAAACAAAAGCACATTAGATGTTCAGATATTTTAGTTAGACATGTTTGCAGCTGCAGTTACATTTGCATATGTCCTGACACCTTGTTTATAGCTACCACTCAACGCAAACATGGTTTCCCTCAAGGTATGGAGACAACCAGGACTGCCTTTCAGACAAAATTATACGTGCAGCCCTGATACACATATAGTATTAATAAAGGGATTATTTTGCACTAAAATAAATTTATACAGTAGGCAAAGTCCTTAAGCTGGTCCTTAGCTTACTATATCATTAATATATAATGAGACAAGACCAGTATTCAAATATAAACAAATTAATTATGCATGTAGATTAACTTTTAATTTAGTTACTCTGAATTACAGCAGGGTTTACAGAATTACTATGAAKCTATTACAACATGAAATGAAAATAAGATGCATTTTCATGTTGCTGGTTTAGAGACTTAGCTTGAGCAGTATCCAAATGCTGCTCCAACTTGATTCATTCACAGAAAATGAGTTTAAAGTAACACCATAAAATGTGCTTGCACTCTCTTCGGGCTTCATACATCTGCTTTATGGTTTGTTTTAACAACAAACATTTTTATTGTTGAGGTGTGTGATAAATATGACAGACCACATCCTGTGGCCTGCAAGGTACAAGGAGGAAGAGGGTCCTGTATAAGAGCAGAACATTGGGGCCCACATGTCTTCACATATATGACCTGTTTGCCTGTGACAATCAATACATCATTTGTTCTGGGGGCAAGTATTCCTTTTATCACAGGATTCATCTCACCTGATTAGTTTCTTTTTGAGTACTAACAGAACTCTATTACTTTGGTAAAAGCAGATAGATTTGTGCCCTACATTGTGTCAAAAGCTGAATTTCTTGTCCTACAAGGACATTAGAGGAAGATGTAGGTTAGGGTAAATATATGGCATATACTATGAAAATGATTATTATTTTCTTAACTAGCTATCATAAGATCCTTAATATAAAGCAGGCCCCCATTTTCTACATAGGAATTTGAACAATCAGAGGATATTGTGTTTGCGTGACAAGGTTTGGGTAGCAGGATAGATGACATGGGTGGCTTCTGTGAGAAGACAGCAGAATCTGCCCCTGTGTTGGAAAGTTCCAGTTCCAGCAGGCTCCAAGATGAACTTGTCRCTGGTCAGCTCTGAGCCCACCAGCAATGGTGGGAGTGCCTCTGTAAAAACTTAGGGTGGGTTACACTGGGCAGCAGCTGGGAGAGAGGAGTGAGATGATGTGAGAGAAACAGCTCTGCAGATACCAATGTCAGTGAAGGAGGGGAATGAGGGGCTTCAGCCACTAAGGCAGAGACTCCCCTGCAGCCTGTGGTGAAGGCCATGGTGACCCAGGCTGTCCTTCTGCTGTCCATGGAGGTCCACTTTGGAGCAGCGATCCAACTGTAGCCCATGGAGGGCACCATTTTAGCGCCTGAAGGTTGGTGCTTGAGGAAGATTGCAACTCTGAGTGAAACCTGCCCTGGAACAGGCACCTGACAGGACCTGTTGTCCCATGGAGAGAGGAACTCACACTGACTGGAACAGGTTTGCTGGACTTGTGATACCATGAGTGACTGTCACTGGAGCAGTCTGTTCCTGAAAGACCACATTATGCAGCAGGGACGCAGAGTCCAGCAGTTCTTTAAAGACTAATGTTGAAACAGTTCATGAAGGATTGTATCCCATGGTAGAGATATTCTATAATGCTGGAGCAAAGGAAGAGCATGGGGAGGAAAGAGCAAAGAAACCAAGGGTTRTGAACTGATGACAACCCCCATWCCTTGTGTCTCTGTGCTTGTTCCTTTCATGCAAGCAGAGTTGAGACAACTGGGATAGTTCAGTTGGCAGAAGAAGGTTTGGCAAGGGGCTGGGGCAGGTCTTGCCAATGTTTATAAATATTTGACAGGAGACAGTGGGGATATAGGAGCTAGATTCTTCTCAGTGGTATCGACTGACAGTACAAGAGGCAAGAGACAGAAATTCAAAAGCAGTAAAATTTCTGGAAGGTGTTGTCCAGAGAGTCTGTGCAGTTTACATCCYTTGAGATATTCAAAACCTGAGAGGACACAGACCTGGGCACACTGGTGTAGTTGATGGTGCTCCAAGCAAGGGTATTGGTCTCCGTGGTATCCAAAGGTCCATGACGACCTCAACAATTCTGTGATCCTGCTACTCATGTATTTAACACTGGGCTATTTGAACTGACCCACATGAAGCCTTCATGGACAATGTACATCCTCTTATGAGCAGTTGAACTACCCTAGATCAGGGAATATACCCAGCTGTTTGATCAGTCCTGTGTTCTCTAAAACTGTTTTTGTGGGAATGAAATAAATATTTCAAGAATTTTCATCATTTAAATTGGACGGGAAAAAAATACTGTAGAGAACAATCTCATTGGCAGATGGTGGATTTTGTGACCTATGAAATAATTTCTAAGCTTAATTTATAATTACATCAAAAATAAAAGAACACTTGTTCTAGTAATTTGTTGTACCATGGAGTGAGTCTCTTTGCTATTGAAAACCTGGATAAGTTCTGAATTTAGCATCTTGTATTAATATTAGATCTGCATTTATAGTACAATTGTTGTTACTGTTGTTATGTTTTATATTATAGTTTTCTATGAAAGTTGGGAGGTGTTAATCAACTGAACAATGCYTCTTTAGCAGACATGAGGTAATAAAAGGGCAGGTTGATAACAATCATTATTTTAGAATTAATAAAATCTGTTGTGTGTAATTTACCTATAAAAGTTAAAGCTCACTGTAATTGGTCTGTCATTTTTTATTACTGCAAAATATGCTCCTGTTCTCATAATTGTTGTTGCAAGACAGTTTGTAGGTTCCTTAGTTTGGCTCAGTTTGACTTAACAAAATTTTAGATGTCATCTCTGGGACAAGAAAACCTGAATGGACCAAATGCACTCTATGTGCAAAATCTTCAGGAGGCACACATTATTTGTGGAAAAGATATTGTCCCACAATTTCTTAGCTGTGGATAAGTTTCAGGCAATTTCTTTGCATATCATTAAAGACTAAGTTGAATTGTTAATATGTGAAAGTTTTAAAGCTAGCTCTTGAGGAACATATGACAGATGGTTGTGGTAAGATGAGGGTAATGATGTAAAGTGCACCCTTTGATAAGTCTTGCATCGTCTTTCATGGCTGAGAGATATTACCATTATGACCTCTTAATTTTCATTTTTCTCACTTCTGCCTGTGATTTTTGGACACCACCCTTTCTTTATTTAARTGCTTTGCTGGATAAAATAAGTCAGAAGCTGCTCTCAGGAGGGTGAAGTGAAGGTGAATTATGTGCTCAAGACAGTGCCACCATAATTAAGAAAATAATGCAAGGTCTACCATCAATAAAATATCTCTGAGGTCAAGACTCACAGTCGGATTACAGATTCAACACACTCTGGACATATTCAGAATGTAGCGAGGAAGAAAATAATTGTTGCAGTAAAATGAAAACACCAGGAAGGAAGTAAAAGAAATTGTCTTTGGATGAATCCAAAGAAGAACAATTAAAAACCAGAAAACAAAATACTAGTTCTCTAAATGTTGCAGATGTGGAGTCTTTAGTTTCTGCCAGGGAGTTATTAAACTCTAGTGGTCAGTCACCCACTGAATGTAGCATCCTCCACCAGCACTTTCTAGGCCTCACCATCCAGTCAGTTTTTCATCCAGACAAATTACAGCAGAATAGTTGTCTAAAAAACTGTATAAATCTCATGGTTTCCTCAGTCCTGAGAAAGAGTGGTGTTTGTCATTTGGGCAYCTCAAAAAGGATAATTAGAAAATCACAAGATGGATTGGTGTTTTCATCCYGAAGAGAAGAAAACCAGCAAAGGGAAACAAAAAAGACATTGAAATGAATGGAATACAAGAAGAAATACAATTTAATACAAGAACTCAATAGTATAGCATCAGAGAAAAGGTTAAAATTGCAGAAAAAGAATCTCTTCCTGACAACTCAGAATTTAACTGTAGAATTTCCTCAAACAGAAAAAAATCCCTAGAACAAATTTATAAAATCAAAAAGAATTGAGGGAAATTAGAATAATCATTGTGTATTTGAAGAGTTTTGTCTGACCTCAGAGCAATTCCTACAGTGGTGGCTGAGAAAAACTAGGAAGAAAATTTGGCTTATGCATGACCTTTCCCTCATGATTCTTCTCCTGGCATGCAAGGATGTTTAGAAGAAAAATACCAGAGGAAGCAAAGGGTTTTTTTGGTCCAGCAGGGTCTTTGTTAATTGTGTAATGATCTGGGAGTGTAAGAATATTCTTGCTTTCAGATTTGATAGCTTTTGGATTACATATTAGATGCATTTTAATTATGATTTTTATTTGTAGAATGTTACATATTTATTTAATAGAAATTAAATATTTAATAGAAATTTTTACTTGTTTATTAGAAGTTTTTTACTTCTCTATATAATCACAAGATTTAATACTGAATGTTACATTTTCTTGTAATATTTCATACATTACTCTTCCTCCTCTTCAGTTTTAGTTCAATTTCATGTTGCACAATTTAGCTGTACTTCACATAATAGTTTTTTCCAGTTTCCATTCTTTTGAGGCTTTAATAGCAAGTGTGTAACTGTGTGCTTGAAGCCGAAGTGGCACTGCCTCATTATTGTTTATTGAACATGTTATATTGAAAACAGCAAATATAATTTTCTTCTTGGTGCACTTTGTAAGTAAAGCTAACGTTAAAGACTCAAAGGCCTAATAACATCCTTACATGAATCAATGACTCGAGGTTTCTTTGGTAAAAAATGTCTTTTCCAAACTTAATAATTCTATCAGTCATTGATTTACAGTAACACCAAACAGGTTTCCTGCCTTCTTGGCTGCTCTCAGAAATATTTTACCCCTATTGAATTACCCCAAATAACATCAAATACTTTCTTCATCAGTTGCAGTAAAATTAAATGTTTTCATTTATGTGTATAAAGTTAGGACCAGTGCCCTGCGCCCTGCTCCCATCCTTTCTGCTCTCTCTMGGTACAGATTTTGATGTTTGGATTCCTCTAAGTGGTACCATTTCTGCAGGTGATACCTTGATGGAGGACCTCTTTAAACCCCTGGAAACATATGCATATTTCAATAATTAGATCTTCATTGTTCTCAGACTTTAAGGATGCATTAATGCCAACATATTTAATGTGCCTACAACTGTTCTCTGAGACTTGAGCTCAGAAGCAGGGCACAGTTTATATTTCATATTCCCCAAAACATGTGGCACCATGTTGAGAATGGTCTCTGGGGATTGCATTAGCTTTTAATTTGTAAACAGGACAGTGACAGTTGGCGTGAATCACGAGCTTGCCATAGAGTATTCTAACAGTTTATCGGTCAATAGAGTTAAGTTCCACATCCCAGGAACATTCCCAAAATAGCCACTGATATTTTTAGTCTATTATATGATTTTGGATGGAAAGTATGCCCTCTATAGAACCTCCACTGATTATTTTTTCTTTTCCATCTCTCTCTCTMTCTCTTCTCTCTCTTTCTTCTGTTTTTTTTCTCCTTCCAGTATCACAATTCCAGTCTTTACAGTTTTCCTGAAGTTAAATCAGGAAACAGATTTACCAGTTCATTTTTCCAGTTCTCTCCTGGACTCTTAAAATTTATGTCCTATTCGATCCTTTTCAATCCTTCTGATTTTAGCAGGTAGTTAGCAATTTCATATTTGATTACCTTTAGTGTTCCTGGTTAAATATCATCTATTCATGTCAATGTCTCATTAATCTTTTTATTGGTTTATCTTAATAGTCATTTACTGACACTTCAATTTGAGATAGTTGCCTAAAGTGTTCCCTCATTAAAAAATAGAAAACCATTATGGAGACACATTAGGAGAACAAATGCACATTTTTAGCTGTTCTGCTATACACATTTCTCCCTTAAGTGTTTCTTTAGCTCCAGTATCAYCTTTTGACCCTCATTAAATCTTTGATTATCTTCCTGACTTCCTGTACTTAAAAATCCTCTATTAGATGTTTTAATGCTCTCAGTAAGTCACTCCCAAGCACTTTGTCAAAACTGCAACATTTAGCTCACATATTCTCTYTTCTTCTACTTTCTTCATTTGTACTCAAATTTTATCTTTTGGATAATGGCTGGGGTTTAATGTTTGGGTTTTTTGGGTCCTTTTTTTCATCATCATTGGTTTGGGGTGTTCACGTTTTTTTATAAATTTCTAACAATCCCCTACACTCAGCTGTTTACTAGCACCTTTTGGCCCTTTAAATCAGTATTCATAGAGACTTTGCCTCGTGAATTTTATTTTTCTATACTGTATGTCTGAGAGATTTTAGACATTAATTCACATGAGTTTCTTTCTGACTTTCATTGTAACTTTTTTATTTCTATCTGTGGCTTTTCTTTCTGAAGTTAAAAATTATAGTATTAGATTWCTCTTCTAATAGTGCCAAGTTGTTTAATTCTAATATTTTTCAAAAGTGAACAATTTAGTCCTGCTTTGCTGGACACTTTGCGCTACTACATCAGGCACTGCAACACTTCAGTCCAAGGAACCCAGCAGGAAAATTACACTGGAGTGCTTGACTTTTACATCAGAGAAAGAAACATCTCAGAAAATGAATTCTAAAGCTCCTGTGATCAAAAAATGTAATTGAAAAATCCCAAATAAATCAAACTAAAGAAAAAAGGCTTAATATGGTTGTCTGGCTCAACTTTCCATTTTCTCCTTGCCTGCAGCAGGAATGTGAGGAACATCTGTCAGCCCATTGAGGTTCCTCTGCATTATGTCCTGAATCCAGGGAAAGATTAATATTCGTGGATGGGCTTTATCAGCATCAATGCTTGATGCTTAAAATGGCGATAAAGGCAACGGAGTTTGTTATTTGTAAAGGACTTTGGCATTCAAGCAGACTTCAGCTCTTGGCCTGCTTTACCTTGTGGGATTTCAAGTATGTAGAAAGCCAGCAGAGTATCTTCATCATGAAATGAACATAATACACTCTATGTCTCAGAGACAAGGAAGGAAAAATGTGTATCTGTAGTGAAGAGGGGCCTCTGTGAGTCAGGGGTTCTGCTTTTTGTTCTATTTATACATTTAGGCGCTACAAGAGTTAAACCCATATAAGGCATTCTTTTTATAGCTAAAAGTTCTCCCTGCTTCTGACCTACTGCAGGAATTTCTGCTGTCTGAACTACAGAAACAGGTGACAACAGTAGCTGCTAACTCCCTTTGAAGCAGCAGCATGAGAAAAGGAGGTACTTTGAAACAAACTGTTGACAGTAGAAGAATAAAGATTTAAAGAAGACATAATGGTGAGTCTATTACTTTTTTTTTTTCTGTCTTCTGCACCCTCCAGTCCAAGCACAGTTCTTTCTGGCCTATCAGTTGAGTGACTGCCCCAGTTCCTACTTTCATGTTCATCCCTCCAGAGGAACCTGGCCCTTTGCACAGRTTCATTACAAGACAGTCTTCTCTTTAGCACCATTTTGTTTGGTTTTGAAACATACACTAAGCTAGTACAACAATTTCATGATCTATATTCTTGGCCCAATGTTYTAGATGCCATTATGAATCAGTTTTCAGTGTAATTAAAACATGTTTTGAAGCAAAACTTCTTCTATTTTAGGGAATTTGATTGTACTTGTCAGTTGCTAGTGTTYTCAGGAGAGCAGCAATGTGAAATGGTTACGCTGACGTTTTCTTAAGCTTCAAGTTTATTATAAATTATGAGTTAATGTATAAATAAGTAAATAAATAATCGTGGTGTTCTATTTAAAAACAGCTATTGACTTCGCTAAGAGTCAAMTTTAGACATAGCCATCAGCCTATTRTTTCAATAAGTCTTGGATTTAGGGCATAAAATCCCTGCAGGATCAGTTTTTTACTAAACCAGTTCAAGACAATGTGGCTGTAGAATAAAAGCAAACAATGAGATTGAGCAAAGAAATCTCTGATTTGTTTGAAACCTCTTTTTCCACTACAAAATTTATAAAAACTGAACTTACCATGCTACCATGTAACATGAATCAAAACTCTTTACTAGATGAAGGATGAGGGAARCTTGGAGCTTTAGCATATTAATTAGAAGAATAATGAAATGAGTTTTTTATAGATGAACAATTTTTATGAGTCTTGAGAAACAGCAAAGTTTGGGCTTGAAGAACCCCAAGCATTTGTTAAAATAAAGAGTGAACAAACAGTAATAGAGTGTTCAGTGTGTTCTTTAAGCAATAATTTCTTTATGCCATTTTGAAGCACAAGTTGGTTTATTTTTGTTGCTCCAAATGCTATTAGGACAAATACTTTTTATTGATGCTTATGAATAGAAACTGACATTTCAAACTAAACCTTAACTCTGCAGATTGTTCTTTGTTAGATTTCTACATGACTGAAGGCACACAAAAATGTCCTGTAATGAAAGTATTTTACAGTGGTTGAATATCAATGAGCAGTATGCAAAGTTCATTATAATGCTGAGCATACTAGGAAATGTGTCAATTTGTAATCCTTATGGCTGATAATGCCATCAGAATAAGTTCTGGTTTATTGCCATATACACAACAAGAGGAAGATGACACTTAAATAAAATTAGTGTTTTCATATTTCTTTTTACAGGTTTTCTACATAGCAGAAACCAACACTTATGATTAAAAAGGCTGAGCATTAAAATTTAGTSCAATAACCGTGAAAATATTGTGATTCACAGCATAGCTGTAATGTGATACACATCCTGTGCAGTATGACTCTGGAGAATTTCACCTTATCTTCTCTTGTTCACTCACTTATATTTCAGTTTGCACTGTATTCCAATATCTTTATTCAGGACAATAGCACAGCTACCAATTCCCACTGTGTTTTGAGAATGACTCAGAGGACTTTAGGGTCTTAGATATTCAAAATAGGTATCCCTACTGTGCCGCTACCCAGAGAAACATTAACCAATTTGACAACATGTTGGAGTGCAGGAAGTTTTTATAATTGATATGTGGAAGACAAGAAAAATCTCTCTCTTAACAGGAGAAGAGATTCAGTTGCTATAACAAAATGCCAAAATCACAGGTCAATTCTACTTTGCTTTGTGGCAGGTAGCCATAGTTTGTTTCCTTCCCAGAGGGTAAAGGAATGCTTTTGTTAGCCTTCCCTCAAATCAAACTTGAAGTATATACAGGGTACTGCTATGTGTTTGTTAAAACAGAAAAGAACCCACAACTTTGATATCTTAAGACCTTTCCCATTACAGTCATAACCAACTGCATTTTCAAAACTATCTTCAGTAGTTTTGATAGACTTTTTTTTTTTCTGTACTAAAGTGAAGTTAAAATGATTGTACTTTGGGGCTATGTACAGATAAGAATTTTCACTGTACTCAAGCTGTGACTCCTATCCTTTCCTCCCTGTTTTCAGGTAACATAAGACAAGAATGATTTGYTGAAACTAGTTGGGGTGTGCAGTTGCACCATAAAAAAAAAAAATTACAGATGAGAATAGTAAGGCTTGATGTATTGAAAACAGCATTATTTTAAAAGAATAATCAAAAGAGGACATCCTCAAGATCATACCCAAGCTACCAACTTAGGTTTGAGTTCTGTGTCAAGGTTACTTAYTGTCCTTACCCACTTCAGCTTAGTTTATCCTTTCAGGGAAGTTTTCAAAGCATCTGCTTATGTGCAGAGATAATCTGTCTTGAACAAGAGCTTAATTCCCAGCTGCTACTTTCACATTTTAAAGTTAGGTCAAGATGTATTTAAAAGAAGGGTATCCTCTGAGACGCTTGATGTGCAGAAGCTCCCACATACACTATTCAGAATTTTTCAAACTCCCCAGTGTTGTAGCTGCAGGTCAGGGAGGGTTTTGCTATTGGTCGCCAGGCTGGGACAGAGCTGAATTCAGCTCTCTAAAGCTGGAGAAATCACCTCTGTCTCAGTGACACTTTTCCTGTGCTATCCCCTACATTACAAAGACAGATGGAAAGGATTAATGTAAATGCGAAAAAAAATTACTGAAAACCTTTCCCTTTTTATTTCCTTATTTTTTCCAGAAGGCAAGACATAGATGGAAATACAAGGGGATTCATATATTACTGATTAATAACCATTACTAATTAACACAAATGCTTAAAATGAAGAAAAATCTTTATTTTCTCTGGAAAAACAAGACATCCTCAGCACATCATGAGGTAGAGAGTTCTTCATCCTTATGGCCCAAAAAAAAATTTGAAAGAATTGATGAATTGTTTCTCCCCCAGGAGACGGTTCCTACAGATTTGAAGACCCGGTCTAGGATATAATTTGTAAGATTTTGCTCATCCTTACAGCCCACCCAATAGCTATGATGGGGTCAAAATATTCTGTGTCTTTGTTCTACAGAGAGATGTAGATAACCCATCTTGAATGAGGCATATGATGTACAGCTTCAAGTCAGGAAGAAAAGGAACAAAGGTTGTATTTTTGTCTCTGTCAGGACCGAAAGATAGAGAGGGATGCTTAGACACTGAAAACCCAACTACTTGGTGGTCAGTGTGTACTACACATATTCCTCATCAATTTCTTAAGAATCAAAAATTAATGAGAGCAAAAGGGTAAAGCTGACTGCTCTCAAACCCTCTATGGCCAGAGAGCAAGTGGTTGTTCACTTTTCAGGCTGCAGCAGTGGCACAGRATTGCTTGCGTAGGTAACAGCTGTCCAAGGGGAGAGAAAGGAGTCTGTGTGAGGATTTCAAGCTCAGGTTGCTTGCCAACACATCTGTGTCAATTCTTTATTATTTCTGGCATACAGTGCTTGGGGGAGAGCTGAGCAGTGAAATCTCATGAAATCTAAAATAATTTGTTCAAAATRAGCAGGTTGTTTTGTACCACTTTCTTTAAATCTATAAGAAAATAGTTCAGGATGTATCTATAACTTCCTTCATTCTCTGAAATGTGATTTGACTCAGGTATTCTACATCACTGATCCTTCCTCTCAGATATCCAGAAGAGATTTGTTGTTGTGCATGCCTGGGGCAGGGAGATGCATGTATTTTGCTTTGGGCACAGTGTGTTCCAGTGCACGTCGCAAATAATCCTCAGTGTGTTTTGGCAAGGGTTAGCACTACAGGACTATCACTGCTGTCCAGGATTTTGTTTTCCTAGCTGAAAAATGTGGAAGCAAGGCAATGTGATTTAACCCATCTGCTCAGAGCAAAGGCAATTATTTCCTTCTCTCCCTCTCAGTCCTTCATGGCTGTGGAAAATCTATTAAAGTAAACTGTAGCTTTGCCATTGCCACCTGCCCTTCTCCCACAGGAACCCTGTCTTCTTCCATTTCTCTCATCAGTATCAGGGAATTCCAATATATCTGGCCACTTACAGCTRTCTCAAGAACACAGGGGAGGGGAAAAAAAACCCAAAGGTCAAGTGAGGAAGAGGAAGGAATGGATCAGAAATAATTGGACCTGCCTAGAAGACCAACTGCTCCTACCCTGTGGTATTTTTGGCACAGGAGCTGTGCAGGTTTGCAGATTTTATTTCAGAAACAGCCACAGTTTTAAAGCATTATCAACCATGTTCGATGAACTTATGTGCTCAGGCCAAATTCAGCTATCGCAGCAGCTTCAGGGGCAAACTGTCTTGTAAACCAAAGTTATTCCTCTGAAGAGGAGAAATATTTGTTGACTGGAAGGCATCTGCCAAGAAAAAACTGTGATGGCTATTCTGTGAACTGTATCTAACAATTGTTAGACTCAAAACTTTTGTATTTTAGACATTTTCAGTATATGGTAAAATGTCTTCAGGCTGAAACTATCAAATAGTATAAAGCAAACATAAAGCTAGGTGAAGCAAGTTTAGGCACCTAACTTTTGCCCAGTTTGCTGCTTTAACTAAGATTAGSTGAAACAGGACCAGAGAAGTCTAGACAAGGCCAAGCAAATCCTTAGTCTTTGATATACCAGCCATGAATGACTGTTCATGTGTCACCACCAAAGGTATCAGCCAAAGCTGGTTTAATATCAAAGCAGCAGCAGGACAAAGTTTGTTGGCAAGATTCACACTACTTTTTACTAGATGATTAAAGCAAGGAAAACACCAAAATTAAACACCTGAAACCCAAAATTATCTCCAAGTGGAGATTTGTAGTGAGTATAGGTGTGGTAGGATGGGAGASGAAGGAAAAAGGAAAGGGTAATGAAAAAAAAGGATATGGTAGATCCTTCTCCTGAGCTACAAGTTTCAGACTAGATGCCTGTGCTAATTGAGCCAAGACTTGACAAACTTATGTCTAAAGGCACAACAGCCCTCAACAGCATTTAAATTTAACTGCAGCTAGCACAAGGTTGTGCTCCATTAATAGCAATGGGAGCGGCAAAACACAGAGCTACTCCACGGTGAACCTTCTGCTATGGGAATCCATGTCAATCATAAAGGGCTGGACTTCACAGAAACACTAATAGTTGTTGATTCCAGGATTTAAAGTATTTACTAAAAACTATGCAAAGCATCACACAAAACTTTACATAGTTCTGTATAAGAGAAAYCATTTTAAACATTCTTGTTTAATGAATGTGTTAATTTCTAGTATTTTTTCAACAAAGTCAGATAACAGGGTTGTGAGGCTTAGTTGGTTAATATTTTTGTAAAACAGAAGTGTTTTTTCATGCCATTAACAAGCCTAGCTAACGACTCTACATCATTTATAACACCCTAACCACGGTGCTTGTGTTTTCATGAACTGTTCTAATTTAAAACAAATCCTCTGCTGAGCTAATTAGGAAGGTGCATTAATCCCAAATAATTCCATGTTGAGCTCATTTCGACTTAGATAAAGGGCCTGAATTCCCATTGTTCTGAATCTTTGAGCTTGTTCAGATGATAGCAGTGGAAATACTAATGAAAAGATTACACCAAAAGTTGCTGTGATTACTAACACATATCAAACTACAGAGCTGGAATCCTCCTCAAAATCCTCAGTATATGGACCTGGTAATGTGTACGTAGTAGATACTCTGTACCCTGATTCAACACATCAGAATGGGATGGCAGGGGGAGTGATGCTTCTGAGTAGGTAAGTCCCTGCGGAAAGACAAGCCACA
Source organism: Malurus melanocephalus (assembly GCF_030028575.1). Lineage (NCBI taxonomy): Eukaryota > Metazoa > Chordata > Aves > Passeriformes > Maluridae > Malurus > Malurus melanocephalus. Next base: position 53,246 of record NW_026623292.1, read on the forward strand.
AATTACTCAGTTTGGATCACAAATATGCAATTTATGAAACCTTGAATTAAAAAACAACCTCTCAATGCACAGGAAGCACTAAAGAAATTCTGTCTAGGATGAAAGAAAACTGGAGTACTTCAGTAATAAACTATTACTATTACAGTGTGTTTCTGTTGCACAGAGCACCTCTGTTGTGCCACTAAAAAAATCAAGTTAATGACAGTGTCAACTGTTTGTTTTACTTAGCATGGTTGTTTTATTAAGAGATACTGATATTTTCTCCCAGGGATGACTGAGAAATAAGGAAGGTGGAAACTTSGTATAAATGCATAATGCCTGAAAATCCTGTCAGGTAATATTTGTCTAAATGTGAAAAATGTGAAATGCTCAATTATCTTCTCACTCAAAAATTTCCCAGAGACCCTAAAAGATACAAAACAGGAGTAGGACCAAAATGCTATGTCATGGCYTGAAAAAATTATTCCTGTCCCTGAAATGGAACCCTGATTTTCATGTCAGATTATAAATGGTTTTCCAACCTCATAAAGCTAAATAAAACATAATTCTAACTGAATCAAGCTTTACAAAGTCACTTTCCAGTGTAGCTGAAGTGATGACTTAACTGCTTCCCTCAAAAAGGCCATTTACTATGTAGAAAGAAACGTATGTAACTTAAGAAAGCTCCCCAACCAGATTCAGGGTTCTTCTGATTGACCTGGGAGTAGTCTATCTTACATGGCTCTGAAAGAAAGAGCTTTTCATTATTCCAGCTAATCAAGTTAGATTGTTCACAGGGAGAGCCAGTGGCACATCCATTTACTAAAGCTCACTCACATGAATTTGTCATCAGTTCAAGTATCAATAGCTGGTGTGCTCACGACAGCCTCTCATTTCATGAGMAGTCTCATTCCAGACAGACTCACTGCCTGACCTTTCACGAATTTTGACTAACCAGAATTCAACTCCTAATTTAGGATTAACAAGGTAACTTGACCTATCCAACGCCAATTGAACAATCTGAGATTAATTTTCCTCTCAGAAAAACAACATGAAGGCAATATATACTAAAATGTTTACTTAACACAGAAGGCGAAACAAATGTTTTGATGAATATATGTGTAATCATATTKGTTTACAAATAAATTCTATAAGATTTTAATCTTGCAGTACTTCATTGAAGTATGTGCAAAACCTTGTAGAGATTTTTTTTTCGTTGGTTTTTTTTTTTTTGCTTTCCATTGCTGCCATACCACCGTAACGTGTAATTGCAAGTGTACAAAAGCACAGTGCTGCATTTAGGCCATATAGTACTGCCTTAGAGGAGTTCCAAAGCAGTGTAAACACCATTTGACCCGAGCAGTCATTGGCTGTTAAGCACCTACAGAAACCCAGGGAATGGTTTTTTAAGTTCCACTTGGAGTTCCAGTTCTACAATCAATTTGTATAGGCAACTATTGCAATCAAGTCTTGAGTCTGCAGTTGTGCAATCCACTGACAAGAACACCTTACACAACACCAGTTCTTCAGCACGYAGGGCTAAGTTATTGGTCACTACCAGATCATGTTTCAAGTTGAGTTTTCAAATCTGCAAAAGCAATGCCAGCAGAACCAACATGGCAAATTAGTTAAACTCTTGCTTTAGCATTGTGTTATGAATCCCATTTCTCAATCCATACATTCTTCAGGTGTGTTTTTGGATATCTGTGGTCAGTTGCCTTAGGAACAATACAAGTCAAGAGATCTCTATAGCTATCTCTATATAAGCAACCCTTGGTCAACTGTTCCAAGAATAGTTTTAAAACATTGCATTCTGGGAACATTATTTTAAATTTTGCTTACAGAGGCTGAGAAAATTTAGGGCAAGAAATGGACATATTAATAAAAATATTATCAAGTCATGCAGCTTCTTTACTGGTAAGGGGAGGAAAACATCTGTAAATATCAGTTGAAGTTTAATCATTATAATGTTTTTGGGACATTTTTCAAAACACCTGCCAGTAATACTGCAGCATCCTTTCTAGGAAAGTGCATTGCTACTGATTCAGCTCTAATTTTGTGGATGATATCACATTTTCAATAGCCTTGAACTCCTTAGAATGCAATAGTTTCGCATTATTGTGTCTAGACTACTGTGTAATTTGTTGGAATGGGATTGCTTCTGAAGCAGTATCATCATATAGGTAGCAAACATTAAGGGTCYTGATATACAAGTGATCCATGGGACTGTGAACCCGTAACCTGAAAGCTTGACAACACCCTGATGTCCTCAAGAACAATCACTTTCTGCCATGAAATCTGAAAAATCTGTCTTTATACATGTAATTTTCTTCTAGCCAAAGAAAGCTTTGTTAAACTGCAAGGGCCTCATTGTCTTCTATATCATTTCAGTAACTTTACTCTTTGTCAACCTTTCCCTAAGTGCTCCTAGACAATGCAAATTGAGTAAAGGAAAAATGTAAATTGCATGTCAGGAATTATTAAGAGAGAAATGAAGTACAAAACATAGAAAATTACTGTGCCATGGAATAAATTTATRTTTCACTTGCTACTTAAATCCTGGTTCCCGATCTCAGGGATATAAGGACAGGTTGAGAGGTCAGGTTCAAGAAGGGCTCTACATAAATCACAACGTTGGGCCTTCTTGTACCCAAGAAAYCACTGAATAAACTAGAACTATCGAGCAATCAAGGAAGATATGATACAGGCTTACAAAGTCAAKGACTTTATTAAGAGAGTGAATAAAATACATTGTTAGAAATAAATACAAAATGATGATGATGACAATGATGATGATGATCATATAATGGTGATGATGATAATAAAAATAAAGATCACTATTCCTCCTACAATATCCACTCKGGAAAGATGGCTCTTTAAACTAGTTGAAGGATGGAATAGATGTATATAAGGAAGAGAAATCCAATGATAAACAGAGGTGATGCATGGCTAGAAAGCTTCCCAAATGGTTATGGACTGACAATGCAAACATGCTAAATKTCGTCTCCCATCTTTGTAGGGTTTTTAGCTGCTAATACAAGCAAGGTACYTAAATCTTTGACCTAAGCTAATAGAGCTGATTTTACATGCTCTGTGACTTTTTCTGCCATTTACTTCRGTTCCTCTGAAGTCTTTCAAATAGGCCTACAACCTCTTTATCTGCTGTTACTTTTCTGGATTTGCTACAGCCTTTCAGAGCAGATGTTTGCAACTGGGACCTGTCAGAAGTAGAATAAGTGGAGATCTTTAGCCAGACTGGAGCAGTGGGGGGAAAATTACTGCCTTACAATAAGGTTATCGTTAACCAAAACTGGTTTATTATAGTTTTATGTAGTTCATGCTCTCCAAATACAGACATTGAAAACCATTCATTGTCAGTTATTTGGTTCAAGTACAAGAATGTGTCTATGATGAAAATGAAAAAAGCCAGTAAAACATGCTGCTTTTTACTGATCAGAATATGATCCACTTGAGTACAATGGGATTTTGACCTCATGGTCCTACATAGCCCATTCATTTGAAAAGGACTATCTCACTAATTTTTTTTTTCCTTACAAACAACTGATTATTTCATCCATACTAGTTAATTTATCTAATCATACATTTTAGTGCGAACAAAATACATGCTAACCCACAAATTCACAACTTATTAATACCACTTTTTAAAAATAGAATAATCTTTTGGTAACATGAGGAATTATTGAATATATTTTCAATGTCAATTCCCCTAAGAGGGTATTATTGCTTCCTGTCATCTTAAAAGAATAGAAATTAAAATTATATAAAACTTCTTTGACCACGGTTGTTTTTCAATGTATTTAGAAGTAGAAAAAAAAAGAACTGGAGGTTGAAGTGTAAGAAAAAATGAGATATCTCTGATAAAAATTCACAGGGGAAAAGCAGTTTTTGAGAAAAACTTAGCTTGCAATGTCTTCTGAGCATCTGTGGGCAGTAAATTCAGGATATAGTAAAATAATGAGGGAGCAGTATGGCTCTACAAAGTCTTGTTCTCAGAGCACAGCCCATGACCTGTTAGAACTGCCTCTCCTGAGAAGAGAAATCAGAGCAGGTTGTTCCACATGTGACCGTGGAACAGAGTTTGTTATGTACGGRAACCTGAGCCTGGTATAGAGCTCCTGGGAAGCAGCTCTGCTTCAAGATTCAAAGATCTGCTGTTGCTTGCAGTTTCCCTTCCATGCTCCTATCAGTAGATTAAATTCTTGATCTGAATATCTCCTCTAAAGTCCTGAAAAAGGAGATGTCAGACAATGCTTAAACACATCAACTAATAACCAGGCCCTGATTCCTAAACTTAAAGAGAGTTGAAAAATACTTACACATGTTTTTTTTCTTATAACAGCATGAAAGCTGGGTTTTTCAAAGAAACACTACATTTACAGTAGCAGCTGACTTTGCATAAAAATACATATTGTTACATGGCATGTAGGTGGCTTGTATATGTTTAAGAAACACAATCAACAGACTCTAAAGATGGCACCATTTCAATCTCCAGAACATTTTATTTGTTTTATCTAGTTGCTGAATCAATGTGATTAAGCCTCTGTTACTCCAAGGGTAAGATGAATTACAGGTACTATGTTTAAAATAGCATAAAATTAGATTATTATCATCTCTTAAAACTTACAAAAATTAGAAAATAAGAAATAAACACACAAATGTAATTTAGAAAAATCCCAAACCCCTGTTCCTTCACTTGTAAGTTATATATACTTTGCCAAACACATATTTCATCAGGTGGCAACATCTGATTGTGGTCATGATTAGTATTTTATATAGCTCAAGGATTTTAACTGAGCAGATGCCTTTGCAACATCATGGTCTTCTTTATTCACAAAAATAAATAATGCTAAAATGAGCTGCATTGTACGTTTTTTTCTTCAGCATTTTCTCAAACTGCTTATTTTTTTTTTGCTTTGCAGTGTGCATTCATTTTAAAAATCATAGCAAAAGTCAAGTAAAATATATGCACATGGTTACAATAGCATAACATGGCAAAGTAGTAATTATCTTCATATTAAAACATTTCCTTATATTTATGATCCTTGCATGTAATATTTATAAATCTGTCTTTCTAAATACCCTGTCAATAGTAATGRGTGTATTTTTTAAATAAGTGAGGAGTCCAAATGTGGTCCTTGGTAAGACTAAAGCAGAACAGAAATGCTGTAATTTCATGAGCTGTCTGTTTAAGAAACTTTCCAACCTCTTGCTAATAAATGCAGTTTATTCATCTTAAAATCAAATGTACCCTTATCACTGCTGATATAATTTGCAAAATACACATCGAAATAATGCCAAATATTTTTGAAAGGCATTCTATCTTCAAAAGTGGTTACTTTCAAGCTTCTGTGTTTTTGCTGTGCCTGCTTTTTATTTTTCCCAGGTTTTGATTTTCCACTGTTCACAATTGTTGATTTTAAAAAAAAATCTCTATTTTCCTAATGACTTCTGTTGGTAGGAAATCACCATGTCAGAGCTGAGAGAAGCATGAGTGGGAGCTAGACAAGAGGGAGAACAMAGAGCTTGAGCAGAAACCAAGGATGTGTTTTGTTTCAGGTTGAGTTAAACTGACTGATTTGTGGGGAGGAGGGTTATTTTGATTTTTTATTACTCAAGTTATTATACATGATTGGTGAACAGCATTTTATATTGCCTTAAACAATTACTTTTTCAGATAATCACTGCATGTGTAAATATACCATGCATGTAAATAACTGGGGTTTCTGAGCCCTGAACAAAATTTGAGAGTGTATGTAGTTATTAGACATTGCCTGTTCCATTACTGGTTGAAATGTTTTATTAATACTTTTGTGTTTCTAATGAATATATGGGCAAGTCTAATTTATTTACTTTTAAATTTGGAGTACCTGAAATCAAAAACAAAATGTTTTTCTTTAATGTTTTCACAGAATGACARAGTGTGTCAGGWTGGAAGGGACTGCAGTGTGTCATTGGGTCCAACCTTCCTGCTCAAGCAGGATCATCTCAGAGCACATGGCACAAGATCAAGTCCCTATGGTTCTTGAATATCTACAGTCAGGAAGATTCCACAGCCTCTCTGGGCAACCTGTTCCAGTGCTCAGTCACCCATACAGTAAAGAAGTTCTTCCTCATGTTTAGGMGGAAYGYCCTATGCATCAGTTTCTGTCCATTGCCTCTTGCTTGGAAAGAGTGAGCAGAGATGGTCCATCCTCCTGACACACTCTCTTCAAATATATAAATTTCTACATAATTTTTCAATGGTGTTTGGACCTGCAAGACATAAAGCTGTTTTCCTCTCTAAAGTAGATACTGTGATCATTTGTATTTAACTCAAAAGTTCTAGGTCTCATTGGAAATATTTCTTTAGAAAGCATGTGTAGATAACAGCAACTAGTGAATTAAATGACTTTTCAGCCAATTTCACTAACTGATCTAGTAACACTACAGAAATAACAATTCCATCTATCCACTAAAACAATTGTGTTTTAGTAACGGACTGCCTAAAGGCATCTACTCCAACAATCCCAAGAAAGTAATATCTTGGGTGTAGAATACTGCCTCACCACTATGTTACTACTGAGCAGTTAGTCACCAGGCTGTAAATTGAGAGGCATTTTATGTACCTTTTATTACTGCATATAAATACTGCTAACAACTTCAGTTTGAGACTGGACACCTACATCAAAAAGTACATTCTTTAATCTTGTTCTTTGAGAGGAAAAATTTTTGCTCATTTGTTAAACCAGTTGATCCGCAATCTGCCCCATTATCAGAATGAGTGGTAGCACAACCTAACTACGTCTTCTATATTAGCAGTAAAAAGACCCTAAGATTGCATCTTCCTGTAATTATATTTTCAGCTTTATCCCTTCCAGATGACTCTTGGCAAGACTCTGGAAGCAGCCATTTGAAGATTAAAGGTTTCAGGTCCTTGAGAAATTGTTCTTGATTTGTCCTTAGCCATCAGATTTTCTACAGAGACTACAATTTTACAAGTATTTCGGCATAGCTATTAAGGAGYGGGAGTTGTTTGGGAATAGCCAGCATCCTTTATTCTTTTCCAGAGAAAGTATTTCAGTAGCCCATGAAAATTCTCATGGAATTCCAGAAGTGTCATTACCCAAAAGCCAAAGCTGACCTGTGGGAACACAGTAGCATAAACGTGAAGAAACACGATGCCATCCAATAGCAGTGGGAATTAATTGGAGCTGCACTGCCAATTCAGTCCCCAATGACAATAGAACACAATGATGTGAGCTTTTTTAGGCTGAGCAAAAAAAAAATAATGAAAGCGTATAAATATTCGAGGAAAAGTGGCAGAGAAATAAATGTCATTGCAAAAGCCATTATCAATTCTGTGCAGAGGAAAAATAGCTGCTGCTGAAGGAGTGACTATACGGAAGATACTTACGGTTCCTGGCCTTCAGAAAAAGCTTTCTTTGATTTATTTTTGTAGCTGTTTCAACTTATACTTGTTTGTACCGAACAATTCAGCCTGCTGCTCAGTTTCTGGGAAATAATATTTTATGATATTTTAGTAGATGATGAAATAAAGAGAAATAATATTTTGCCTAAAACATCCTTATATTGGCACATTTTGCTGAAGGTTACTAAATTGAATGAGTGAAATGCATTCTCTGGGCTGAACAGGCTTGTAAAATTTAGAAGAACAAAAGTTATCAACTCYCATGGGAGCTTTCTAAGTTGAACAATAATAGTGGTGTGAAAGACTCAATTACCAACAGCAAGAATTCCGAAGTTTAGATTATTTAATTTCATAATGCCACAGATCTTATAACACAAGATCTAAACTTTAGATAGTAACTTACTGTGAAATTCAGAAAAGCAGTTCACTTTTAATGTTACCCTAAAACTGTTCTGCAGAGCATATCTGAAAAAAACCACCACAAGTGTAGATTTTTGGTTGAGGTTTCATCTGTTAACATCTCATACTATACCAGATCTCTTGTTTTCTAATGTAAAGCTAGATGAAAGAGTAGAACACAGTAAATATTATATGGAGATAATAATCTCCAACTGGAAGGGTACATTTTTGTGACCAATAGATGCTTGGYCTTTATTGAACATTATTAAATTTTATTTGAAATACTTGTTAAATATATCTGTAGAGTTGGGCTTTAAATAATAGCATCTCATCAGCCTCTTCAGACACAGGGTGAAAAGGGCTTACCATGGTACTCCAGATGTATTCATCCAGACACAGCAAGGAATATACARATGAGACTCCTCACAGACTTCCATTGCCATGTGCAACAGGTGCCCTTTGTACTGCAATTTGGTTATGGAAAGGAGCACTGAGTTTTGTACTGCATTTTGAGAATTTCAAAAGAGATCTGAAATGAATGAAACTTTAAATTCTCCCCCAACTTAACAAATCACACACTGAGTCTTCTGCATGAGAACTTGTTAGTCAACTTGTTAGTTACTTGTTAGCTAAGAGCTGGGAATGTCTGAGAGTGCAGCAGATAATCTGTGGTGTCTTCGCTTTCATTTTCCACTTTTCACTTTCTTGATCAAGTCCTGCACACTCATTTTCAAGTTGGTTCTTTTGTTGGTTTTTTGTTTTTGTTTTTGTTTTTGTTTTTTTTATAAAGACTTCTAACTTAGACATACTAATATCTCTAGAATTTCACTTACAAAAATACTTAACCATCACTGAAATATACAACTTTGAAATGTATTTCGAGAAAGCTCCAATTAATCTTATAGAATTTGAGCTAAATTCAATTTTATTGAAAACACCTCTTTATTCTAAATGCTTCTTTAGTGTTCAGAGATTACTATTAAAATATGCCAATGAGAGATTTGAAAAAATATACCGCAACTATAGTCTTTAAATACGTTAAACAAAGGTTGGGGAGTAGATCCTGATCAAGGATAATATCATGAACAATATAATTTGTGGACTTTTGAAGTCAGCTTGTTTCAACCCACATAGACTGTGCCCCTGATGGAGGGGCACATAGATTCTGACAGATTCTGAGAACAAAATTACGAAATTGTATTTCTAAAAAATCATAAAATATAAAAAAGGGGACAAATTGGTACTGATAARAGGAAGAACATCATACTGCAATGTCACCCATAGACATCCACGTGGATCACTTAACAGTGAACTTGTGTTCTAAAACCTACCTATTACCAAAATAATACATCTTGACATGACTAGAGGATCCTGTGCTGCCCACAATACCTAAGCTCTTACTTGGAATGGTCATCTTTTTAGACTAAGGCTTGATGAAATKACTATAATTTTCCTTGTAGTCACTCATGCCTTAAATACATACAAACATCATAGTATTTTTAAGTTTCTTAATCACCATACACTTAGAAGTGTAATAGTCCATTCTTTCCTTCATGATTTTTACTGCAGTAATGAAGCATAACTGGAACTCAGAAAATATAAAAGATGTACTACAGTCAAATTATTTGAACCATGACAGTGTTATTATTGGTACATAATAACTCTGCAGCTAAACTTGGGAGACATAATTCTATCCAGAAATTAATGGGAAATGAAAATAAATACACATTTGGTTAWTCATTCAGCTCATATAATGCATAATACTGAAAAGTAAGCTTTGGGTCAAGCGTAATTTAATCTTGCAGCCATAAGACACTGATCATTAATATTAATTTCCCAAAAAGTTTTAGAATTATGGGAGATATTTCATTTGTCACATGTGAATACATTGAAATTGTCAGACTAGGCCCCATATGATAACTACCTCAATATTCTCCAGTTGCAAGGTTTTTAAAATATTAAGCTATATAAATTGCTCTCTGTTGTACTAATAACCATTGCTTAGTTACTGATTTTGTGACAAGTATGTTAAAGTTAGGAAGGCTGGAGTCATCCTCTTTTTCACTAAGTGCAAAGAATTCTAAATTGTATAGTGTTTACAGCTATCTGATTTTGTATGTTCTAACATTTGTGACATGGTGCATTATTGTGTGTTAATTTGCAAAGAAAAACTTTGCTAAAATTCTTGGTCATAAAATTGCATCATGACAAACAGAATAAGCAAAAAAGAACTTCATTCTGTGAAATGCATTAGATTTCAAATGTCTGAATTTATATTTTAATGTCATCTAMCTGAAGCAACTTAATTTACTGAGCTAGGTTGTTAAGAAAAAGGGAAATGGCAACCATTTCTGAAAATAGAAACAGATAAATTGTAAATTAGAACTGAAACACTGAACAAAGCTTTAACAGAATGCACACTCACACAGGTCAGGAGTCATCCATTAAGTCTAAAAATATATCTTGAAATGCTATTTGTCTTAATTCCTTAAAAAGTTGTAGAACTTTTAATGCAGTTTCCATCTCAGAAACAGCTCCAATAGTAGTCACTGTGAAGAAAGTTAACTCTATCCTAACCAAAACCAGCACATCTTCTCATACCCTCACACACAAACTGTTGTGACTTTCCCCTCAGACGTTCTCCCTGTTTGTGAATTTGTCTAGTTGGGCTCTGCAAGTTGGATTTCTATGTTTAAACACTAATTAATTTCTTGTAATTAAATAATTTTCAAAGGAAGGCTGAGACAGAGAGCTAACGTGTATTTTACATGTACTGAAACATCTGAATCAACATTAAAATGAGGTCASTTCTTGGTTCTGACACAAATAATGAGATTTGTCTCATTTGACAGTCTTTCTAGCTCTCCACCATGTTCTGCCCTTATTATGAAACATGTATATTTTGTGACTGAACTTTTAAACAAAATAAAGTGCATGAATCTACTCAATACATAAAATTTTGCCCTTTCTGACCAACAGATGGAAGCTTCTGATTAAAATGGAGTAATTTTTTATGTTAATTAGACTGAGATCACACATATAATAGATTTTGGCTTTAAAAAGGCTTCATAATGAAACAGGTTTTGATGCTGCCTTTTTCATTACTGTATAATTGAGTCTATACATTTCTGCCTCAAAATGCACAACAGCTCCCAAAAGAGCATCTTTAAATTCTTATGCACAAAAACTGTGAGGATGAAACAGGTGCTTATCATATTTTTCTGAWGCTGTTTTTGGTTCATTTCTCATTTTAGTTGTGGAGCAATGAGATGGAGTAAACATAAAATGTTTAGTTTGTATGTACTTTGTATTTTACCACTGTGCACATTTATCTGAGTTTTCATTCAGTTAAGGTGCATTTTTGATTTGCAGAAAATTTTGTGATAAACCACTTTTGATAATAAAATAGTGAATGGGGGAATACTAAACTGTGAACTAAGATGATCAAAAATATGYTCATGATACTGTAATTTAAACATGTCAAAAGTCTGAGAGGAATTATTGAGGTGCTGAGGGAGCTCTAGAATACAAATACCAACCTGTTGATTTTTTTTTTTWATGGAAAGAAATCTTGTATCATGTATTTACAGCATATAAAATTCTTCTCACATTTAAGGAAGTTTAAATACTGTAAATGAAAAATTAATGTATGATAATTTTTTTTTTCTGGTTTGGAATTGAAAAATTCTCTACATGAACTCCATTATACCTTCTTTTAAAAATGGCATTCTTAGCAGAAGTGAAAGTCTAAACTTCAGCTTGTGACCTAGAATAATATTATTACGGAATATTGTTATGAAGTTCTGTCTTCAACTAACCTGGAACAGTGTAACTTTTTCTATAATTAAAATTTCATTTTCCATTGACACCCACCAAAAAAGAAGAATTAATTTCTTAAGGTGACTCTTCTGAACACCTGGGCAACTAAATGATTTGGACTGTAAAAATTGTTCCACATTAAAAACAATCTAAAATCAAAAATGTTGGGCCATAATCTTACTTCTTGATGTTTTACTGTGAAATATAAAAAGTATAACTGAAAACTTGATGAAATCTTGTGCTTAGAGCATACTATGCAGAACTGCARCTAATATAATTCTACTTTAATTCCATTGCACTTCATGAACTTACATTGATTATACCATTTCTGAAGAACAAAGTCTTAAGAAATTGAGAGATTTATTCCAACTGTGACAGTTGACAAAGTAGCTGAAATGCTCTACACTGTGACAAATACATTTAGGGCCCCAAAAGAAAGACTTGGAAATATTTCACTACAAGTATAAAAAAACTGTACCCAACCATGAATACCACCTCAGCAGTACTATTCTTTTTCCTTAACCATACCGCAAAGCCCAGCAAATTTTAATAGGAATTAAATAAGTAGAATTTATTTTATTGAATGGAATAAGTAATCATAATTATTATCTATTGTTAACAGACTATTTAAATCAGAGAAATTTGATTTTTTTATTTTAATTTCACTGTACTTATCTACAAATTGCAATTTGATAAAAAATTATAGTGACACTTTTCTCACCCACAGTGTTTTTCTTCATGTCATATCAAACATGTTATGTTTTACTGAGATCTCAGGGAAATGGAAGAAAAAAAGAAAAAAAGGCAGTGGAACTGCCATATGATTTTTTAAACCATTTCTACATAGAATTTATTATCGGAAARAGTGTATCAATGAGAGAGCGAATTAGATGAGAGAATTGCAAAACCAAATGGTTTTTTGGTGCTTATTGGATAAAGGGCACCCACATTTCTGATTATAAATGTGTATACATAACTACAAACATAAACATATAAAATTTAGGGCCTGATTTTTAAAAGTCATTGAACTTTTTGTAGACATCATGTGCAATGGTGTCATTTTGGTATCATACAAAACTTTTAAACCTTTGAAAAGAGGTTCAGGAGAATTCCCATATGTCAACTTTGAGCTTGCTTGAGATGCAAGCAATCACRATTCAGAAACATTTTCCTGAATAATTTGAATGTATGTAAAGAACAGTTTGATGTGGAGAAACACTGGCCATGGAGTAACTAATAGATTTTAAAGTTCATTCAAATGGATTTTCAAATATTTATATTCTGAATTAGAGAGAAAAACCTTGTTCTTTATTCCTGTGTATTCTGGAGGAACATCAGAAACATTGCCATTTGACAACATTCTATCCTGAAAACTTATTAATAGGTTTATCTGTACTTATAATGTTTTAAGTATGTGTAAACATACTTTCACACAATATCCATTTTGTTCAATAATTAAAAAAGGTTCCATAAATCCTGCCTTATTTTCTGAACCAAAATTTACATTAAACCTTGAAAGATTTTTTTGAAGAATATATAACCCTCCCATCATTCTTGTTTCTAGTCCAGAGCTCTTTGTATCTTGAAAAATACCTGTGGAGTGCAAGTTTGCTTCCAGGCAGGTTACACTGATTAAGGTTTGAACATGTTAAGCTCTTCTACCAGCACTCTTGAGACCTAAATTGTTAATGTGTAAAAAAAAAAAATCAATAATGAAAGTAGCCTGAAATAAGCAGCATAATTGATTTCATAAGAAATTTAATTTACATCTTTGGTGAAAGAAAARTTTGAGAGGTTTAAATTAGTCATGTATTTTTGTATGTATTGAAAATTTTATCAAATATTTAAATTGACTGGAACATCTAAGGCTAAGTTTACAGAAAAGGGTCCATGGTACTGAGTAATGCAGTGACTATTTAAGCTAGATACAGTGCAAATTGCAAGACAGTCACATAAAGAATTAACAGCAAAGACAGTATTGAATGAATAGCCACAAACACAGATTATAACATATGGCAGGTAGAGGACTCTGGCTCAGGCTGACCCTCTTGTGGATGTGAATGACTCACTGTGCAGGGCAGAGAGGGAAACATCACCTTGAAGAGAGAAAGGTGAAGTTCCCAGTTAAAAGAAGACTTACCACTAGCAAAACAGGTCAATGCACCAGCCTTGCTGCAGATGTGCTGCTCTGTRCCTCTGCCTGCTCAGAGCTCTCTCACTTAATTATGTGCCCTGAGTGCACCACGGGGTTCTGTCTTCAGATGTAAATAAGAGTTGCTCTGCAAATAACTGTCGATAGATAGAGGAGCAATAGTTGTGTCTGATCAAGAGATAAAAATCCAAACTCTTCTCTTTCTTCAGTCATATGTGTTTCAATAGCTTCATGTTAAGGTGGAAGCAAAGGTGAGACAGGAGATATGGGGATAACTGCTCTTCTGAATTTAAAGAATTGAAATACATCTCTTCTGTGAATATTTTACTATTGCACTCTGAGGTACTCTGAAGGGCTTCCTGAAGGTAACTGCACATCACATGAAGTAGTTCAACACTCACTGGTCCAGAGAATCTGAACATGACTTTAGAATATGTTTAAGAAAATCACTTGAGAATACATCTGGCCCTGGCTCCATTAAACACTTCAGATAGAAATATAGGTCTTTGGAATCAGGAATGGGATTCAGATTTACTTGCTTTAGGCAAGTGCTCTGTTGACTTTGTAAAATAATGAATGCTTGTTTTTTGGTCTGTTGAATCAATAGGCATGTATTGTCCTTGTTTAGCTAAACAGAGTAAGTCAAATTGCTTCAGGTRCAATAAGGAATTGAAAAAAGTTGCCCTATATCTTAAATCAATGTCCTAGCCTTTGAAGTGTTGATTAATTAAAATTTCTCCTCCCTAAAAATAACATGACTACATCTTTTCCAATCTTAAATTAAAATATGAATTGCTTGAACCTAACAGAAAGGCAAGAAAAGAGGTGCAAAACCATTATTTTTAAAGTATTCCCTTGTCTCTAGCATCCTTTGTCTCTAGCTTAAGTCTCTAGTTCTGATYTACACAATGGCTTTTTTGGCTGCCATTGCTAAAGCTCTTGGTGCATTTCATAAAGAGCTACTGCCTAATCTGGCAGTTGTGAAAATTAGGTGCTGCAGAACTTAGTGCTGTGATGTCTGCATTCCCCCAATGAACCTACAAGTAAAATGGATCTACTTGTAGGTAAGGACAGAATCCCAATSCACGTGGATCTGAAGAGTCACTGAACAAGACAGGAGACATTCACATTCTCCTGYTCCTATCAAAGAGGAAACTAGAGGCTCACATGTCCTACATGAAGGCTTATTTACTCAAGCTTTGGATTATAAGGGACTTTGCTGCCTTTTGCTGTTGTGTTCTGTTGAAGATCTATTTGAGTGTTTATTTGAATCTCTGCATACTTAAAATTAACCCACAATTTTGTACAATGTTGAAGGTTTGATTCTAAAGTTATGGAWAAGTGAAGTAGACAAATGTTCACAATGTAACATTTTGTTCAACATAAATCAATTACTAAACCATCCACTAAATAGGTAATTTTAATATAATTGCCTACTCCAAAAAGCATGAAGTACCATCAGAATAATTTAAGAAATAATTCTGTCACATATTTTGGAATTATGACATTTTTAAATGGCAAAAAATTTGGCTGAGGAAAACTGAAAGTATGGGAAAGTTAAAAGTGACTCTTTAGTGCCTAAAAGACATTAAACTGGGTCAAAAGTTGACAGAAGCRAAAGGAGCCTGACTATAAAATACTGGAGCTTCTTGTGCATTTCTTTGTGGAGCTGAACAGGCAGAAGTGAGATCAATTATTTCAGTAGGGTTTCAATCAGGGCACAGATAATTTTAAAATAAATTATTTGAATGAATTACTC
This sequence comes from Malurus melanocephalus, assembly GCF_030028575.1. NCBI lineage: Eukaryota > Metazoa > Chordata > Aves > Passeriformes > Maluridae > Malurus > Malurus melanocephalus. The sequence goes on from NW_026623292.1 coordinate 68,783, forward strand.
CTGAAATATTTATTTATCATTTATTCCTTTCCCAGAGAGGGTAAGAGAACTTTATATGTATGGTTTCTTTAAAGTTTTGGGATAATATATTCGTGAATAATTTTTCCATTATTCACATCCTTCTACCAGTACAGCTTGAAATTTATCATACTGACTGCATAAAGTACTTCTGCACAACTTGTCTGACTTCAAGAGTCAGCAAATGAATGACTTAAACTTCTTTGGAAAAAAATAATCGTGGAGTACAATGGATTTCTGCTACGCTTCTGAAAGAAAAAAATGAATGGCTTTTTTCTTGAGTGGAAATGACAGCATATGGGAGAGTAAGATTTTGCAGAGCAACAATAAAGAGAATATCCTACAGAATGCTTTTTAAAAGGAAAATGATATAAAATTGCCTTTTACAGCTTCTGAATTCCACTATTCTACTATAATAAATTGTATTTGTGGTATGAAACGTAAGAACTTGTGGGCTATGGGTCAAAATTGGCTCTGTTCAAGAGGAACTGGTTATATCCCCAAGCCAAACTGAATGGAGGTCAGAACTACATCAATGGAAAAGATTTTGAAAAATTGCTAGTTTAATAAGCAAGAGCATTAAATAAGTTGAAATACCCAGAATGAATCTTTCTGGCTTTCTTCTTTTTTTTTCATCTTTTCAAACTGATCAAGAAACTGAGGTGTTTGATACAGAAAAATGATTAGCAAGCCCAAAGCACATACACCCAGATTAGTAAGTTTTGTGAAGAGCATTCAATCATCATAAACCAAGACACTGAGATACTCCAGTATTGTAAGTCTGGAGAAAAAAAGATTTTATTCACTGGACWAAAATAGTTTCTGATAATAGATTCAAAAATGGATTGTTAACACATAATCCACAAAATAATAACAAAAGTTATGCAGGTGTTACACAATTAATTTTGCWTTTTGTCTGCATAAAGGTCTGTCACTTGATATGATACAAACTTTCAGTCACTACTTGGTATGATGATGAGTTCTGGTGTAATCAGAATTTACCCATTGCTGCCTTTAACAAACTGCTGGCAGCTTTTGTAGAAGCATGTACACTGGACATTYTTCCCCTCCCTTTACTGAGTTCCATGAGTTAAGTGGGAAAATCAAATATTTGTCTGTTTCCTCTGTATTTTATGTCCTCTTTAGGCAGTTCTGCTTGTCTTTCAAACTTCAGGCTACTCCTTGGTATAAATTGTTCTCTGTGGAGGGGTTGCAGCCTTGTCCATCTCATGTCCCATGTCACTGAGAATCCAGCATGAAACTAATTCAAAGCAGAAGCTGGAGAGCATATTCTCTGCCAGAAGTCCAGTGTGCTARCATAGTTTGCCACAGGACCCAGCATATGTAAGCACAGATAGTGGTCCCCATATGCAAACATTTTACTGGACTATTTTTCCCTTTGTTTGTCCTTATTAGGTGAATTATATGTTGAAAACCATGTATATTTTTGGTCATGTTTTTAGTGATCTATGCATAAGTAATGTTTTTTTGCATTATGTGCTCTTGAGTGCTGTTTTAAAGTAAAAATTGTATTCCTTCTACTACTTTCTTATATTTAAGTTTGGACCTATAAATATTTTGGCCATCTTGCTGCCTGTTTCCATAAGGTATAAATCCTGTACTTTCTCTTCTTTTCAGATTCTGTTTTGAGGCATGATACATCACTTTCCTAGCCATCACTTTCAATTTATGCTTCATACCCTCACACTAAGCCAATATGATGCACTGAGTTGTCACGTTGGTGTGTGTTATTATACATATGTAAYCAGATGTGACATAACTCAATGCTACAGGGCATCTAGAATTACTCCCATTTTCAGACCAGGAAATTATTGTCACTGTGAATATCCATTCATGGAGGATGCTTCTGACCTGCAATGAGTGCCCAGTCTCGTGTTTATTCTGTTTTACATAAGGATAAACAAGACATAGAAAAATGGATTCAAATATGTATCATCCTCAGATTATAATTCACCTCCTGATCATTCCATATGATGTCACTCTTTCTACAATTTATATTGATCAGAATCTTCCAATTTAGAAGGAACTGAACCAAAATAATATGATAGACTGCAAATTCCCAAGTGTAAAGAGTTATCAGAAAGAACAAAGAAGGAGAAACCAGTTCAGAAATATGGACCCAGATWACTTGAGCTGTGATGCACTGAAGACATCCTGTGGAACTTAAGGGTAGTTACATGGGATGGGCTTAATTTTATGTCATTCTGCTCATCAATACTATTGCTAAGGGAGTAATTATGATAATTAAAGCACTTTTATTTCATCAGATTTAATAGAGGCATCTTTAACTGCATAAGCCCAGACAGTACTCTCGTGGATGCATGGCCAAAAAAAAGCCACACGAGAAATATCATTAATATTCCCCYGTCAGGGACACAAGGAAGAACATTCTGGTCTTTGAGCATGCACAAAGAATATTCTTTCTACCACCAAAATTCCTATGAAATTTTTGCATGGAATGCCAGTAACAAAGAATATCCTTCTTGTGCCTTTGAACACAGCCTCCAAGTGCTTTGGATGGTGCATAGGTGGGGACTGAGTGCTCSTGATTCCATTATAGTTTGTAAAGATAAAATAAGGCCGAGAATTGGTTGAAGGCATTCCTAAAATCCTTGTTTTATGCAGAATCACAYGGACCAGGAAGCATGAATGTGTCTTTCTGCATGCACACTGCTGTCTGTGTGATACCTAGATGGTGGATAWATTATGGAAGAGATAGAAGAGATACTTTTATAGTGCATTTTACAGTGTTTACTTATGCGGTAAGTTCACTAAAAAAGTGTACTCTCTGATTCACAAGCAGAAAGCCAGCATTATTTCATGGCTGTCTGATGAAAAGCCTGCCATAAAATAATATCTTTAGCAGCTTGTCAGCACATTTATTTGAATAATGGAATCATTAGAGTGAAGTGTAATTTACTGTCGGAGATATGCCTAAATGCATAATGCAGTATCTTTTGTCTCTCAACAGAGTATGTGTATATGTGCTAAAAGGAAAACATACTGAGATAGTTTGATAACATTATCTTCTACCTTTCCAAGACAAATCTTTATTAAAAATCATCTTGAAGGAGTTTCTCTTTTCCTCTAAGACTGGAAGTGAAAGTCACAGATACTCCTGTCTGGGACTATGTCAGATTGCTCCAAAAGTTCCACTTTGAAAGCTCGAGGCAAATAAACCCTCCCTGAAATCTTGGCATTATTCAAAGAGACATTTAGGGCATTCTTACTCACAACATTAAAGCATCTGTCAGGAAAGGTGCTGTCATTTGCCACCTGATCTAATTACTTCTGACAAYAGATGTGAGTTAACTACAAAAACTCAGCATCTTTAATAAGCTGATCAAATTTAATTAACAAAGCATGAATACTAACAAGATTATAAAATATAGTGCAGTTTATGCTCAACATTTAAGTAAGAGTGTGATTACATTTAATAGGTGAAAGGGCAGGTTAATTGGAGGTAAAAGTTACCTTGTTGCTTATCCATGTATTAGTTTAATTACCAGGAATACATGACAGCCACTGTTTATTAACAATCCATCATTGTATTGCAGCTATGATGGTTAGTAGTCCTAAAATGGTAAAAATAATCATCATACCTTGTAAGTACTATCCCAATCTATTTGGTTTTCTGTTTCTGCAGAGTTCCTTCAGCTTAAATTTAGAATACAGATAAAAAAATATCTGTAGTAAAGTCTTTATAGAATGTTTCTTTCATACTTASAATCTCAGACATGCAAAATTGAGATTTTTTTTCTAAATTATTTCAGACTGTAGTACCAGGGTTGGTTAAAAGGMAAGAACAAATGTCCAGAAATAAAAATGTTTATTCTTTACCTACCCATACCATTTAGCACTATTTCATTAAATCAAGCCTTCAGTTCTCCAAGCATTAAAATGGACTACAACTCATTCAGTTAAAAAAAAAAAAAGAAAATTAAATAATCCCTTCATAAATCCTTAAAATTATTACATGAAAAATTGTTTTTCCAGTAGGTATACAGCCAATGTACGGTATTTATTGGCATCACCAATGAGTGATAAAATCTTAGTTTCTGGTTCAAGGCAAAATTCTATGAAAAATTTCACTCYACATCCATTCCTTATAAAATTATTGATTGCCTCCTTGCTGCTGTTTCAAGTGTTTGACCATAGTTTACGTTCTTAAGAATTATATACTTTTTAGCAAAAGAACCAGTATGTTTCACTCAGTCATTAAAATCTTACCACAAGATATAAAGTGATTCACTTTGTTTTTAAAATAGTTTTATGATATATGCTCCTATATTTCTATACCTGTAAACTTTATTCTTATGTAAAATATATTCAATTGTAGTGTTCATTATAAACTATTATATAACTAATATAAACTATTATATAAACTATTATATAACTAATAACACTATAATAAATATTTTAGATTAAATGAGAATAAATCTTGCATCAATTTTGGATTTATTCTCAGTTATATAAACCAATTGTGTCACAGAACTGGTCTATACTTGGTTAATAYAATTAAATTAATGTATCTACCACAATTGTGTCTACAAAAATTAACTCTGTTTAAGAAAATACTTTTTTTTTTTTTTTTGGAGAACAGTTGCATAAAAATAAGTACACTGGGCCAAAACTTATACAAAATACTCTCTGATCTCTGAAACTGCCTTGAAGAAACTGCATCCRGAAAGTTCTGGGTACTAGCCTCTGAAATCTCACAGGCACTCCAGAATATCCTAAATTTTTCTAATGGTACTAAATATATATTGCGTCCTCAACATTTAAGAAAGGCTTGTTTGGTCACTTTTGCTTCTTGCTTCTGCTCCTTAAAGCTTTTTTTTCTAAAAAAATACTGACTATTTAAAAGTAGGGATGTACAAGAATATTCACAATGAGATCAATGTCTTTGATTAGATATGTGAGGATGAAGGCATCTTATCTGTGCTGCACTAGTTGCAACTATAAATTATAACCAAGCAAATACATCTACTCAGATGTGAGTGCATAACTTCAAATCTGGTCTTAATTCTTTTTTAGCAGAAGAGCTGATTTCTCACCACTTTCTTGTCTGTAATTGAAAGAACAAAGGTTGACACAAATATAAGGAATGATGACAGCTGCAGAAGCCTATTCAATATTAGTATTGCCTCTTGTAGAGTTAAATATGTAATATTTTATTACTGTTTAGCTGAAATTAATTTAGAGAAGCTTTTTTTCAGTTCTATGTTAATCTCTAAGAATATAGTGATACTTTTTTCACTAGGAAATATGAGTTAAAAGTGGTAATTTWAGTCCTGTGGATTTTGTGACATTGTAGAACACGGCTAATAGATTTTCTAAATAAAGCCATTGGGAATACGATACAAAGTAATACAGTATAGGAATAAGCAAGTACTTTTGGGGATGTCAGATACCATTAAATCTCTATTTGCAGACCCCTCTACTTCAGCTCTATTAYTGCCTTTGTCCTCTTAGGCTTAGCCTTTTGTTCATAGCAATACCATGCTACCTAACCTCTTCATTGCGATAGGGARGAATCCACATCTTGTGCTGAGAAAAGTGACTGTAATAGCACATGGAACCAGTATTCTAACTGATATTTTAGAACAAGGATCAAGGGATAAATTAATGCCTTTCCTAACATTCATTCAGCTGTCTGCTTATTGCTTTTAAGAACCGAAGTACAAGAACTGCTTTCCCTTCAGCACAACCACCTAAATTATTTCACATTTCCTACATTATTGGGTAACAATAAATGCTGTCCTTGAAAATTAATCTAGTTGATAAGGACTGAAAGAGWTGCTGCCTCTTTGTGTCTGTTTCCTAGAAGTGTCTCTTCAACAGCACCATATTTTTCATTTATAAAAACAGCAGGTCCACAGCTAAAGATGAGGGTATTTGGCAAGATGGTTAAGCAATACCATTCGTTTCATGCATAGATTTTGCTACTGGTCTTCATATAAGGCTTGTGTTTCCATCATGATTTTTTTTTGTGCCATTCTTTTTTCTACTGTTGTTTATAAATGTGATTTAATACTTTCCCTGATATATTTAAAAAGTGTGCCATGGACCTGAAACTGTGTAGACCTTAAACAAGTTTTCAATATCCTTCCTTCTTTTGCCTAAGCGTACTCAGTCTGTCATCCTCTGTTTCTGGGTGTGAAGTCCTGTGTCACGTTTTCTGGTCAGTCTGGGAAAGTGTTTCTGTTCTTTCAAAGAAGTGTTAGCTAGGCTAGTTAGCTACAGATAATGCATGACAAGAAGGGCATGTTTAGTGGAGTWTACCGATCTTAGAAATCAGAAATTGAAGGAGCTTTTTCAGTTTTCTACATATACTTGGATTTGGTTTAATTTCTCTGTTTTTTACTAACTACTGAAGTACATACTGGATTATTAAAGTAATAGCATTTTCTCAAGTGGGAGGGGTTCAGTGGCTTCCTCTTGTGTTAAATGCAGACTTTTCATTGCCACTGTCTGGTCTTCACTGAAAGACAAAAAAGTTTATACATCTCATACAAACCTCATGCAGATACAATTTGAGAACTTCTTAGCCCTATTTGTCAGAGAGAGCCTCAGTTAACTCTCYGTACAGTTTAAATCATCCACATAGAGTTAGGCAAAAACCCTGTTTACACAGTGAAGCTGGGACTTGTTTTTTCCTCAAGGGATGACTAATGCTGAATCACAAATCATTAGAAGCACACAAGTAAAAGAGTAACATTCCTTGATTGTTAAATCCAGTATCCYGGCTATCTGAAAGTGAGATGTCTCTTCCCCATAGTCACAGAGGTATTTATAAAATAATTTGCCTTGCAATTCCTAGTTATTCCTGATTCTCATTATGAAAATGGAATCAGATCAGAAGTCATCTTGTACATTTTGTTCTAAAGTATCTTTKTCAGTTTGTTTGTTTCAGGAACCAATACTTGATATAATAAACTTGTCAATTAGTCATAGGAATTTTCATTTCTTTTTCTCAGTACAGCAAATATCCATGCACTGTTGGTCATGGATCTCATCTGAAAAAAGAAAAATGTTTCTACATCTTTTGGAGACTTTCAGGAGCTTGGAAAATTAATAAGATGTGTGTGTAACCCATCTCGGGTTCTGCAGTGCATATGCAGCAGTAAGTTTTCCTTGTTAAATTCTCAGCCCATAAGGCATGCAAAGTATAACCAGTCAAATAACAAAAGCACTTGAAACTAGCAAGATTTCTGTTTTCTTGAAGGTGCTTTTGACCTCCCTCATTCTAAAGTTTTCTTCTGCTGAATATGTTGAACAACATAAGCAAGTTTTGTGATTCCTTATTCCTTGTGTACTCAACTATTGTATCAGTTTATACAGACATTTCAGACATGTCTTGAATTGACAGTCTGACAAAAATTACCCAGGGTTTTCTGTTTGCCTTCCATTATCAGGACTCCTCATTTGAATTAGTCAGCTATTGACTTGTGTCACTGATGTCACACAGTGGTAATTAGTRTGAAGGTTGATTATCTTCCTTTATGTTTTGCATTCTTATTATTTATGATTACTAGTATTTATTATTCTTGATATTAATCATAATACTTTTAGAGCACTGGCCACTTGGATCAGGCTATGGAAACTATGAATATCACGGAATTAGCAACAGCCAAGTGTTAGGACTAAGTCAAATATGAAACAAAAAGACAAAGTCAAATATGAAACAAAAATTCACTCTAATCATCTCTGCAAATACTTTGAGCTATTGAATACACTTTATGTAAACGAAATTTTATATAAAGATGGAAAAACAATGCAGAGAAGAAAAGAGCTTGTGATGTGGAGAAGCYATGATCAACTTTAACAGTTATCAAGAAAGAGCTACAATTAGAGTGTGCCACTGGGCTGGGCAATACACTTCGTGTCTCCTTTTTCTGTCACTCATTGCTGGTATCCAGCTATGTGCCAATAAGAAAAATAAGTGATAAGAAAAACACCGCTATAGGTATTATCCAAATGATATTAAGCACTGGGTTTAGCAGGCCTTCAGGCTAATTTCATCTCAACAAGAGAAAAGTTTGCCTCACATTTTTCATACTGGAGTCCAAAAAGACTGAAAAAGAGACCTGGATCTCTGCATGCCTGGGAGTCCTCAGATTGCCAACCTGATGTGGCACTGAAAAGGCTGGCCAAATGGCCTTACTTTAAGAAATTAAACTTAGGATTTCTGAAGTTAATTCATGTCTATCTGAAATATAGTTTGYTGTTAATATTGAAGATATATATTCAGTAAGTTCAACGTTCTTAATGTCAGTCCCTGCCTCTCCATAGCCTAAGTATCTTTCATGTCTTCAGCTGTGCTCACAGTGTGCYTTATGCTTTTATCTTGAACAGTGATTGCATTTCCAAGTACATGCTGTAGCTTCTGGGAAACCATGCATAATTACAGCAGTTTAATACCTAGAATGAATGTTTGTACTATCAATTATTTGACGCATATACTTAGTCATAGAATTATTTTCCTCTTGGAATTTTGACTAGTTTTAGTGACAGAAGTATATTTCTGAAATGGAATATGCTATGAAACAGCCTGTTACACTGAGCTGTGCATTTGTCAGAGACAAGGTCATGAGCATCTGCTTTAGGTGACCCTGCTTGARCAAGGGTTTTGGACCAGRTGACCTTCAGCGATCTCCTCCAACCCCAAAAACTCAGTGAATTGAATTCCATTAACTAAATATTTTAATGAATAGCCAAAGTGAAATAACTTTCTATTCATTTGTTTACTGAATTTCATAACCCATATATAAAAGAGAAAAAAGGAACTATATAGCAATATATTTGCAAGAAACAATGTTTCAGAGAAAAACATGAAAATGCCATATGCCATAAATCAGACAGTTTTAATTTCTAACAAAGATATGCTATTTTCACAYATAATCAAAATTATTTTATTAAACAAGATTTTTCTAGAGACAAAAAGGACCACAATTTTGTAACACAATTTTTATATTGCTATTGTGTCCATATTAATTATTCATATACTTCAAGTTTTTAATTTATTGGATATTTTTGAAACGGTCTACCTGGCTCACAACCATCCATTTGAACTATTATTGCTTCTTGCTTCTTTTTACTCCTTCTAAAACATACTGGGGTTTTTTTGTTTCTTTAAGTGAAATATTCCATTTTGGTATCTAATTCAAAATGGTCATGCTGTTATTTCTGTTCTGTTTGCTTCTTTCTGATGGAGTACTTCATACAATGTCATTTAGCATTTCCAATATATATTTATAATCATTAGTTGCCGTGGTGATGAATGTGTTTTGTACCTGAGGGACAATTGTGTGTACTTTGCTGATGTATTGATGTAGATTATAATTTGACAGGAACATTCTATGTATCAGAACTTTACCCGAAGAAAATGCCAATAACAAATTTTCTCAGACTAATTTAAAAAATAATTTAAAAAATATTTCTTTTAAGTTTCTGTTACTCATGAATTTTTCCAAGAAAATTAATTAAAAGGTCCATTATGATTTTGGAATAGAAGTTGGCATCTTTTGGTCATCTTAAAGTTTCTTTAACACACCTTAGCAAGACAAGCTCACTGGGAAGACAAAGGCATAAATACTTTGATCAGAACAAAGCCAAGATTTACTGCAGAAGCCCCAGAATATTAAAACTTAAAGAGTTATCTATGATGCCAATATCTGGCTCCTTAGTAAGGAACTATGTAAAGGTGGCTAACACTTCCATTGTGCATATGCTAAAGAAAAATCCCAAATCCCTTCTCAGGACCATTCTCAGGTCTCTGACACATAGTCCAGACCTCTGAGCTGCCATTTCAAAGTGGAGTTGAAATTATCAGGTGGGTAAGGCTAAAGTGAGCATTTCAAGCATACCTTATATGTGGCACTTCTCTCTGGATTGGCTGCTCAATATATGTTTTTGAGTAACTTTTATGAATGTTAAAATTGTCCCATTTCTGAATGGGGAAAGGGTAGGGACCTGACTTTCTGCTCTGCATTCTGTGTGAAGTCCAAAGTAGTTTAAACAGTGTACTGAAACATAGTAAATMTTTTTATTATAATAAAATTTTATATGAATAAATAAAAAATAATATTATAATACTAATACTTTGATTGTCATAAGTATTTGTTCAGCTCTCACCCGCTATTTAAATAATTCAATAACACCACCCCATAAATAAACAYACCCATTTCTTAATCTGCCATATTTTGATCTCCATGTTCATATCAGGAAACAGTTATTTTCATGATTATGCAATTACATGCTTTCAGCCTGGCCCTGAAAGAGGAGTACAATAACTAAATCCAAGACTTTTCAACCAGCATTCAGTTTATCTACATTTTAAAGAATTGCCTTGGGACATACTACTGTACTGCAGATACTTTCTTCTCAAGAAACTTTAGATTTTATAGTGATGGCTCTGATAATACTAAAAGACACAAAATATATGAAGATAGTAATTTGGTAAGAAATAAGTATGAAGAGGAAAGCACTGTGAAAAACTGCATTCTCACCGGGCAACTAGCATGAACAATTTTGTATGAGCTGATGGAGTCATTGTGCAGAGATTTTGCCAGAGCTTATCTCTGATGGGTCAGGTCAAGCATACTCACCACAGCATCACTGTTCATGTTTTGGGACCCTGTTCTTTAATGTCATGTTCAAATAATATTTTAATTTTCTTAAATAATTCACAAAGTTTCTGCTTCATTTTTATTAAACTCTCAACTCCTACTCACTATCATCATGCTTGACCTTTTAATCTTCTTGTAAATTAGGTCTGAGATGAGCAGCTCATATTCTAACTATTAACTGCCAGGAGAGTCGCAAGCCTTAGCAATTTCTTACAATGAACTTAAGACTAATCAGTATCACAAAACTGGCAATATCAGTACTGCCATTCTCTCAGCTTTGTACTTTCTGAGGCAGTGACTGTTGCAGTTATTTCTGCCAAGTTGGAAAATTGTGATGCTGTTTTTTCCTTTGTTTGCACCTCCTAATGAACACTGARAGACCATTTTTTAGCCTCCCAGGAAGTTCAGGGCACTGTGCTGTTTAAACTTGTATTATCTTCATAAAGGGTTATGAGCTGTTGAATGTATTGTGGCWATTAAACCTTAACATCTTTAAAATCTCTGGACATACTCAATGGATGTATGCAGTTTTTTGTGTATGATTTAGTTGATTCCATACTTAAAAGGAACATTTTACTGTGATTGTTTGAATTTCATTGAAGTCRCAGCACAAATATGCAAAGGGGAAGMAGTCCAGGACCTTTCTTCTTTTTCTTCTTATCACGTGGTTCAGTGCACAGATCCCTCATAGCACAGAGTGCCAGAATGGATAAAATTTGCAGGCACCACAGTGGATCAGCTGATCCAACCTTCCTGCTCAAGCAAGGTCATCCTGGAACATATTGCAGAGGATTGCGTCCAAATGGTTCTTGAACACGTCCAATATTCAGGATAATCTCTCAGGCAACCTGTTTCAGAAGCTGTAACCAAATTATTTACTGCCTTTCACAATCTAAAATTTAATAAGCTATCAGCCTAAGGATTAGCATCTTTATCCTTGTGCTAAGACATCTGAAGTATCTGTGTTGGCTGGACAACCATCAATCAGAAGATCCTCCACTCCTCCTTAGGACAGATCTACACCATTTCCTTCAGCTTTCTTAATAATGATGGCTTGACAAATGATTTCCAACTAAGCTGAATATTCTCTTTGTTCCTGTTTTCCTTCAGTATTTTACAGCTTTTTACATAGGTTTACATAGGTTGCTTTTAGATAAATTTCACTGAGATATGAGGAAAGAGCTACTTCATTTTACTAAGGGACAGATAAAGTCAGGAAATAGTCTGAGCTGAATGAAAAATGAGCTGAACTAGAAAATTGAGCACAAAAATAGGTAGAAGCAGGAACAGGTAAAGCACAGAAAGGAGTAAGGGGATATTCTTGGGTATTTAGGGACAGAATTAGTACGAAATTCAACTGAAGCTAAGGTGATTGAAGGACAAGAAGAGTAAAATAGTATGAAATTCTAAAGGTATGGCAGCTGTTAAACATAATCTAGGAAAAGGAGTCAATCTAATGAAAAGCAATATGGAAAAGGCACAGATATTTCACCCTTGGTTTTCACTAGCAAGTTGTGCTCTCTTGTTATACTCTCAGACAGGAGGCAGTAGCCAGTGAAAGACCAAGAGTGCAAGTGTCTTTAAACCAGAACCCGTGAGGAAACTTTCAACCAAATCTGTCAGTGGCAGTAGGCACTAGAAGCTGTAAAATTTAATTGAAAACTTAGTTTTTAATAAAAGCAAACCTCAGAAAAAAAAAAAAAATCAGGCTGAGAGGTGGATAAATTCCAAGGGAACTTCAGGGTGTTGYGCTGGGTATTGGGGAGAAAATCTGTAGAGAAATCAATAAGAGAAAACCCACTCAAGAAAACATCATCTAAAAAGGTAAATACATTAGCTAATCACAAAAAAATGTGATGAACTCCACTGGGAAAAAATATCGTCACACATCCATCGCTAAATCAGGTACTGGAAAGCTGAATAAAAATCAGAAGGAACTCTCAATCTTTAATTGCACTTACTATTTAAAATGAATTGCATTCGGAAACATATTCAGAAATATTTTCCTTTTGATACATTATTTATTTTGCACATATGAAAGTTACAGTAATCATTGTCCTTCACGACCTTTCCTGGGTTGTGTGACACATAGACCTGGGACATGTTTCCTTGCAGGAAACATTGCAACATTAATGYTTTGTGCTGTCAATATACTGAATAAGGAAATTCTGTTAAAATTACACATCCATAATGACTAGAGTGTAAAGTAAAGCAGGACTTACAAAGCCATGTTACATAAGCTGTTTTTTTCATGTAGTTCACCAGTGCAATTATCTCATGATCTTTTTAAGTATACTGCTTTCAAGAGTCAACTGCTCGTGCAGTGAGTGTTTCTGTGGAAGCAAGAGACCTATCTGTTAATAAAGTTCAGCAAATATTATTCCTGTGGTCAGTATTTCTTCTTCTGAAAAATAAGTCTAAAAATGAGAAAACTTACTCTTATTCAGGGTCTTCTCCCTACCAGTGCAGTGACTTTGCTGCGATGTGCCACTGCCACTGCCTGCCATGCTGAGACTCCTGATACATGATCTTTGTTTATTCCGTGGGATGAATACACAATATGTTGGCTTAAAAACTGGAGTAGAAAATAATAAGTGGGCTGCTCTCTCATTTTCTAAATGAAAAGRTCTGATTTATGTGTACTTGTACACAACTAAAGGGAGGGCAGAAAGTTAATGCAGACTTTCCCTTCAACTTAATATATGAGTATTCTTCTGATTTCTTCTTCTCCCATKGTTTTCCTGTCTATTATTTAAGAAAATCAGATTAAGAATTGTGGCCCTATGTGTGCTCGGGAAAAACAATGAGTTTTCTGTTGCTTTCTGTTAAATGCACTGACTCTCAGTTTTAGAAAATACAAAGTGAAACTATCCTGTCTCTTGAAAGGAGGTGTTGGTGGAAGCCAGCCAGACCAACACAGCTGCACATTTTCTTCCCTGGCTGCATACCCAAAGCCATCAAAGCTCTTTTTAGCTGCTGGCCAGTCAGGATAGTTCTGGAGGAACTGAAGGGTCAGTGCAGATCAAGCTTAGTTCTGAAAAAGATTGGCCCCTTTTACATTTTTCCAAATTTACTCAGACAAGGGAGAGAATAGGCAGTTATGTATTTAATGATGCAACATGCTCCTAAAGCTATAGCTCTTTAACAAAAATTGCATGTATATCTGCTTATGGATAATGAACAACTTGAATAATTTAATTACCAGTTCTGGTAATTAACATCATTCTTAACTGGGGCTAGCAGTGAAGTTTTAATACTCCCTATGCCTCATCTGTTTGTGCTACTTAAGAGTATCACCCACAGCTTATATAATTGTATCCTTCAGTGTTTCACTTTTCATTTTGCATTCTGGATTCTTAATAAAGAGAATTTAAATTAATTGCTTTAGGAATTTCATAATTAAAATATTCGGTTTAGCTTGTGAAGTATTAGATGATAAAGGAATCTTATTAAWGTTATTTTAACAAGTAAGTATTATTTCAATTTCTATTTTTTTTTCTGCAAAATAGAGTGGTTAGCCCCAGGCACCAAATAAATTCAATAGGATTTTTAAATATATCCTGTGATTTTAGATCATCCACCAAACCTGATGCTACAAATCTACTCCCAATTTCAGAGCCTCCTTCAGGTTACCTGTCTGTTCCATGATCTAAGCCTCAAATGGCCCCAAATACTCCCTTACAATATATTGGGTTTGACTCTCTTCCAGAAGCATGGAGAATTACATTGGGAAGTTTTAAAGATATACTAAGAAGACCATATTTTTTTTTCTCACACAGGTAATTTTTTAGTCATAACAGAAAGGAATAATAAAAAAAAGGAAATGGTCAAAAACTCATGCTTTATGTAAGAATATTTTTTTTTTTTTT
>NW_026623292.1:83360-129404 GCF_030028575.1 Malurus melanocephalus
TTAGTATTTAAAAATATTTTTGTCACTAAAATAAAATTTAAATTGAAAGGTATTTTTAGCTTTATGTTATATTGATGTTTACTGTATCTTATTCTCCTCTAGGTAATTTTCTTTATAAAATATAGCACAAGAGATCCATAATTAGGGCTGATGACAAAAATCCTATGATGGTTGTTTTATACCATTTGTTTCTCCCTTATTACTATCAACTACAACTRCAGAGAAAATATACAAGTCTTCAAGGTCCAGAGAGACAAAGCCCTGCAAAATGAGAGAGGAGCTGCTCTGGTACAGCCTTTTTGAAGAGTTTTAGAGAATTATGAGAAAGCAGATCATATTTAAACTCTGTTTAGAATATACTGAATTTTCTTTTACTTGACAATGCTAAAGCACATTCATACAGCCTTTCCTCATAACTGGGATCCCTAGCATTTTAGTGCATCGTTTAATTTATTCTGATTTTTGTAACATCTTCATGCTCAGTCTGTACTCACATAATGCAACCCACACACATATGAAATTAAATCGGTGTTCATGAGAATTTTGTTATTCAACTATYATTAATGAAATAAAACTAAAATATTCAGCCACTTTGACTTTTTTTTGAAAATTATGTTTTCTGTTTTCTTTCTGATGATGTCAGTCCAAATAGATATAACAATGTATATTATACAGAGCTACATTATATTTTTGTCTATTGTTTAAGGAGAAACATCATATACAGTTTATTTTAAATGTTCACTTTGAGATTAGTTTTGCAGACATTTCTATTTCTGCTAGCAATTTCCCATGAGATACCAGTCTCAACAAGAAATCTTTCTATGCAAAAAATGCAGTAAAATCTTCATAATTCTTTACTGAAAAACAAGGATAAGCAGCTTACTGTGGTTGACTAGGATCTTTTTGGCAGTATTGCTCTTTTAAGCAGCAAGAAGGAAAATGCAGACTAAACTATGCTTTATAGTTTATAGATATACTAAACTTTATTATTCCTGCTTGTGAGACATTTTTGAATCCCTGCAGAGGCATTTTGCTCCTTAWAAAATAAGTAAAATGGAAGAGTTAACTTCCAGAGTATTGAGAGACATTAATTGTATTATCTGCTGACAGGAGGATAATATTTTTAAGTAATAGAAAATCATCTCACTGATTGACAGAACACACATACAATAAAGTAAAATACAAGAAAAATTCAAAGTAATTGCTTGAAATGAAATAACAGGCAAAGAARTTAAGAGGATCAAAGATGCAATCACAACTAGAAGACAAAAAGGCAAACATATAGCAAAGAGAGTGTTATGGAACATATTTTAATTTGATTTTTTTTTTCATCCTCTTCAGTATTTTCATTTACAGCAGCAGAGCTATCCCTAAGACTTTCTTCCCCAGGAAAAAAATGAATAAAAGTATTTTAGTTTATGACAGTTTGTCTAGCTTTGTCCTTACAGGAGGCAGTGGGTACTACATGACAAATAGTTCATAATCTTTGTTTCAGAAACAGATTTAGTTTCAAAATAGTTCTGAAAATCATGTATTGTGTTCATAAGCAGATCAGATCCACAAAACAAGGAGACTACTTTGAAATTATATTGTTCAGGAGTAATTTTACTGGCCTTCAATTAGTTCAGGTTCTAAAACTGAAATCTGGAAAGATATTTGTAAATGAAATCAAAACCAGATTATTATGGTCACAAATCTATAGGTTATAAACAACATGTCAAGTGTCATCACACAAATGAAAACTGCAAGAATTGAAAGTTCTGATTTAAAGTAGTCAAATGCACAACATATTTTGTCATTTTTAATCAAGAAAATCTCTCATCATGAGCTGCATGCTTAAGAAGGTTTCCTTCAGTCACTGTTGTAGAGTGATCCGAACGCCATTTAATCTGTCTCTCCACAATCAATGCCAAAGCTGCATTTTCCATTTACAGCACTGAAATTTACATTCAGGATGATCCTCGCAGCAGACTGAGCACAGAGCAGGCTGAAACATCCTAAGAATGACAGTATCTGTGCTTTTCCTTGGTTCTTCTTGCTCTCTGCATGTCCTTCAGTTCACGGACCAGGATTGATTCATACAARGTGACTTGTGCAGATGTCACCCCAAGCAGCACAGGAGATACTGACTCAGGTCATGACYGCTTTGTGACTGAATGACTACAGAGGCCATACCAACTCATTGCTTGAAGGTAATTTTTCAGCTTCTAGTTTTGAAGCTGTCTAAAATAAACCCCCAGACCAATGGAGGCAAAATATAAGAGCATAGGTTTAAACCAGGGAGACTATTTTCAATGTTTTTGTAGTGACCAGCTGAACAGAAGATARTATGAGCTAACATTTGGGGTTTTGTGCCAATGCAGATGATTCCCTGATTGAGAAAATGGAGACTACTTTGCCTCTAGTGTCTGAGGGACTCTGATCCCGAGGAAACAATGAAACTTGAAATTTGAAGAGACTGATCCATTTATATAATTATAAACTTTTACCTGTCCTAGGTAAATCATACCTGTTCYATTGCTTTTGGAAAGGGCAAGAATCACTAGGAACTGCAAAAAAGGCCCAGCCAATTCTCATGAATCAATATAAACAATTTGGTAAAGAGCAAGGATTGGTAGTTCCCTTTAGGTCACTGAAACCTCACTTGTGTTTTTTGGAGTTTTAACAGTTTCAAGAAAACTGTTGGTTAGAAGAAAGCAGCATTATTGGTATAGCTTGTGTGACACTTCATGGCCATGAATGGAGAAATGGGATTAGAATTGTTCCCATATTTTGTCAGCTTTAAAATAAATGGGAACAGTTCAACAAATTGATTTGGGGTTGCCAATAATTCTCTGTAGCCCATTCTATTTTTGCAGCAATATATGTTTGAGGAAGATCTTTTCAGTACAAGTTTTATTGTGACTTTATCCTCCTTGATCCCTCCACACACTGTATTGATTTACATGGCTTCTACAGCCTTTGTTTTGCACTGCTGTTCATAAGCATCTTCTTACTCTAGCATGATTTCAACACTACTTCAGATTAGTTTATCTCCTGCATTTTCCCTTGTATCAAAAAAAAACCCAACCTTACCTTATGTTTAGCTTTGGACATACTCTTCAGAGGAATACATTGACTCCAAATAAATAACTGTCAGTTTTCTTATTTTAGGATCTGCATTTCCTTATTTACCAGGTTATTTTAAGGTCTTTTCAGAAGCTAATGAATTTTCATATATTCTCTTGGTTCACAGAGCATTTGGAACAACTGGATGCAAAAAGAAAATCTGCTTGGCTTTTGAAGTTTCCAAAGAAAATTGTACATGACTTCTTACTTTATACAAGGTTAGTTTACAAATTTTACTCTTTTGAAATACTTTCCATGTGTGTGGTCTTGAAAATTGTAGCTTGTTGTTATTTTTTCTTAAAACAYCCCAATGTTTCTGCTTTCTTAATCATCTTTGCCCTGGAAAACACTTGACACCTTTACATTAAGGTGTGAATATACTTGGTGGGCACCATTACCAGGCATGGGAGGAGTGAGATTAGTTTTCAGATTATGGTACCCATGYATGTGTTGAAATGTGAACAGGCCATCTCATGTTGCCAGGTAATATCTTGATCAATTGTGCCATGGCAGAAGAGAACATTATAACACACAGCCAGCAGCCATCTGGGGAGTGGGAGGGTCTCTCAGAGTAGGCTGTTATACAAATGATACTCTCTTATTTCCCATAGAATCTGTAGAGTGTGATGTGTTTAGTTCAGTTTGATTAGCAGTACTTATTTTATTTTATATCAAGGGTTGTATTCGAATTTGTTTGTTAGCAGCTCATGCTACACTAATACAGGTTATGAGACATGGCTTTTCACAAACRCCTCTTCCATTAGAAAACAAAATTCTCTTATTTATTTCTGCGATTTCTCCTAATCCTGCACTGTTTCTGTGGATAAATTTGTAATACAGTAATATGGATGGTATGGATGCTTCACAACAGCAGCAAGGTCTCCAGCATTCTCATCTGTTACTCATTTTCATTTTGCAACTCGACACTTCACTGCTGGCAGCTGGACCTTCTCTGCATCTATTCCTTCTATTCCTTTTAACTTTCCATCTCCTTTTCAATTATGAATTGGAAATAAACTTGCCTTCTTTTCTATATCTGTATTTTCTTTCTACTAATACTGACACTGGATTCTGTTATTTTCTTATTATGTAAGGAAGCTGTGGGGGATCTTTAGGCTTTAGAATTATGTGTTTGGTTGGGTTGGGTTTTTTTGGTCAGATTTTTTTATGAAGCTCAAATAATGAATATAAACGTTTACTCTAATAACAATGTTAACATTTTAAATCTAGTGACCGGAGAATTTTCTTAAAAGATTTTGATTAATGCTTCTGGTTTTAACTTCTCTGCCTCCATATCTAGGAAAAATAATTTGCAGTATTCTGTTGGCTCTCTGCAGAGTGTCCATGAACACTCAATCCATGAGAAAATTAGTCTTTGCTTGATTTTCATCTCTGTTTTTGTTTACCCCTCAGAATCAAGCTTCATACACAACAGAATAGCAGACAGAGCATGTGGCAGACAGCTAATGACTCATAATGACWGACTATAAACAAGATAATGCATGGTAGGAATGGTTATTTTTTCTTCCATTACATCCTACCAGAGGCATGTCCTTCTTTGTCCTATTTGTTTTATTGGGGTTATGTGCATAAAGTATGGAAAAGGTGCTTTCACAACTACTTGGTTTTTGAAATATGTCCTTCAATTTTAAATGAACATGATACCTGGTATATTTGATCCAGAAAACAAAACCCTGCTTTTGAGGTGTGAAGCCTCCCCTCCATCTGGAGGTTTGGTTGGTGRTGGAATAAAGCAGCAGGAGAGATGGATCTCAGCCCTGCACAGACAGGGCAGTGACAGCTACAGGCTCCACGTGAGTCTCTTTCAGAAGGAAGAGTGTAGCTGCCAGAACGCCTCACAGCTGTTGTACAAATACATTATATTTGAATATGTTTGTTTTCCATGTATTGACTATATTACTGTTAATCATGCAGCGTTAACTCTTTGTGGCAGAGCAGGAAAGCTGCCTGTTTGCTTTGTTCAGCCTGCTGCAACCTGAAGCCCTCAGTCTGAGGTGATATTACCCTTCCCTATGCTGAGATCCCTTTGGTAAAAGATGAACAGGGACTTGAAAGTAGCACCAGAGGAAATACTGAGTCCAAGCCAGGTAGAATCATTAGAGATTCTAACTCTCAAAAGAGGTTTTATTAAAAAACTGTCTCCTGAGCAGAAATTATTGCTTTGCCTTTAAAAACTTACTTTATTCTTTTGTGTTTGTGTTTTAATAAAATGTAAATTTAGATATTGAGAACACAATTTTGTTAGTTAAAGTGTGTTCACTTCAATGAAAATCTACAGKTATTTCCACCTCAAAGCCTTGGTTTATTCAAGGTCCTCTCAAAGAAAGTTGTCGGGGTACTGAGAGCAGGGAAGCTTTTAATCAGTGATAGAGGGACTCGTTTTTTTCTGATAAAGAAAAGTGTGAGATACTGATAATTGGATCATTGGGATTTCTTGGCATGTTTTTTCCTTCAGGAGGGCTAATATCAGCAGCCGTCATTCGGAGGAGCAGATGGAAATTTGAAGATGACTTCTGCAAATAAAACCCTCACTAAATTAATAATGTTGAGGCTTACCATCAAGTAACAAATGAATGAAATTTGAGGAGAAAACATCCATGGTCATACAAAACAYGACACAATAAAGAGACCCAAATGGCACAAAGGATTAATATATCTGTGCTCAAATACCTTTTTATCACTTTGAACAAGAGGTATTATACAACACACAGCCAGCTTTGCAATGCTTTATATGTGAAGTATACAAGGGAGAGCCAGATGTTTTATCATGTTCTTTTGCTGAAAGCCAAAACTTTACAGAACTAAACATCCAATGTAATGAAAATTACCTTTGAGCTACTCTTTTCTTTTTTCTCTTTTCATTCTTTTCCCCCTGAATGGTGCAGTTGATCCTGCATAAATACTATCAGTTCTGTCTCTCTTGGTGTTCTGGCTGTAAATAAAAGTTGCTGAACTTCCTAGAAAAGCCTTGAAGTTTAAAATTTGCTAAGATAGATAGTAAAAAAAAATGCCCCAGAATCTGGAGGAATAAGGAAATTGAATCAGGGGCATGGACAAGGGGAGAGAAAGAATGTGGTTTCTGACTAAGCATGCAAGGAAGTCAAGTTCATAAGAAATGAATGTGAAGACATTAGAGGAAGAGGAAGGAGATGTGTGGGGGATAGAGTATTATGATAGGAATGGGAAAGGAAACTGTTATGGACAGTGCTGCTCAGTAGAGGAAAAATATGTGGGCAGAAACAAAAAGCGGAAAAAAAGGAAAAAAATATGAGACAAATATCCCAAAATCTTCACCCAAAATTAGGATTCAAACATAGACCATGAAAAAAAGAGCAGGTTGAGTAAACAATAGCCCCTGAAGAAACAAGCAAAAGTAGGAAAGTATTCAGAGGCCAAAAGACAGGATGGAGCAAGCCARAATGCAGTGGTAGCAGGCAGATGATGGTCATTTTTGGAGATAAGAAGAAAGAAGAAGGAGAGGAAGGACACAGACRTGGGGAAAAGATTCTGAGTTGTGGTGGGAGGGAAGGGGTAATATGATGTATGTGGATGATGCACAGGATGGGGAAATTAAAGARCATCCAAGATGCAACCAGAAGTATGAAAAATAAGTCAGACTTGTTAATGGAAATGGAAATGTGTGTTTATGGTGTGGGAAGAAAGGGGATAGATCTGGGGAAGAAAGAAAAAAAGCTGGAAACAGTCAAACATAGAAGAAGAAACAGCCAAGTTAGACATTAAGAAGGTAAAAAGCATAAGGATATAGTGCAGAAAAGGATTATCGGGACTGACAAATGGTATGGGCAGAAAATGAAAGGAAGTATCTGAAAAGCTCTGTCAAATAGATCTGCTCCACTTCACCACACAACTTGCACTATGACAACCTGACATGGGTGGGGAAAAAGCTGATAATTGAACACCGGCAGGAAGAGCCCTGCTGCCCTCTCAGTGACCATTGTGGATCCATACAACTGAGGAGGAAAACCCACCACAATTTCAACCAATATTCCTACTCCCTGACATTTCATGGCTGAATGGCATTATTTGCCTTTAAAAAGCCAATATAGAAGTCAAAAAAGACAGTGAGTCTTTTTCTGCCAGTAGATGGACAGATTTTTTCTTTGTGTCTGTCTCTTTGTGTTTATAAAAGAACAGGAGACATTAAGCCTCTGTCTACTTATTCTGTCAAGAGAAAAACAATGTGCTTGAAAAGGACATATTAGAACACCACACATTTGAACTCCCATTTGTGTTCTGAAGTAAGTATTTACAACCCTCAGTCTTCCACCTTTCCTACCTCTGTGACTTTCTGGTTCATCATATTAGCATTTTAAAAATGTGCKTTGGCATTTGAAAAAGGTGCAGCTTTCATGTTGCTCTTTAATTTWCACAGAACAGACAGGGGCAGGCCTTAACTGCAGTCTTCATCTTAGTTTTCTTTCCTAGAAAACATTTRTGTGGAAACAATATAAAACAAATCCCCAAGAAACCAGAAAACTATCCTGGTAGTGGTATTCTTTCCCAGGGTTTACTTGATTAGTGCCAATATCTGTGTCTAGGTATGTCCAGGTATACCAATTGAAAAGCCCATATATCATAGCCTCTTTTTTTGGGGTTTCTTTCAGTCAGAAAAAGTTGCACCAAAAAATGTGCTTAAATATAAAATATAACTATTTATCCTCACCTTATTTAAAACTCCTTTTGTACAGTGCCTCAAGTGAAGCACAATGTAAAATCASACCAAAAATAATGTGTTCAGCATGTGGACAGCCACCCACATTACCATACCAGAATCCGGAATCAAAATGCTTTGTATTATTAAGCTAAACACACAATAATAAATAAAGACAGAAGAAAAATTTAGGCATGTTCAGATATTCAAATCCTGTTTGCTATTGCATCAAAAATCTTAGTATTATCTACTAGGAAACAGTTYCACAGTTTTCCATTTATAAACATAAACTTTAGAAAATTGGTTGCTTATTGAGAATTTGAGGCTGCTGARGGAGCAGGGACTTGTGCACCTGGGGAGGCAGTTCTGTGGGATATTAGTCAAGTCTGATAGAATATGTGATAGTTGCACAATGTGGAGTGAGGCAGGAAGGCTGCCTTGTCTATTCTTACGGTCTATACATATAGTAAACAGAGACAAGAGGAGCCTGCTTTCTCCCATAGAATAATAGGATTTGAAAAACATGCAGAGCAAATGATTCTAAGGAACATCAASCTCATGTTTTAGTCCAGTCTTCCTTGTGAACGAGCATATGCTGACATTCTCTACCTGTATGTATGGGTGAATGACCCATACCTAGACTGTTTCAGATATGGAAGCACCTGTGTTCCCTTAGTTCAATCTAAGCATCTATTAACAAATCATAAAGCAAATAATTTGGGACCTTTGGTACAGTCACTTCATAAGTATTAATAGTGGTATTATCACAATGTTATACAATCAAAGATGAAAAAAGCCACACACACACAAAAGAACAAACACAAGCCTCTCAGTGGAYATAGATTATCTCCTCAGAAACAACTGAAGTCTTTAAAATTAGTCTCAGGAATTGAAGCTTGATATTCCTGTATCATTGGGGGCCAAACTTTGTCTACTTCAAGGATAAAAGAGCTCATCAAAATACAAGGAAGTTTCCACTGGTTTTAATTGGCTTTGGATTGGGTCCAAGGAATGAATTTTTTTTTGTCCTGGACTATTCATGTGCAGCTGTTCACAAATGTTAAATTCAGTTTTAAAAGCTATGTCTAAACAAGGGTATTATAGAATCCAACCCAAAGCCAAGACTCAGGCAATTCCTTTGTCTGTTTTTCTCTCCATAACTTTCACTGGTCATAGGGTCTTAGCTTTTATTCCTTTTCTCCTTCACATCTTACTGTCTAATTTTTTGTAACAGGGCTCAAGCAAAACAGGTGCGGCCCATTTTAGAAAAAGAGGTTTCAGCATTTGTTTTCATTCTACACTGGAGCAAAAGACTTCTGGACCTTATGAAATTTTTAATGGGAATGGAGATYGAGTCTGCCTCAGAATGGCTACTAACTTCATACTTAACTTATCTTGCTGTCTCACTTTTTCTTTTTTTGGTAAACCACTCATTAAATTATATTTTCAGTAGATTTTGTTSCTGATCAGAAAAGCAGATGTTCATGATTGTCTCTGACTTCAGAAGCCTCATATCAAGATGAAAAAATCTATCAACAAAACCAAAGTTTTTCAATAAATGTTCTCATTTCTATCAAGYGTAATTTTCAGTTTCACTTTGTGTGGGAAAGAAGAGACTTTTCCCGGAGTATGCAGTGTAGAAGCAAAGAAGGCTTTGCTAGAGGTCAAATATAAGAAGTATTCCATTAGGTAGCTTTTATTTGCATTTTTTAAGTCCAAGACCCAAYCAGTAAAACTCTAGATTTTAATAGTACTCCATACTTAAAGAAAATGAGACTCTGAAAGAATATGAAAGCTACTTTATATTCTTCATTTATCCTCTAATAAAATCTAAAGTTGCATAGCAAGATATTTCAGTTTCAGGATACTTGCCTAATTTTTTTCTGAATTTTTCTACTCATGCAATCCCAATGGCAGCATTTTTGAKGTTTTATTGCTTTGCTTTTGGAAGCCTTCTCTCCAATTTAGTTTTGTATTTCTTTAGGTCATCCCTACACTTCTTGCCCAGAGGTTTGCTTGTTCTTGAGTATGACTCCATCATCTTTAAACTGTTTTCCCTAAAGGATAAAATTTTAGGCTGTAAATATTTCCTCTTTGTATRTTAACTTTTTAGATAACACTCATCTTTCCACAGCTTTCATCTCTAACTTTGTTTGTTCCTTCTCYTCCTGTTTGCCTGTTTTATCCTTATCTTGTCACTGTGAAGGGCTGTTACTCTGRATGGTGTTCTGGGGGTGCCTTAGCAGTGCTGACAGTCGATGGCTTCAAACACATTGAATCTCACAGTCAGTTCTATTCTTTAAATTATTCTGCTTGATATCATTGTATGCTAAACCCCCAAGGACCAAATCCTTAGCTGTTGCAGAGTGGATATTGAAATGAATGCAGTTTTAAGAATTACACTAACTGTAGTACCATCTCTGTGGCACTGGCATTTTCCTGAAAAGTTAAAAGCCCAAAATTCACAACTAATAAAAAACATTGAACCTAGACATATAAGCTTAGTTAAAGGAGATGATATCATCAATAATTTTTGTTTTCTGAAAAACTGGCCCTTAGCTCACAGAAAGTGTGCAAWGTAGATGATTTTGGGCTTTCACGTGGCTGTTCGTTGAAAATTTATACCTGTGAAATGTCCTGAGGAACGGGGATATGTGGATAGGGCATGTTGAGATGCTGATTTGTAACTCTGCTGTATGCAGTTAACTGAAAAAGCTGCAGATCTTCACAATTTTCAGAATCAGGATGGATAGAGTTAGAACTCAAAGGCGTATTCTGCTCAGTAGGAAGATGACAAAAGAATGAAGTAAAGAATTTTTGCAGCTTTTGTGCTAGAAACAGGATACAGAGTGACTGAATTTTCAGAAATTTTAAGCAGCTCCAGAATAGGTTATATTTTGTGCTGAGTCTTTCACTCACTACATATTTTGACCTTCCAAAGGGCAGAAGCCAAAAAGAGCACAATTAGAGAACATCCATTTTTCTCATTACAGCTGCAGCGCGATCACAAGGCATATTGTGGGTGATAGAGACAAGAAATTAATTCAACCTGTACAGCATGGATGTTCACACTTCTGCACTCAGTCTCTCTCTGACTCCTTTATGTCTGGTGAGAAAAACCTCTTCAATGCTTCACCTATTAAGCTTCATAACCATGCAAAATTTGTCAGTAAAAATGTCAATAACACTGTCTTTTTGTACTTTAAAAAACAAAGGGAGAATATGAGAGAAAAGGCTTTATGCTTTCTTTGAATTGAACATCATGTAACAAAGAATATTTCCAGCACTGCAGCCAAAGGAATGATAGTGAAAAAGATTTTAGCTGAGTATTAGAAACTTATAAATACAAAAAACTGTAATTCAATGTAAGAGTAAGAATTACCTGAATTAATTCACTGTGGAATTATTATCAATATTGTTTTCCTATCTAGATTTTTTTTTTTTTATCTAGAGCTTTTAAAGCATCAAACAACAAAAAGCTTCAAACTGGAAGTTTGGTTTTCCTTGAAGATTGGTTATCCATGGTGGGACATAGAGTTCCTTTCAAACAAAATCCACAAAAACACTCCCAGACCAGTAGAAGCAGTCTCTGAGAAGGGCCTCACAAGGATCATCGAGTGCAGCTCAAGTGAATGGCCCACATGAAGATGAAACACACAACCCTGGCATTATACACACCATGCTCTCTAACCAACCAAGCTAATATATATTATCTGAGAAATTACTGGGTTTGAGCAGGACACAAGTAAAATCAATCATTTATTTTAGAAGCAAGTATCTGATAATTTAAATCTTTCAGGAATTCTTGGTCCCACTACTCTTTCTGCCAGGGGATAGGAAATATTTCAATACTTGATTTTRCATCGTAAGTGAGAGATGGGGAGATTCTAACCAAAAAACAAGCTGAACAGTACCTATTTTAAAATTAATTTGAAGGTTTATACTATACTTTCAAATTCTTCAAGTCAGTGAAAAGTGGCTGTGTTAAAAAGGTATGAATTATGCTCTACCTYTAGCCATCCATCTCTTGAACTGGAGCCAGAGCCAAGGTGCTCTCTCTAGTTTGCATGGGAATGGCTAACTTTTAGRCAAGCTAAAATTAAGTGACATGAATCAAATCCCTAAGTTACTCTAGGCTTTAAATGAAATCTGAAATTGAGTTCTGTCCCACAGGCATAAAAATGTTTCTTAAACATAAGATMATTTTTCTTCCTAACATTACAGGTAAGAATACTGTTATCTCTGGCACTACTTGAAGTTTAAAAGCTTAGCCTGAAGTTAACATCTATCTTAACAAAAGTGTTGCATAGGATTTTGCAGTTTAGTTTGGTTTAGGGGTTTTTTAAAGACAGAAAAAAGTAAGACCAGACATTAAAAGATGGAGCTGTTGTCCCCAGGATCTAAAGCTTTGCTAGCTTTATCAGCTCCTRAAGGGGAAGGATCCTTACGAGGGATCCATTCTTTCAAGTTCCTAACAAAGTGTGATTGCACCCATTCCTAAACCTTTGTAGAATAGAGAAATTCATATGTTTTGCACTACAAAGYTGAGAGACCACACACTCTATGCTATAACCTTCCCTGTGATTGCATCATATATTTTTTCTTATTTAACCACACTGATTTTGCTATATCTGTGGAAAAAAAAATGTAAAAACTTATCTTGTACCCGTTCCCTTCCTGGGAATAGACTTGAGATAAATCATACACATGCAAATAGTTTTCTTTTCTTGAATCTAAGGATGTCTAAATTTCTAGTAGAGAGAAAAMTTCTTCACAAATTTAACAAATAGAGCGAGGACATGTGTTCCAGATAGTTGAACAGAACATTCTGTTCATTTTTGACATGTTATCTATGTAAAACTGAAAAATGAGAAATATCTGTTTGTTTTTTTGGCTGATAAATTTTTTTTCTCCTATATATCAGTTACTTCTTTTTATTTCCATATCTTCATAAAAATATGGAGAAATATTTTGCATTATCTTTGTGCAAAAAATTTCTTACATCTACTATGTGCTTAAAATCAATCAGATTACTTTTTCAATCAATTTTCTGGTTTTAAGCTAAAATTAAATTAATCTCCAAAAGCAAATAAATATTTTTTGCCAGAAACAATACCTTTAATGATGAAACTTAGAATGTGTACTAACTGCTAAACTAATTTAAAGCTGAAACAGATAAGGTGTTTTGGCTATAGCTTACAGTGTTTCCTTCTATACCACAATTGTCAAATATTTCCTGAGGAAAGTTAAGTGTCTTTATTTGTATCTTAGATTCAAAGTGATAAGTCCAAAGTCCACAGTAAATTTTTGCACAGTGAGAGAAAGCACTAAAATATTACAAAGCTATACCCTGCTTTCAATCACTGGACTATCCCAGAAAGGAAACAATTATAAGCTGCAATATTAATTCTTCCTATGAACATAATTTGAAGATTGGAAAAGAGGTCAGTTCCAGAATGCAGGGGCAATAGACCCATAATGGAAAGAACATCAGGTCACAGGAGTTCGACTCCCTTGGAGAGAGTGGTTCTATGAAGAAGTAGCTCTGTGTCCAACTGACTCCTGAGCTGAGGTGGGCCAGAAATGATTTGAACTAYGACCAACGAGCAACTCTTCCTATGACAGCTGAAATTTTAAGAGAAAAATGTGTTTTCAGCACCTTCAGTTCTAATCCAAAGATATTGTAGTGAATTTTTCTCTATACTTTGCCAAAGGGAAGAGGTGGGRAAGTGGTAGGAGTTCTTGGAACTCAGATATTAGTTAACATCATATGTTCAGCATGGGTCTATAATTTTCACGTAGCATTTGTATACTCATTTTTGAATTATGTTTGCCTTAGAGGTAAAAAAGGGAATTCTAGAATACATCTCCAAAAGGTCTCTAATGCTTTTGCCTCTGCTTATACTTCAGCTTTCTGATGAATGAACCTACCTGCAACCTGACAGTTCAATGAAATTTATTGAAAAAAAAAAGTCTTTATCAAAAGTTTTCAAGTGATCATCTTAGTGTATTTGAGCACTAATTGGATGAATCCCTTTGGAATTGAATACATCAGCATTGCCTTATTGGTTTGATCCCTGTCATCACCAATACTGGAGATGAATCTCCCACAGCTAAGGTAAGCCAGAAACATTGGTGTTTACATTATCAAAGTAATTAAACACTAGGCCATGCTAAGGGAACGAAACAAACTTCCTTTTTTTTATTAAAAACCTTTAAACTTTAAAAAAGACCCTTTTGCTTTGATTTTTTTTTTTTTTTACTCATTGATGCATCAAATTTTCTTTACTTCTTAGAAGCAATTCCACCACTGCAGGACACTTTGTGAATGAGTAGTAGTGGGTATATTTGTCTCAAATGAGTCATCTGCCTTCTTTTGCTGAGATCAGCAGCAGGCTGTTCTGCCTTGATTTGCTCTGTAGTAGGACTTGTTCTTTCCCTTCATTCCTCAGTAAGAAAATGTGCATGACAATCAGACCTACAAAGTCCTGTCATCCTATGGACAGAAAATCAGTCAGAGTGAGGTTTTGTTCTGCTTCTGCCCTTATAGCTGTACCTATGTAAWTTTCATTTAATAAGATTCACTAGGGGAAAATACTGCTAGAATTCACCGAATATTTCTCATTTTTAATTCTCAGAGAAAAGTTGAATGCCTAAAAAACTCTGTAATCCTTTAGTTCCRGGGAACGCAAACCTCTGTCTTACACTGACAGCATTCATTAGGAGAAAACCATTAAATCTGCTGTACAGAGAATGACTTTTCTCTGTCTCCTTCATAAGGATCCTGGTTGTGATCTTCTATTTCCTCATTAAAATGATACCATCTCCTGTCCTAAGTGTAACCTGTTTCAATCTTGCAAATGTTGCTAGTATTGATCTACACCTGTCTTGGAGATAATAAGGTTTTCRCAACCCAACCTGTGGGATTCTGAAAGCTCCCTGCAAAGTTTGATCTTCAGCTAAAGTGGGTTCTTCTGTGCTACTGTTTCTCTCAAGTCGTTTTGTGAAATACTGCTTTAATATATATTCAGTGCTTTCAAGAAGTGCCTTTAGTTTATTGGTACTTTATTCCTAATTATACGACCAAGCTSTATACCTTTGCTTTTAACACACATTTATTGGCATCCTGTCAGGCAGTACATTGATATTTATACTTAAATTGCTTGGTTTAATGTATGACTTGGCCTTGACTCCTGTTATCAAGAAGTAATATCGATTGTTTCTGAACCCCATTTTACTCTGCAGTCTTCAGATACAAGCTTGTTAACTGACCCATATCTTAGATCAACAGATTTGGCAGAGTTTGCCTTAGGGGGAAAAGCATGGTGTTACAAACCCCATGTGTTGAACATTGTTCCATTGCAGCTTGGAGTCCTTGGTGGTAGAATTACTGGTTTCTGAATTGCTCAGTTCACTGACTTACACTGAGCTGTATTTAAACAAAAAAAAAAAAAATAAAAAAAAAAAAAAAAAAAAAAAAAAAAAACAAACAAATGAACAAAAAAACCCAATCAATGCAAATCTCTACATTTCTTTGGATAATTGCAGTATGTTTCCTTTCGTTGTTAGTGCATTGCTAGTTGAGGATCTTACCTATAATGAAACAATACCAGACTGAGTAGTTCAGTACTTCTCTCTGTTTTTTCCGCTTTTGCAGTAGTCATTCTATCTGAGCTCCCCCTG
This sequence comes from Malurus melanocephalus, assembly GCF_030028575.1. NCBI lineage: Eukaryota > Metazoa > Chordata > Aves > Passeriformes > Maluridae > Malurus > Malurus melanocephalus. The sequence goes on from NW_026623292.1 coordinate 98,845, forward strand.
AGATCACCGTGTTTGGTTAGAGCATGATGGTTGAGGTCCAATACCCACATGGGCCRTTCAGTTAAGAGATGGACCCAATGACCCTGGGTCCCTTCCAACTCAGGCTCTTCTGTGATTCTGTAAGGGTGTGCAAAATCTGTATCTCCTTTGCTAAGATTGTCTGAACAAGGACATTTTCTTTGCAAATGCAGATAATAGAGAGTGTAAGAAACAAACAAAACTCAGACACACAGATCTGACACACAAACATAACCAAGACAAGGACAAAATCAAAACCTCATCAGTCATGCTAAACTACTTATGGTCTATCAAGAAACCACAGGCAAACTGAAGACTTTAGACCAGGTGGGTTCAGAACWTGAGGTGTGGGATACTGGAGGTTGGAGGTGGTGTTCAGTGGGACTATGTAAACTAAAGATGGAATGAATATCATAAAAGGTCCTGCACCTGGGCAATGGCAATCCCAGACACAGCTATAGGCTGGATGCAGAATGAGAGCAGAATGAGAGCAGACCTGCAGGAGAAGGACTTGGGGGTGATGGTTACTGTAAAGCTCAACACAAGCCAACATTGAACAAGGAGGAACACGAGAAGCAAGGAACAAGGGTGAACTATTCAACTGACTAGTATGAGAACACAAACCCAGTATTCAAGCTACATTTCCTTTACGGTTCTGTTATTTTTATTTTTTTTTTTTTTTAAAGATAGATATTTGCCACTAGAGGATAAGTTGAGAAATTTTACACTGAGGCATCCATATTAGAAGTAATGTTAATTTGGGCAAGTTTAATTTTACTTGGGAATTAAAATTTGGCATTTCAAAGATTAATCTCTAAGCACTTTTAGAGGTTAAATACTAAGGCTAGGGACTGGGACAAGTCAGTTGTGGAAAATACCCACAGAAGTTTCTAAGTATAGTTAATAGAGACAAACAATATATGTGATAAATACAGTTCTGACCATGCATAATTGGGAATCAATTGTCTGGGTACTCCGGAAAAGTCTGATTTTTCTCTGTATGAATTGCAAGAGCCATGGAAAGAGGTTGTCAAGAGTATGAAAACAGTCTTGTCCACTCCGAAAGTATGTGGAGAGTTTAAACATTCTATCAGACTGAGAATTCTGGCTAGTGAAGTTAGGCACCTGCAAAGGTAGGCACTTCTGGACAGCCAGCAGAATGTTTGATAGGGTTTTCAAACTTCCAGGTTAAGTAAAATTTAGATTACCTGGTTCCTGTCCTACATTTCATCTCACTTTTTGRCTTTTAATTTTGTAGTTTAATTTCATACATGGTCTTTAGAAGTCTTATTCTGCATTCAAATATATAGATAGCAGCGAATACAGAATTTTGAACATATTCAAATAAAAACACTCACTTGTTAAATGTCTTCAAGTGCCGTGTGCCATGTCAGTSTGATAACAGTCTAGTGCAGTATGGAAATTTGGGAATGTATGTAAGAATTTGAAGCAGATTAAGTGTCAGAACATGAGAGCAAGACAGCAAATACATTGTGATGGGTGGTTTGCAGGTTTAAGGAGAAAGATTGGGTAAATGAACAGAAGTGGATAAAATAGCATGCTCCTAGATGTGAAAAAAATACTTATTGGTGGCAGCCTGGGATGTGAAAATACAAGAAAAGTTATTTCTGRAATACCTCTGGGATCACAGACAAGGAGGGCATTATCTGAGAAATATCATAGCCTTATGTTATGATGATGGACAATCTTTAGGGCAGAAAAAAATGAAGTAATTAGGCTCATATGGTCAAGGTTGGAATAGAGATGTCAGTTTCCCTTTTTTGGAAAGAAAATATTAAGAAGATGACTGCTGTGTCACTTTACACAGTCCTGCAATACCCTTACCTCTACCTTTTATCTTAGCTCTCCAAAATTGTTCTTGTTGCAAGTAAACCTTCCAAAAGATTTTACATACACCTTTTTTCAAAGCTTATCTTTGTGTTCAGGGATGATTATATTTGGAATATAGAATCACTTAGTTTAAAGCTCTAGAACAAAAAATGGCAGCTCTAGAACAAAGTGGCAGYAAAATCTACAAAATATAAGCAGAAGTTCACCATGTGAGCCAAGCATGGTGGAGCCTTCCCTTTATTTACATTCTGCACAACACGAYTGTGGGACACATGGCAAGACTGAAATCATGTATTAAGAGAACTGGGTGTATGATTGTGTGAAATTACACTTGTGTTCACAAGAAGGTTTTCATCATTGGAAGCTATGCTTAGTAGAATATTTTGTCATATGGATTGGATTTTGGCCATCAGGTTTTGCAAGGACCTTATTTTCTTATTAGCTATGTAAGTAGAAGGAAAAACCTCAAAGAATGAACTAACTCTAAAACAGCTGTCTAYCACTGGGCCTGCTAACTCTGCTGTCAGTGTTGGGTCTGTCATAACAAATCTTTTTCTTCCTTTCTTTAAATCTTGATGGTGGTAAGATGGAAACTGGAARACTTGCATCATGATTCTGAAGACAAGAATATACAAAAAATTCTGTCTCTGCATGTCCAAGAAGTCATGGGCTCTTCCTCCAATGCATTACRCAAGCAAATTTGTGAATTTCTAACTAGCTATTGGCATAGGTGAGACACCCCCCCACAACAGGCATTAAAAAGCAGTGAAAGCAATGTCATATTAACCACAAACATGACAGTTATTATGCAGTTGAGATACATGCATAGTATTTTTGCTCATTTCTGCTTTAGGTTATTCCTTTCTGCTAGCTAAAACAAGAATATGTACATTGACATTTWAAAAAAATGTTAGATCTTAGTGTTTTTATTATTCATATTTATTGTTAACAACATATTTTGTGGGGTTTTGAATCTAAAATACACCTTTTTCAGTAAGTAATAATGAATTTCATATTAAAAAGATGCCTGTAAAAATGAAGAGGGGAGGCAGGTCTCKTCTGAGTAAATATTTGTTAATAAGAAAAACAAAACAAAAATGAAGCACTGCTTGATGCCTAGAGGAAAGTTTGCAATACTACAGAGATTAGAAATACCAGATGATGCACTTGAAGTTTCTGTAAAGAAATAATAACTAAGCTGACTTTCTCTACTACAAAAATGTGATGAAAATTTGGTATGAGACGTTGAGACCTGAACTTCAAATTAAAAAGAAAGTTTAGAGCTTTTATATCCCCCTTCAGTTTTGTARCATAAGCCTGTGTCTTGACCTTTGTTATTTCAACAAATCTAATTTAAAATTATCTTGTTTGAAAAAGAAATTCAGGATACTGATTAGATTTTGAATACATATTTTAATAAAATAGAAAAAGAGCAGAGGTGAGACAGTCCTAAGGGCAAATTCTATTATGGTAAAAGTAATAACCATATTCCTATTGATTTTAGTGAGGCAGAATCAACTASAGTTGACTAACATGACATTATTTTGTTTTTATTTTGACCTACTTTTAGATTTAGAACAATCTCTTAGATCCGTATCTGGAAATAAAAGAAGCATCAGTGATGTTGCATACAGAATGAAGTGTTGATCTACAGAAGGAAATTTGTCAACACCGTCTACAAAAACAACGCAGGTCACTCCCTCCCCAGGTAGATACCTAGCACTTTCCTGCAATAAAAATTAGTTTCACTAACTTTGTTTATTTTGCACAAAAAGTGAGAAAAAAGCAAGTAAGAAGAAGAGGAATTTTCTTTATTTGCAAAAGGTAATAACATGTGAGCTTTGGAGGAAAAAATAGGGCCTTGTGAAGACTGAAGAGATATAAAGTGTCATACATAGCCTGCTRAAAATTCATTGTTAAAAGTGCAAGATAAGCAAAATGACCTTTGGTGGAATGGGAAAACAATGGTATTGGCAAGAATGGATCATCCTTCTAAGATTATTTGAGGTGGMAACTGCAGGTGAAGTTCTGGTTCCAACCAAAAAATTACTGGTTCAGTTAAGCTCAATTTTCGACCAGTGGTATTCCCCTCAAGTATTAGTAAATTTTCTATCTCTCAGGTAGAGACAAAATCTCTAGCCTCTAGATTTAGCAATTATTTTGGGATTTGGTACTACTCTACTTTCAGACCATGGAAATAAGGAAAAAGTGGAAAAATTGTCTTTGGATAATTACCAGAACAGCTGCAGACATTCTGCCACTGCAGACTCAAGCCATGGCAGTTTTCAATCCCCTTTAAGTTCCTTCTCAGCCCAGAGAGTTTTAATGTACAGAGATCCTGAAGGTGTGTTGTAGCATCATATAACAGGGCAAATTAGAGCTTTGTGTATGTTAATTAAAAAGAAAACAGCTGTATAGTAAAATTCTTTCAAGACTTTTCCTCTGAAATTCAGAAGTAACTTTTTGCCACTGTGCTACTAACTACCCAGATGAGTGGATAAAATTGTTGGGAGCTGTTCAAATACTTAAATTTAATTGACAAGACAGATTATAAGTGAGAAGGAATATCATAAATACAGAGAAATAGAATGGATTTTTAATGCTTAATTTTGCACAGTCATTTATTTGAGACATAAAAATGTTTGTAGACAGGTATGTAATGTCAATAACATTTTGAGGAAAGGCATTTTCAAGATGAGAGAAAATAAAAGGTTTCGTCAGAAAAGGAGAAACAAACTATGACATATAAAATGTGAAAAGAAAATTTTGAGATACTGACAGTAAGGAATAAATTGAGAAATTATAAAGACCAGATRTAAAGTGTAGGACTGCTTGGTATTTCACATTTACTGATTGCTTCTATGTTAACAAAAGACAGAGGAGTCTAAATTTCACATGTGAATTCCAGGTGATACAATTCTCCCCCAACCCAGAGCTGGTCTCATTATATTAAAAGGTATTTTTATAGTCTTATTTTTTKCCATATTTGCAGCCCATTCCAGAGCTTGTTTAATTTAATTCAAGGCAAGCATTAAAAGAATGATAGTGTTACTGCCTTTAGCAGAGCATCTTTCATACAAATTACATTGAAGTATTCCCCAAACTAGTTTACAGGTTGAAATTACAGTACAGTTCAGATTTCTGGAGTTGGTAAGAAGGAATGGGTAGGTTTAATTAGGAGGAATACTGCATTTCCCTTGCAACCAGCTATCCTCAAGATTTGCTCACCTTGACACTAATGGGAAAGTTTGGACCTGTGCCTGCCAGTGTGTAATGGTGTGTGGGAAACCTTCCAGGAACTCATCTCTGAAATCCTACTGCATGAGCAGGTAACTCCAAAAAGATACTCCACTTTCCTTTGGGCAGAGGTCTTCATTGTGCCCAGACACAGTGATTAATGCAGATGATGTGCCCCTGAACAAACAGGTGCTGATTCACACCTTGTTCAGTCTTAAGGGCTTTGATTATGAGTTAGAGGACTTAGTGTGTTCTTCTGATACTGTAAAACAAATCACTAGAAGAGGAGAAAAATACAGCTCTGGAAACATTAGTCACTGTGTCTCAACCCAGCCTCTGTAAACTGCCCAAATAGATCCTATTGCCCATAGATCCTATTGTCTCTTTTTTTTTCTTTTTTTTTTTTTTTTTTTTTTGCAAGATATTTATAGCTGATCCGCAAAATGATTCAAATATGAAGTGACAATATCTGCTGACATTAAGATATTCAGAACAGTATAAATGAGAGGTGACTGTACAGGGTTGTGGAAAAGTCACACAATCAAACAAAGGACATTCACAATTMAATATAAATAATTGTGGTCAATGTGTAAAAGCTTTACTTCTTTTAGGTACACAGTAATGGGCAAGTCAAGTGCTAGGAATGACTAGCAAAATAAAAGAAATTAGGCACATCATTAACAGCAAAGGAAGGAATGCAGGAAAGACATCTGTAACTGGGGATGAATGGTCTTCAGTCTGCAGAAGAGATGATGGAGAGCATCACTGGTAACGATATCTAGAAACAGAGGGGTTTGAAGAAATCAGCCTCAGCTGTTTGTTGTGCAGCACAGAATAAGGAGCTCCACTAAAATTAGCRTGTTACAGAAAAAACAAATACCTCCTCCTATGTAGCTAAGTTGGAATTTCTTTGCTGCAGGATGCTGCAGAGGGCTAATGATTACACGAGATCAAGAACTCTGTATATTTGTGAAAGAAACACCCCACTGATGGTCGTTAACTATCAGCAAGCCCTCTGCGACCCAAAAAGCTGCAGAACATTAAATCACAGGAASTGAAGTATTTTGAGAACTGGAGTATTCTATTGCTCATATTTGCTTTTCYAAGCATTTTATTTCCAGCACACCTTGGAATAGGTTGACCTTTGATTTGACCCATTATGGTCCCATTATGGTCTCTATTACTTTTATCAACAAAGGATATCAAGGTCTTTCCACAATAACAGAGAGCTGGTCACTAAGGAGAGCTCAGACTGTACTGAGGTGAGAATTTGAAATCACATCAGAAGAAATGAGAACATTTTGTTCTGTTTGTAAACAGCCCGTAAGCATAAACCTCTCATAATCGGCAAAGCTGAAATCTAATTCAGTCAGAAAAGTTCTTCATACTTACTCTTCCTGAATTCATGTAGTTACTAAAACTTTAATAGACTGACATATTTTAAAAAAAAAACCCAATATGCTTTCAATAAACATTTTCTCATGGATGGTTTAATGGCCAGCTGTATAGGAAGAGTTGAATACATCATGATACAATGAACTAAACATTAAGAGGGCAAAGAAATTCTGTCTCAGTCCAGGAGAGCTGTTGAGGAAGTTCATTTTATGGTGCTGCACTCCAGTTCATCAAAATCATCACAAAGAAAACTTGTGGCTTCTGCCTAGTAGAAAATTGCTAGAACATATTAATCAACTTATCTATTAAACTACATTTTAGGGCTTTCTCCTCCAAAACTGTTGTTCTAGTAATGTGGCCCTTTCAGGTYTAAAAATGATTATCAAATACAACATGAAAAAATGTTAGTAAAGTTGGTATAAGTATCCACAAATTCTGAAAAAATTAATTTAAACTATCATGCTCACTCAAAATGTATGACCCTGAGTAACTCTGAACCAGCTTCAACCCCAAATGATATTCAGAAAATCCTTCTAAGATTTTATTTCTCATTAAGTGCATAAATATGTATTGCATATGTGACTAATTATGAATTAAAAATTAGTGTTTCTACATCATCTATGTATAAGAAAATAAGAGGAGAAAAATGTCCTCAAATGAAAAATGAGAAAATATAGGTAAATTCAGTTATTTATTCAGACTTTGGTGAGGGTATTATATGAGTAACAACTTCATGATTCTGTTGTGACTTCTTATAACACCTAGAAACTTGAAAAAAAGGTCTTATTTAGATTTTACACTAAATATATTTAATTAATTGAATATTATTCCTCATTGCCCAAGGGTTTCTACTTAATAGTCAATATTCTGTAAAATTGACTTTGCAGAGACTAAAATGTTCAGGTTTATGTGAATAATAATTGCTTTGAAGTCAAGTAGTTGATTTACCTGACTGCAMTATTTGTTTATTTGTTTTAAAAGGTGGTGTAAATACAGATATTTATCATAAACAGCTATTTTCCTAGGATTACAAAAAAGCTTAAAAAAACACAAGTGAAAGATGCAAAGATTTTTCTTCCCTTAGATCACGTTGCAGATGCCATTGKTTGAAGTATCTGAGTAAGCTCAAGAGTATAAGAAAGTGTCTGGTATGGATTTACACCTTTGCTTCATTTCACAGGAAGCTGTATGATTTTATAAAGGTAAGGCACTGGCTTTGAGGCTGCCAGGCCAACTCTCTGAGGTGAGGCTGAGGCTACCTGGGGCTGGACACATCCAATTCCAGCCATCTCCAGCCCTCCCACCACAGGGTATGGCAGAGCCCCTCACACAGTGCTGGTGGTGCCTCGTGGACACAGATCTAAGAAGGGGCAAAATTCCCAAGAGAGCAGCAGAGCAGTAAAGGGAATGAGAAATAATTCTGGAGACACCCAGGTCAGTGAACAAGGAGTAGGAGGAGGGTCTCCAGGTGCTGGAGCTGAGATTCCCCTGTAGGCAATGGTGAAGACCATAATGAAGCTGTCACCCATGCAGAACATCCAGGAGCTGGCTCCTTGTAGCAGCTGTGGCTCGCAGGGCACCCACACTGGAGCAGTSTGTTCCTGAATGACAGATCCCTTGGGAAGAACCCATGCTGGAGCAGGGGTGCAAGAAGTGGAACAGTGAAACCATACTTTGGGAAGGTCTGTTCCTCAGGAAGAAATTACTTGGGGCACATTTCTTTACTTCTAGATAAAATCTATATTGCTATTGGAGCCATTATAGTGTGATTTTCACTTCACTCTTCATGGGATCATATTAAGTTTTTTTGTGAGAAACCTCTAGTTTAATACTTGGAGCACTGAGAAGATGTAACAGTGAAATATAACTCTAGAAATAAGTGTGGAAATGCCAAACTTTCCATGATTCCTATTGTGCAAGATGCCCATGTGACTTTTTAATTTATTAATTATAATTAATTAAATAATTAATTTTAATTAATTATCATGTGAAGATAGCTAAGAAACATGTGAGCATGTGAGCATGTAAATGTGCATTGTATTATAGCAAGGCTAATTCATCTAAAAAAGTCAAAGGAGAGTTATGAGCTTTTGTTCTGCATCTTTGCCAAGAGATTTAATTAAAATGAAGAATTACATGGATGCTGAGGCAGGAGCTGGACTTGTGTGTTGGTTTTACTTGGCCCAGTTTTTGGAGGTGGGGGGGCCAAAAAGATGGCACCTGTGAGAAGCTTCTGGAGGCTTCCACCATGTCCAGCAGAGCCAATTGCTGTTGGCTCTGAGGATGATGGACATGCCACTGACCAAAGCTGGGCCAATTAAAGATAGCGGTTACGCATCTGTGAAAACATATTTAAGAAGAAATCAAAACAAGGGGCACTCAGAGTAGTTTTCCCAGTGGAGGAGGCTGAGAAATATGTGAAGGAGGCAGGCACCAAGGTCAGTGCAGGAGGGGGAGGAGCTGCTCCAGGCGCCGGAGCTGGGATTCCTTTGCAGGCCGTGGTGACCATGGTGGAGCAGGCTGTCCCCCTGCAGCCCATGGTGACCATGGTGGAGCAGGCTGTCCCCCTGCAGCCCATGGGGTCCACAGAGGGTGCAGAGATCCACCCGCAGCCCGTGGAGGAGGGAGGTCCCCATGCCGGAGCGGGCAGATGCCGAGAAGGGGCTGTGTCCAGCAGGGGAGCCATGGAGAGAGAGGCCTTGCTCCCGAGATGGAACAGCCTGGCCTTGGGCCTGTACCCGGTGGACAAGAGAGCCCACGGTGCAGCAGTTTTGGGACGACTGTCTGTCCGTGGGGGGAGACTCACGATGCAGCAGATGTGTGTGGAGTGCTGCTCGTGAGAGTGGAGCCACAACGGAGAGGTTCACCCTCCCGTGGGAGGGACCCCACGGCAACACAAGGGAAGGACTCTTCTCCCTCAGCTGTCACAGAGGATCCGGTGATGAACTGACCAACCCCACACCCTGTTTTGTTCCTGCTGCTTTGTTGTATGTGGGAAGGCGGGAGGGAGTGGGGAGAAGATCGGTGTCTGAGGGTTGTAATCTATTTCTCATTCTCCTCCTCTGACTTTGTTAGTAATAAATTCACTTGATTATTTAAGTTGTGCCTGTTTTGTCCATCAAGTGTTTTCCTCCCCTTTCCTTATCTCAACTCATGAACCTTTTTGTTAGTTTTTTCCCCCTTCGCTCTTCTCTACCCAGTGTGGTGGTGGGGGAGAGCGAATGAGCAGGTGTTGTGGGTGCCTGGCTTTTGGCCAGCATTCCAAACCGCAACAACTTGTCAAGCACAAAATTCTGTACGCTCTGCAGTTTAATGTAGGTGAAAGGAAGGTTTCTATTACTGATTGTATATAGATGTATGATTTTCACCTTTCTGGTAAATAACAAAATAATCTTTTGAAGTAACTTCAGTGCTAAAAGTAATGCTACAACTAACATCATGGCAGAACATGAAATATTGAAATTAAACATTTCTTGTTGAATTACTGATATTTTCTACGTGCAAGTATAGGTTAAAAAAGCAGACCAATCAATATTTTTATTTTAATTATTCAGACGTAGATTGCAAATAAATTTAGACATTATTAGGAGACTCTAAAATGTATTTTTAGTCATTATATTGGCCAATGTACAGTGGATGTGGAGCAAATCAAGATTACAAAGAATGAAACAATTACAATGCTATGAAACAACATACAGGGATTTTAAGAACAGTGAGATATTATAATATGTCTCATTGTACCTTGCACATTATTTTTTCTATAGTAGTTACACTGATWAAAAAGTGACTGGAAAGGGAAATATATTTAACACTATCTTCAAATATTCCTTACTGACAGCTATGCAGGATGACCTATGTTTCAATATCGCAGCTGTGAAATGGTTGAGTGCAAAGAGTGCTTTAAATACTAGAAAAAAATCTATAAATATAAGGATGAGTAGAAAATTAAGCCAAGGAAAAGACTGCTCTGGGAGTTTAGAAAAGAAGGATAGATTTCCCAATACAAGTGCTTTAAGAATTGATATTTTATCGAATGGTGCTGCTTGACCCAGTCAAAATGGTGCTTATTTTGGAGACAGGCAATACTAAGTCATAGAGCAGGCCCCAAAGTGTTCGGAAAGTATTTGTAGAGCATTGTCAAAACTGTTAAATGAAATAAGGCTTTTTCCATTTCCTAGAGCTACGAAAATATGTGTGCTGCTAAAACTCATCTCTCAGAATCATACAAAATTTTGTTTGTAATCTTAAGAAAGGAATTTAWGTGTGACCAGGAACAGGGTCACATATCTGAAATGTCACATATTCTTCCAGGGATGCTTTGGGTTTTCCGTGTATTGAAGGGAAGGTAGGGGTGTGAAACATGGAATTGCCTACTCTAAGTTGCTTTAACTAGAAACTGCAGCATCTCAGGACATGGAATWAAAGAATTCAGCAGATTAAAGCTACAAAGGACCATGAATACATTCTCTATTAACACTAGATGATGCTGCACCTTCAATGAGATTACTAYTTGTGACACTATGTTAAAGATTTGCCAATCTACAGGAGGAAAAATTATTAAAATATTTTAACAAAAAGAAATTAAATTCATGGAATATTTCCCTTGCTTAGAGAATGACTTTATAATTAGAGAAATTATAAAGCATTGCAATTTTATTCCAGAAACATTATTGTAAAAGACTAAGTCTTTTTCTGCAATGATATAAACATRAAAAATTCCTCTTCTTGAAGTAAGTTACCAGTTTGCAATGTTACAATGATACATAGAAAATCCTTTTATCAGCAAATCAGTCCTCCAGTCTTTTTCCAGACAGTGGAAATATTTTATGTTCACAGAATTTTTGTTTAATTAACATAGGATTGCACTACATTTCATTGACTGTCTCATGCAAAAAGAAGTTAGAGATGTTAAACAGTGGTACAAACAGAATTCTCCTAAGACTTGTTTCTGACCAAAGAAATTAATTGATCTAATCTTAAGTGCAGATCAACCATCATATGGATTTACTAGTAATATTAAATTAACAATACACAGACAGGTTCAACATTAGCTTGTGAGGCCTGTAATTCATTTTCATGTTTATTGAGTAGCAYCTTCCATATTATTTATGGAACTTATTGTAAATACTGCTTTATTGCAGAGAGAATTTTTAAGAGACCTTTTTCTGATCCACCATTATCAGATCAATTTGTACAGAGTATAGCACCCAGTTTGTCAATCTTTTTGTTTCTACTGATAAATTATTTAGTTCAGGCAAATCATTGACAATATTCACGCTTGAAATCAAGGCATAAACTATAACTAGAGATCTTAGAGAACCATAATAAATCACCATATTATCTGTATAAATCTCCAATAATTATCTGATGTATAAATATAGCAGGTCATTCATACAGWTTAGAAATAAAAACTGAGTTCATTCAAGGACTTATAAATGGGTAATCATTATTTACACTATCAAAATCATTATAACAGTATTTCATCTGCATGTTYTTAGATTACCACTTCATGGTCTAAAACACAAATCAAAATACAAGCAAATTTTTACACAATGTGCTAATATCAGCAGTTTTTACTCTTTATTATTCAATTTGTTATTCATTATTTCTCTGATTAGAAATAAAATATTAAATGAAGTATTTAACTATGAACTTATTCAGAAGCTGTTATACCTCTGAACAGGAGTTGCTAAAATTGGTGCAGGTGATATATGTAAGAACTGATGAGAAAATGTTAAGCACTACAAAGCAGAAGGCATTGACAAGGAAGTGAGAGGAAAAATCAATGGATCCGTCTCTGCTCTGATTTACACCCTATAAAAAAAAACAATGGTGGATTTCAGTGCTATAAATCATTATGTCTCTACCAGATGCAAAAGAAAGATTCGTGTTTAGGCCATCTGAAGCTCTGTCCAATATCTAGAAGTAGATGCTGCCAAGAGCTAGGGGACAAAGATTAATTTGGCCACTCTGATTTACTGAGGGCCTTGGACATTAATGAACGTACTACCTAAAAAAAAACCCTGTATTTATTTACTCCTTTTCACTGATGACCATGAGGGGATATAGATGAAAAGCTTGTCTTTTTTTTTCTCTCAGTCATTTAATATTACCTTACTTGTAGCCTCTAGAATAGTCAACGTAGAAATATGTATTAATTGCTATATTCCATTTCTCACAGATTAAGCTTTTTCTGCTCTGCCATCAGTCTCATTTAATATATACTAGTGAATGCATAATGTCATTTGCTTTTAAAAACATGAAGTACTACAAATAAAAGGAAAACAAAATGTTAATTCCATGGGTTGGCAATTCAGAAGTCTTCTCATCAATAATAGATAATGTCTCTTGCAGTCGTTCTTTTATATACTTTCCCTTACTTTGCAATACAAACCACTCTCCCACCATAAGGGTTAGAAAGAGCTTCTTTCTGCAAGTCTATGATGAAAACAGGGGAAAATAGCATGATCTTGACAGAACAGCAAWTTGTTTTGGAGAACTGTGATGAAATTTTCTCAAGTTCCCATCACTAGCTTAACTTACAGTCCAAGTTCTAGGTATCCATGGAAACATATTCAGGGGACCCTTCAGTGGTCACAGATGACATTTGTCCCATAATTTGGGGCGATCTTTACCCAGTGATGYGTTCATGACCACTTCCTTCTTTACACAGTTTGCTGAATTGGGAATTTTTGTCTGGATGCATTACCCAGGATGTGTTAACGAGGTCTTGCCTCTGCCAGGCCTGAAGGTAGGACCATCCTGTCACTCTGTTCTGTACTCATCTCATGGCAAATCCTTCTGTGGCCTTAACAGTGTCTGAGACAGCAACTGTGCTCTTTAAATCCTTACAGACAGACCCTCAGGGAAAGATACTGAACTGATCAGAGGCTGGTGCAAAAATCCTCATGTGCAGATTCCTAGCTTCGTTCTTTTTGTAAAAATTGATCAGAAGTCAGTAAGTAGCATTTTTTGGTGACAATTGCATTTTATGTTCTGATGTCCTCTTCTAAGGACAAGTATTTGTCTAGGGCAGATTAAAGGTCAGATAAACAAGCAGAGTTTATGGGCTGCTACTTTTTTCTGAGTATCCTGGAAAAAAAGTCCTGAGCTGTACTAAGAAGACAAAAGCAAGAGAAAACGCAGGTGTGACAGATAGCAAAGGAGTAGATATAAAAGAGTAAATGCAGCTGGCCAAGCCTTAGTAAACTAAGATGACAACAACATGAGAAATGGCAGAAATGAAAAACTATGTATAAACAGAGGCATTACCTTAGAGAACTGCTGACCAAGGTGGAATTTTCCAGGGCAACCCATCATGAATAACAAGAAGGTGTAAAAAGTCAGCAAAACTGAGATCCCTGGGGAAAGAGTAAATAGGAATAGCTGATGGTAAAGATGAAGAAACTGGACTGTGAAAAGAGCTGTAGAAAAAGGCAGTAAATCATGTCATTGGAACTCATCAGGAATACATGTCACCCAGCCTAGTACTTCATCACCACAATTTAAGGACAAGAGTCAGTTCTCCCTCTGAGGGAATATCAGGACATTCTTCCTAACATCAGCCAGGAGAGTACAAYTCATGAGGGGCTTTTCCTCTCTTTATCATCTGAACCAAGGGTCGCATTGCAATACTCTTTTATTTTTACTTCAATTTTATGACTCAATAGCTTAAACTTTAGGACTGAAGAATCCTTTCTACCATTATTTCTACCATTTTTGTGCTGCTTTGACTGTGGGGATGGTGTTCATCCACAATGCAAGAGCAGTAATAAGARCATCTTCTAGCTTACAGGATTTCTCTTTCAAAGGCCTCTGTATTTTGTGATAAAAATTGTGGGGATCAATGATCTGGACTCCACTTAAGGCTTYCCTTGATAATTTCTTAATAATGATAGAGATAATTTGAATATGTTGTACTGTCTTGTCCTCTAATGGAGATTATTTATATTTGGTTTTAACGAAGGTATTCTTTATTCTCAGCAGTAGAAGAGGATTGAACCCACTCTTTGTGCTTTTTCTGATAGAACCCTATTACTCAGAGTAGCTGAAGAGGAAATGCTGGAGGAAATATAAACTGCATTTTTAAATGGTGTAATGATGTAGCAAACAGTATTTAGGTGATTGAATGCAAGAGTTTAACTTGGAACATGTAAGGCTAATAGCTGAATATTATTTTTTTAACCTTTTTTAATATATGCTTGTTCACATTCTGACATATTGTAGTATCTAAAAGGGCTGGGCATATTTTAGATTAACAGTATGCATATTTTATTATATTTGAGAATTCTGCTGTATGAAAGATCTTTAGCTCATCAAAAAGGTTTGCCTGAGCTTTTCTGACTCTGCATCACAGCCGACACCAATGTGACACCAGTCCCCAGGGGATTCTCAGATGCATACACCCTACACCTCTTCCCACAGAGATTAAAAAAATTACTGGTTAGTACTTACATTCAAGCTTTGTTCTCCATGTGAAATATTCAGCTCTGTACTGCTCTGTGTGACTGTACATCAGTTGATAGCCAGCAGGACTAGGTGTTCAGATTAAATAGTATGAGCTCTGATTAAAAGAGGCAGTATCCAAAAAGAAGCAACTGTTATCAAAGTTGAGCTTCAAATAAAACTCGCTGTATAACTAGCTGTTGTTCATACCATGATGATCATATATTTTATTGCTGTAGCTCTCCAGTATCAAGTGATAAAGTGTCTAAAATATAAAAACTAAAAAGAGATTATTCCTTGTTGCACATCAGTCAGCAGAGAGGCTGATTTATATTTTCTTAACATACAACATTGCATACAACACATTGATTGAAATCTGCTGTTCTCAACTTCTCTTGATAAACCCTCATACACTCAGAGACTTTAAGAGTAAACTATTTGCTACATCCATGGAGGAATGGGCAAATCTCACAAGGACCAGGTGTTGTACTGAGTTTGCTAGTTTTCATTGAACTTTGGCAGCTCAGCCTTCAATAATGACTGTGGCAAACCAAAACAGATAGGAGATGGAGGTTTAGGTTTGTTTTGTTATCTGGGGTGGAAGGGATTTCTAAAGTACTCAAACTCTAACACCTGCTGAAATCAGGCCCAACTCTGAAGCTAGATCAGGCAGCTGAGGATATGTCTTAATGAATTTTAAAAATCTTCAGGGATGTAGATTCTGTAATCTTCATGGACATATTTTTTCAAGACCTCTAGTGCTTACAAATATTAAGACCATTTATTTTTCTTTTTTCTTTTTCTTTTTTTTTTGCCTAATATGTTGCCAAAAAATCTGTTGCATCCTTTTTAATAGGCAACTAGGATAATAATTATATATATAGATAATATATCTTTTACAGATCCTCTTAGGCCACTGAAGACAGCAATAAAGTCCTCTTTTTTCCTTCTCTTTTTCGGGTAAACACAACCATAGTCCTCAGATTTTTCTCATATGTTGGCTTTTGTGGGACGCTTTTAACAGGTTAGCAGTGAGACTTATAACTGTGACTTCTGTTCTCAAGTCAAACCCTATTTTTCATTCTGTCCATKCAGCCCATATCTTTCTAATTCAATTACAAAAAATGCCATAGAAATTCAAGTATTCTACTCTCAGGCAAAAATCCAGACATCATGAAAGGCACTCATGCTGATTTTACTCTTGGCTCTCTGTCATCTTCTCTATGTATCTGGATGTGTCTTCCAAGAGGACTCAATTCACAGATGAAATTGGTAGAAGGGTGAAGCTGACCTACCTGAATTTCCCCAAAAATGGAAGTGATAGTTGTCTTTTTACGGTCACCAGGAACCTTCCAGTCAGAGACCTTGATCAATGGCTATTACTTTTCAAAGGGGGTAATGTGGCACTGCAATGACATTGGCTATTCTGGACACTACCACCTTTTCCCTTCCCTTCCCTTCCCTTCCCTTCCCTTCCCTTCCCTTCCCTTCCCTTCCCTTCCCTTCCCTTCCCTTCCCTTCTGGATTTGACCATCCAAGATGCCACACCAGAGGAGTTGAAACTAGATGATTTTTCAGGGCCCCTTCTACATTCTAAGATTCTGTGAAATAATAAACATGGAATTAGAAAAGAAGTTTGAAAGAAAATGAAAGCTGCCATAAAACTGTTTTTTTTATTTCCACAACCCCTCATTGTCTGCCATTTATTTACAGTCTTCTGACATAAACTCATTAAAGCTTTAGATTGACAAAAAGAAAATGCCAATTTTCTCTGCACCTAGAGTCAGTGTAATCATTGCAGAAAAGATTACTAATGCAATTTTATACATGTAGATATGAATTCAGGTTGAGACAATTGTTATTTTCTTGTATAACTTTGTAGTGTTAGCATGAAAATTCTTACAATAAATTTACTATTA
This sequence comes from Malurus melanocephalus, assembly GCF_030028575.1. Classification (NCBI taxonomy): domain Eukaryota; kingdom Metazoa; phylum Chordata; class Aves; order Passeriformes; family Maluridae; genus Malurus; species Malurus melanocephalus. Next base: position 115,710 of record NW_026623292.1, read on the forward strand.
CTTTTGGTTTTTTACTATTTTTTTAATGTTGCAGTCACTCAGTGAAGTTTTTCTATGAGAAATAAAGCAAAAAAACCAAAGAATTAATGGAAGACAGTGAAGGATCAGGATACTAAAAGAGTGCTGTAAAAAACATTGGAAAATTGCTGAAATTTCCTTTTAATTTTTTTTCCAAGCATGGTATTCACCATACACATATCAGACATATAAACATTCAGAGAAAGTCCATTATTTATCTCATGTTATATCACTGTTTACTCACAATTTATTAACAATTCAAATATGTTTAATCTATTATGTGTCTAAGAAAAATTTAGAGCCAAAATAAAATCCAGATGTGGATCTGTGGATCATTTATATCAGTAGGGTTATTTCCACTGTCTTCCATTCATTTGCAGTGAAAACCTAAATAATTTCTAGAAGTTTCTGAATATTCTTGAACCTAGTGTACTGTAACTTAACTATGACAAGATGCAGCTCTATTGTACTACATCACTAAGAAACAAACGAAGAGCATTAAAACTTGGTGGGCTTCCTAAGGAAAAATTGAATCMATTAAAATTATGGGGTTTATTCCCAGAACCATAAAAAAAAATTGGGGTTAATTCACTGTGTACCTTTGACAAATGGAAAAATCAGTATAATACTGAAAAGAACCACTGGCAGAAGAAGGCATCCATGGTTGCTGGAACTATGGATGGCATTACATCATCTGTACTTGAAAACACAATGCAATCTATTAATTTCAGGAAATAGATTAAAATCTCTGTTGCCAAAAAAGACAGTTATGCTAATTCTTCCATTTTTAGGGCAAGGGTTCTAGACACTGTGGGACAAGAGTAGTGACCTTTGATTTAGGTCTCAGCAAAGACCTTTTATTTAGGCCTTTGTGACTGATCCTCCCTTAGACACCTTTCCCAAGCCTTCTCCCTGGCTATAGCCCAAGAACCCATTTCTGCTCAGTTTGTGGCCATCAGTCCCCACTTGCTCAGCTCCTGCAAATCCCAGAGCCCAGCCCATAATGATTGAGGGGAGATCCACCAGCCCTCCCTGTACCCTGATACACCCTGCCAGCATTTCAGACAGTTTAGGACTTCAATTGAAAAAGGCTGAATAGAATCACATGAGATTAATTCAATCTTAGCCTGGCAGGTTTTCTGAAAAACTGGGAGGGAAATTATTTGATCAGTCTTTGCTTAGGCTTCTACAGTTAAAACAAATAGATTTTAAGGGAATATATGGGTGTGCCAGTTTGAAAGTAGGGAGCTTAGAAAGTAAGAGCATTTAGTTTAACAGCAATGAGCTCAGTTTAACTCAAGCAGGTATAGCATCATCCAGACATCACTGTAACAAAAAACCAATAATGCTGTAGATACAGTTAATAATTTTCTAAGGGAAATAATTTCCTTCCTAGCAAGAAACAAGAATAAGGATTGGGATAAAAATCACATTCCCAAGTTTCATGGCTCTTGACACCAGCCATACACCCCAAGTGTTTTTAGTTTATTCTTGAAATCTTCCTGCTGTCATTAATCTTACCTTAAAAAAGTTTGAAGTGTGTTGATAAAGATCAATTGTTAATGAAGGATTTTTATTGATATTAGATTTTTTTTGTAGGACACAATCCAGAAACAATAACATTGATGTTAGATTTGTAAGAAAGAAACAAAACAGAAATTAATACAATCAGAGAAGAAAAACCAAAGTCTTAKCTCTCAGAGTTTGTAAATGGTCTTGTAAAGTACCTCTTGGCAGTGTCTTAGACTGATACGAATCAGGTGGTGATGGTTGTGCCTAACATGAAAACATTCAGGTGTTTGGAAAAATTGATTCTTTTTAGTTTTCATGGAGTGTGAGGAAATTTTGTTTCCCACTTACTTGCAACGCATAAAAAGTACTACACAGTAAACTTTCAATTTCTTTGTCCCATGACTTGTTAAAGGAGTCAAAGGCAGAACTATGACAGACCTTTATAACTCTCTCTTTATATTGTAGCAGCTGAAAGTTAATAATGAGTGTTAAACAGCCAATAATGTGTGAAGTTGACAGCTGACATATCAATCATCAAATTCCTGGATCTGCTTCTTCTACTAGAAGTGCTTTAGGTTAAATGAATCCTAGGACGAAGAATTGGCAACTGCCAGGCTGTTCAAATCATTCAAACTTCATAAAGGACAAAACAGGCGCAGGTACTTTCTGTGTTTGACAGGCCAGCTCTCAATCTCACCACAAATAAATGCCTGCCATTCTGGCATCCTTTTSCAAGCACCTTTTCACAAGGTACCATTTTTGCCTACATCATGTAGATGTCATGTGCATATGTGTGAATGAACGTGCATAAATATGTAGTGTGTGTCTTTGTCCAAAGAAGCACAGCTCAAAAGGCTGCATAACTTGAATAGGGTGATTTTTCTGCCCTATGTCTCTTCTACTCTTTCTACTCTACCTTTTCCTCCCCTCCTTGACTTTCATATGTCTCCTTTCTACTCATAATATTCATACAGTGAAACCCACTAAGGATATTTTGCTGAATTAAAATTCACTTCTCATTAATGTGAATAAMGCTTAAATGAATCATTTATCCTGCAGTATTTACTGACTTACAGATCATAATCTTGCATTACAACTAATAGGTAAAGGTCAGCTTGCATGATTCACTGTTAATTTGTTTTCATTTAAACTAATTTACTTAGAATTTGKACAGCATTGGTTCCCTTAGGGGATGCAGCAAAAACTATGACCTGATGACAAGTAGAATCATTAGATTATAACAGAATTATTAATAAAAGTGTCTTTCTATAATTTGTTAAAAATCTTGGGAGATATTAGCAACGTATTTATGTAAGATATGGAAAGTACATCTGTAATATAATTGCATATAAATTAAAAATTTGCCTAGGGAGACTGTAGAATGGTCATAGTTTTAAAATGATTGGCAGATACATTAACACTGAATGCCCCAGGAGAAAGATAATGAATTCCATGTTTTTCTTTTTTTTTTCTGCTTTCCAAGGAGAATGTTGGTGTGTTCTTTTGTTTGTGATACTTGACATTGTCATAGCTAGTTGACTTAAAAAATGAAGTCACTTACAATGCTGGTCTTGTTAATAGCTAATTAGGTTATTTTGACTGTCCTTTAGCTTAGAAGAGACAGAGCTAGAAAAAAGAATGAACAACAGTCTCAAGAAACATAAGGAAATTTGTTTCAAGTACTTGCAGGTAAGGTATTTTAAGTGTCATTGAATCTTTTATTAGGATGTGTCTTCTTCACTTATAGACAGGAAACCCAACGGTATTTTTTAATAAGCTTTTTTAATTAGATGTCCTTGTTCTTTCATTTATTTATTGTGACATGAGAAGTAATGTATTAATTAAAATAACTTACCAGTTGTAGATCTGACCTAGGTGATCTGACTTAGATGAGGCTGTAACCACCTGAAGTCTATCACTGATTTATAGACTTTTGCAGGGGTGTAGCATGGGCACCCCAGATGACTGAGGACAGCAAGAAGTGGCAGCTCAGAATGCTTTTTATTTCCCATTAACACTGACATTTGCACTCTGCTCTCTCATCAGGCTACTTAGATATTTTCTTCACTTTGTTAAAATAATTTTCTTTTGTTAATAAAGTCATATTTGGTCATATTGTTAGCCTCTCATCATATGGCAATTATGTTCATCTCTAGTGAGCAATGAGTCTGMTGATTAACACTGTTCTTAGGAATACATGACAGGATGCCCTGCAATGTAGTGGGAAGAGCAGGAAAAGAATATTTACATCTGACATCTAATTTCTTGGAACTGACACACTTTGAATGTGCCCTTAATACCTTTTGCGAAAGGATATATCCAATATCCTATTTTATCACTTTATCATGCTTAGAGAAACCAGTTTCATTTTTATTTAAAATTCTCCCCCTAATTTTACTATAAGAAATGAGAAAWCTTATTACTCTCTAAATATCTACCTTTTCAGTTTTGTCATATAAACCCATTAGTGATAGATCCTAAATTTAATTCTAAAACATTTTAATACCCAAAGAAATCTACCAACCAATGAACAATATTGTACAGTCTAAATATTGGGAAGATTCCACAAAAGATGGATTATCTAATAAACAGGTAATTAAACATTAGTAGCCATGAGAACGGGCAGGATATGTATCTATTTTTGCACCATAATGTTAATGGACTTCATAACCAGAACTGTATTAAATAAGAATAATTTCTTATGGATTTAATTGGTGGAGTAAGCTAGCAATGTTCTCCCCTACAAGAGAGTTCTTTGTTTCAAGCTTTCTCTCTCCCATGCTATACATGACAGGAAATGTTATGCCTTTATTTCTCACTCTGGAGACATTAATATTTCATACCATTTWAAAAAAAWTAATTCTTTTTTTTTTWAAAAAATTGATACAAATCTGCTCCCCAGCCCAGTTTTCCATATCTGGGAAGACTTGTGGGAACACCTAYGTGACCTGAGATCCGGTGGGCCTTCACTCTAGGTTACTGTCATAACCTGAGAGCATGTAATTTTCCAGAACTCTTCACCATCTAACTTAATGTGTTAGTTACAAATKTAAACCACCTTCAACAAATAATTTTTTGCTGAATTATTGTTGTCATGTAACCCCAGCCGTCGACTAAATACCATGCAACTGCTCATTCACTCCATCACTCTCCCCTCAGTGGGGAGRAGAACTGGAAATAAAAGCTAAAATTCATGGCTTTTGATAACAACAGGTTAATAATTGAAAATTATGATAATGATAATAATGATGATGATAATAATAATAATGATAATAACTATAATAATAAATGAAGAAAAACAGAGAGAGGAATAGCACCCAAGAGAATCAAGCAATTCCAGCCCATCCCTGAGCAGCCATCAGCAGACYCCAGCCAACTGCTTTGTTTATTTTCTGAGGATGATATTCTGTAGTGTGAAATATCCCTTTGGCCAGTTCAGGYCAGCTGTCCTGACCGTGCTYCCTCCTGGCTCTTTGTGCACCTCTCCACTGCCAGAGCTGGAAAGGTCTTAGGGTAAGCACTACTCAGCAATAACTAAAACATCAGCCTGTTACCAATGTCATTCTCATATTAAGTTCAAATCACTGCACGGTACCAGGTGCTAGGATAAAAATTATCCCAGCCAAAACCAGAACAATTACCTACTGTGTGTTGAATTAAATATCTCATCTCCTTTGAGGAGCAATAGAAAATGTCCAGAGAGAAATACTCACCCAYGAGCACCCAAAATTAGTAGGGCACTCTGGCAAAATAAGTCCCCATGAWTTTTTGTCCTAATCCAATTTACATTTAATTTGATGTCTGAAACAGGCATTGTATTAGGTGATATGGTTCTGGAAAGTCTCAGTATAATTATAAGCTTTTAATAACCCTATAATCTTTTCCATCTCATGCCTCCCAACRTCATCCTGAACAATGAATTTCACAGTCTTAATATATTCACTGGAAAAACCTATATCCTGTCAACCTTATGTTATTAGGTATATAGAAAATCCTACTTTACTATTTTTAATGTCATTAAGGACTGAATTTTCTAGAGAGGGAACATTTTAAAGATGCAAACAGTGAATTATACAAATAAATTTGTATGGATCTACAATGAAGATATTAATTTTCTGTCAATTGTGCACAGCTACCTACAACAGGCAGTTTTATGTCTACAGGATAGACCTACTACAGATAGCATTTATTCTATAAATATTCTAATTCAGGTCTGTAAATATTGTTTCCTTTGCTGTCTTTCAAATAGTTCTCTTTTCTTCTGTATCACTTAATTAGCATTCATATTTAATAGAAAATAAAGTTTCTATTTCTTTGATTTTTTTTTAATAGAGACTATATAAGTAAATTTACTTCACAGAATGTGTTTACAGGATGCATGATCTCTTTTTCATTTTTTGGGCATAAAACTATTGCAATTTTTATTATGTTTCAGTTTTCAAAGCTGCTGATCAAAGCCAAAAGAAGGGATGGGGCAAAAGCTGTTCAACAGAGTAAACCCAGGAGAATTTCTGCCATGATTTTTTGCATGTCTTCAAAAAACTGTATGTCCCCATTAAGAAGCTTTTCTCCTCTTTCCTTGGATTTGGGTATTTACTTTTACAACTTTAATCTTAGTCTTGATGATTTATGAGACTTCCAGCTCTAACCCAAAATGGTTTTTAGGGCAAGACATTCCATCTTTGAGATGTATCTGTCTTAAACTGTACATATTTTCTATTTTTTTCCCTGTGTTTTTTTACAAAAGGTGAAGAATTTTTATTTAGAGGAGCCATAGAAATGTTGTCCTGCATCTAATATCCTACTAAATGTCCTACTAAAGAAAGTGCAGCCTCAGTTCTTGGTTTGAGTCTCTCTCAMACCAGGACTTCAGAGAACAGACAAACTGGCCTTACAGCTAAGTTTGTTGCCATCATGGAGCCCACAAACATCAGGTATTTTTGTGAGGATATTTTAATCTCTAAGATAATATTTTGAGCCATTAACATGAAAGACAGGTGTCCAAAACAGATCTTGACCCATCAATTTCCTGCTCAGTGGTGTTGACCCATCCCAGCCTACTCATATGTCATGGGCATGAGTTACCACCACTTTTTTCTAGGAAGTCCTTCTGCATGTCTGAGATGCAGAATTCAGGTACTCTGTTTGTTTTTGGTTTTTTTTAATGTCAGTACAATTACAGACACTTCCATGTTTTAAATCCCTATCTACTTCCAGAATGCTTCTAACATTTTGCTATATGCACTGAATTCATACACACAAATACCAAGAATCCTCACCTAATCTGTAACTTCATGAGAAAGGTTGAAGGCTTATTCAGGGCTGAGGAAGACTGTGATAGTTTTGATTAGAACTGGAGCTGACAATTAAGAAYGTCTGAATTCTGTTTTTTGCTTCATACACTGTAATATGACTTACTACTGTATTTTCCTAAGCAAGAAACTTATGTGTTGACTGAAAATCTGAGCTTCCTTCCTGAGTGATAATTAAGATTAAACAGGGAAGGAGTGGCCTCAGTGARGGGTGAGCAGCAGCTCTGTGGACAAGGACCCATGCAGCACTCACAGAATTGGTCAACAGACTGCAATGCCACTGATTAGAGGAAAGATCTATCACCAGAATAAAGTGTTGATAGATTCCTTTGCTCAGATTTATTTTCATTGATGTATTTACTCTTCTGGATATTCACTAATGATTATTTTGTTTAATTGTGCAGCAAACAGCCTATAAAAAATAAAGTATTTTACATAGTCAATTCATGGATTTTCAGGAATATGATTTTCTTGTTTTCTGTGASTAATAATGGAGTCATCATGAATTAATTTTTAAAACTAAAAACTAAAATATATATTTAACTGTCAGCTAAACTTAAAAAAGTTATGACTTGCACAAAATCAGTCCTAAAAGCGGAGAAATACATTGATATTATTGAATTTTGTTTGAAAGATGGCCCAAGAATTAGGAGCACTTACTAGTATTGAAAAAGTACCCTGGAATAAACTGTTAAGAACTTTATTATAGTGTTTTTACAGGACTCGTAAATGCCTTTCCAAATACCTTAYACCATATGTTTGCTTCATGTTGCCTATAAAGCTCAAGTAATTTATAAGTCTGCCACTTCTCCGTAAATTGATGTTATGAGTGGCTTAAATTTGTCTGATGCTGTGGGGAAAAGCCATTGAATTTTATGTTCTCTATTTTCTGGATGAGCACATCTGCCAAAATAGGTTGCTCCAATGAGTTAATAGAGCTTAATGTAGTTTATAGGTTACCATTGAACACTTCTAATTTTGAGATGGGCTTCACTCAAAAATCAGGGCTACTGAAGAGGAAATAGTTTAAGTAATTTAAATGCTCCTGCAACCTTCTACATTCTCTGATAAGCATTTCTAAAGCAGTCTATTAGAGGAGAAAAATTGAATACAGCCAAATGTGTACAATAAATACAAGAAAAAAATAACCCTATGTAATTCCTCTGAAATCAGGTGGATCCTGGGCTGTGAACTACTCACCAATGCCCAATTAACCAGTCACAAAAAGAGYGCAGCAGCAGGAGCTGAGTCAAACCAATTCTGGAGGTAACAGAGAACAAAGAGTAAGTGCACAAGTGCAAAACATTACATGTGGTGGCTGTGGATGTRGATTGTGATGTACTGTGGACTTGCCAGTCAATAAGTAAAACATGACAGTAAAAATAATGTGAGGCAGATCCTGCAGGGGGTAGAAAGAAATCAGCAACACAACACAACACCATCCTCATCCCCATCCCCATCCACAGGAAGAACCTGGAATGCCAAAGATTGCCATAACCCTCCCTCACAGCCTGAAACCATTGAACTAAACTGCCAGAGAGGCAGTGACGGGTCAGTAATTGCAGGTTGAATTCTAGAAATTTTGAGCAGATATATCAACTTACCAAAGTACAAAAAAACTTATCGAAGTACAAAAAAAAGAAGTGTTGTTATAATGATAACTTGTCTAAAAATAATTATTTTATTATATTATTAAGAATTAGACTAAATAAATTCCTCATTTGCATTTACAATCTGCTGYTTTGGACTGTAATAGGAGTCTGACTGGCAGGAATTCAGGCAACCCATTCTGTAACTTGGATTCAGCAATTTTGCAATGTATTGTTACAACAGTTAAAACTGGGAGAAGCACACAATAATAGTTATTTTGTTTGTGTGGACAWAATAACTATTATTTCGTATGTGAGCCACAGAGCACCACCTGGAAGATAGAAAAAGTCTGAGACAGGTGCCTTAATACCTGACAGGTATTACTGATGYACCCTCCACTTGAGGCAGAGGGGAAGGGAAGCAGGACTCAATCCCTGGATGARTATAGGGGAAGGTACTACATTAGAATGTGATGGAATCCAAGATGCCTGTATTTACACAGTGAGAAAACCTGCCTATTTTCAGATTCAGATCTTTGTGAATGAATCCACTGCCTCTTCATTCTGTCTTCTGACTATTTTAAGTTCATCTGAGAATAGTTTGGACTGTAATATCCTTGGCACTGATGGATTTTGATAGGGATTGAAACCTCTGAACACTACTGACATATAAGCAAATAATGACAATGGAAAATGACACTGATAAAATCAAATCAAGCTCATAGCATTGGAAATACCACAGCCACACAYAAAAATACAGAAATCGTGGTTCAAATGTTTTTTAACATAGTCACTTYATTGTAAATCATTAAATTTACAAGGAACTGTTGCTGAATCTTGAAAAAAAACCCAGTAGACCAACCCAAAAATAAGAATCACACTTCTGTATTGTGATTCAGCTTCTCAGCATCCTTGTGKTTTTTGTCATGGGCGTGGAATGGATTCATTTTCAAAAAATCCCTGACTTCTAAAAGGCTTAAAAGAATTCTRTGAAAGCCAGAAACTTCATCTGTTACTGGATATTTTTTTCATATATTTCCATGTCCTTTTTTAATCTGAAATTTAGGGAGTCTTGTAAATCCAAAGCTATTGCTTTTCTCCTTGTTCATTCTGCATTTTATGCATTTTAATTTTACCAACTGACTCTTGCTATTTCTTGTATCTGAATAATTTTCTGTGCATATAAAGAATTATAGTACATGTATAATGGAGAGTGATTCACTTTCCATTTAAATGAATTGTTCTTTCCATTGACAGATATGTTATGCCCATTACTTTATAGATAAAAGTGTAAATTTGTTGTAAGCAACATTTATGTGGAACATTATTTTAAAAACAACTACTCTCTAGTTTGTTATACAGTGCAACTAACAATTTTCATCTTCTTTCAACTTTCCAAGCTTTTTTGGTTTTGACAATTGCTTGAAACATAAAAAATTACATTGCCATTATAATGCTATTGTAATTGGTTCAACTCATCTCTCTTGTGATGAGAACTTGAAAGGAGGCAATTCTTTCTCAGTTAATACCTCCATCATCATTGTTTCACAGGGAGATGGATTCGGCTCAATTGAGACGCATGAACTACAGGCTTTCAAGTCTATGTGAAAGGCTCCTCAATGTACCTATTGGAGCTGCACTGCAAAAAAAGTAAGATGAAATATCCAAGAATATATGAGGGTCTCAAAATAATAAAAMATCGTCCTGGAGTTGTATAAAATATCAAATATTTAATTAGATTCTAAAGACAGATAACCATGATACCTTTTGCTATCAGCAGAGAAAAAACAGAAGCACCCTTTGAGTCAACCAAACACACACTCAGACTCCCATCACATTTGGAGAAAGCACAGAAACTCACACCTCAGCCATCATCTGGCACATGGGCTGAGACTCATGGTTCCTCTCAAGCTTCCAGRGCAGAGCCCCTCATCCACCTCACCCTACCTCAGTTCCTCCAGCAGCTGACACTTGGAACACATCCCATTCCCAACCCCGTGGCTGGGCCAAGATCCCCACCTACTCCAGTGTTTGGTACTGAGACCTCTCTTCCTCCAAGTGTTGACAGCACAGGCCCAGGGAGCTCATACCTTGAATATCCTAATTCCTCATATTCTTGTTTCCCCCTCCTTATCAATTGCAGAGTCCAGAGCTGTGCCTGGAGTCTCCTGATGGAGCCTCAACCTGTAACTGGGGACATTTTGTCTCTGGCAGACCCTCTGTTATCCTGCATCTATTAGGGATGCATCTTTCTGTGTGTTTGCAGAGTTTTGCTTCCTCCTTCATATAATTTTTCCTTTGCAGTGACAAGGCTCTTCCTTGAGTAACCTTCATGAGACATCTTTCTCTGAGCTTTCAAATGTTCATACAGTTATTTTTAAAAGAACACTGGAAATAATGTGGTTTATCAAAATTACATATACATATAGTTTGCTTCATATATGGTAGTCAAAACAAATMATGTGTAAAGAAACATGAAAACTCTTGTAAGATCTTTCCATATATTGGAGTATTGCAATCCTCAAAAAGAGGAGGAAAATATGTAATTTTCATATATTTTAAATATTTCTGACTGTTAAGACCTGTTCAGTTATCACAAATGACCTTCACAAGAGAAAACACTGATCACAATTTCCATTTTCTCTGTGCTGTAAAGCTTTCAGGAAGAAAGGAGTTAACAATCCTCATAGTTATGTGCTTAAAAGGTAGCTGAGACTCCTGCTTCCACAAATGTCATCTGAAATGGGAAGAAAATGACACACAACTTCAGTAACATTCTAAGGGTGAAATACCTTTTATTAAGCTGTCTACGGAATGAAGCATCAGTGAAATGTTTGACAAGGAAGTATATGTGCTAAGCAATGTTGTCTGACTGATTTCTAAGGCAAAATGAAAATACTTTTTTCCAGAGAAAGCTGGTGGGAAAATGTTCTCATAAACAAAAATCAAACCATGCCATTTTATTTGTCCTCTTTTTTCTCCTCCACTTCTCTCCATACAGTACAATTATCTACCTAGAGAAGAATTTTTGAGCTTCAGCTTTGCTCTAATTTAAAAGAAATTCTGGCAAAGTAATATATACTGGCAGGACATCTACAGTAAAAGTAGCAAAGATAGATACTTAAGAGAAAGCAGACCATAATTAAATCATGAGATGACAAAGTGTAAATAGTTTGTGAAGATGCCTAAAATTGCACCTCACGTTAAAAAAAAATCTCATTCTTCTGATGATGCATCTACTTTTAGCTTCTTTTCAAAAAAGCACATTTTTCAATGTTCAGAAAAAGTTGTGATGCTTTAATTAAGTTATAGTCACATTTTAGAATTCGTCATAATGTAAAGACTTCGCTATCATCTTCTTTTATTAATTTTTGTCTCTAATCCGATTCTGGTACATTTTCATTATTAACCTCCTGGGGTTTTATGGCTGCAGCCCTCCTGTCAATTACGAAGTACAGTAGGAGTAGTACAKGTTCTGGAAAATTTTCAAGGACTGCTGCATCCTAGATCTGATATTTCTYTACAATATTGAAATGTGATTTTTGGATATGTGCCTTCTGAGTTAAGCAGCTTCTGCTAGGATTTGCTTTGAGGYTTGCTCCACAATCACATTCATGCAGCTGGATGGGAGTGTGAGCAAATGGACATAAAGAGGTCAGACTACATAAAAGAGCTGAAACAATGCAGTGGATACTGTGCCTTAAATTAAATTTGATACGGATGCTGCTGCATTGACCCTCTTTTTCTGCCTCTGATTATGATGCAGACATCAAATTATGCTCATTTTCCTTGAAGTTTTTTTGAAGGTAGGTGTCTCTAAAATCAATATTCAGCCATAGTGAATGATTGCATGAAGGTCAGTAGCTGTAATCATTGAGCCCTGATACAGTCAAAGCAATTTTAGCAGGATTCCATTTAACAATGAAATCCATTTGCTTCTTTCAACCCACTGTTATGTAGTCCATAGGCAATTTTATTCATGCATTCCCACAAGGCTGTTATCCCAAAGACACTGCATGGTAATACAAACTATCTGAAACAATTCCTGATGAAAGTCAAGAGAAAATCAAGAGAAATTACCTATGACCCACTCATTGTATTTCTGGTTCTCATTAGATAAAATACACAAAGCTCACCAACATTTCAAATGCAAGAAGGGCTTACTCAGGGTTTTTACTATACTAGAAACAATCTATTCTTAAGTTGCAAAATCATCAGAAATATATTTACTTTGTTATTCACACCAGTGTGTTTTACTTTTTCATCAATTTTTCAAATGTGACTATTTGTAATAAATTTAATATTTTTAATAYCTCATATATTTTCTTCAGTGTCTAAAGCTACTTCCAGTGTCAATAATGTGTTCTAGAAATACTTGTAGAAATGGGGATAATTGGGTGGCAGCTAGGAGAAAAAAGTACAAATKATTCATGTTTTGGGATTCCTCAAAAGTCTGTCCCATGAACCTCACATGTGCCTCCATCCTCACCATGACACCAAAGTGGTTCACATGTCAAAAGGAGCTGCAGGTAAATATGTGCCAAACAAATTGTAAATAATGGAATTAGAAAGATTACATTCAAAAGCTTTTATTGTTCATTCCCCCCCCCCCCTTCACTTTTATGAAGTGAAATCCTTAGATTAGAGAAATTAAACATAAAAATAAGGCTTTTGATGGCTAGTATTTGTTTCTACWAATCTATTTTTCTGGAAAGTAAGTATCTAATCTAAATTATACATTTTAAATTTACTGGAAGGATATCTCCATGTGACATCTCCCTTATCATGGTGACATAGAATCTGTGTGTGCAGCTTAAAATTGTTTCAAAATTTTGCTATTTTATTTTATTTATCTGGGAGAAAGCTTTCATTAGATAATGTAAATTATACTGTCCATTTTTGTCTGGGAACAGAATCATACAATTCATGATTGGTTTTTGTGTCAATGAGATCAACACTTCTCAAGCAGAGTCTGGGCATGTATTTTCTTTTGTTCAAAAAGTACAAAATCTAAGCACTGTGCAGTCACATACAATACTTTATTGATTCCCTTGTTTTGTCTAGACTTCAAATGGCACTGACAGTCAGATGTACAATAATAGCAATCAAAATATATTTTTATGTCATATACAAACAATCAGGGCAATTCAATTTGCAATTTTGTATTTTTTTGTTGGTTTTCTTTTCTGTGGTCTTCTTTTCATTTTTACTAGTTAACTACTTTTCAATATCCCCTGACAGTTTATGTGGGTGTTGTCATTTTA
>NW_026623292.1:129534-141241 GCF_030028575.1 Malurus melanocephalus
ATTTTGGTGTACATATGACCTTTAAAGCTCTGTTCCATCTTCAAAACATAGTAACTTGCTATCATACATTAAAGAAAACTAGAGAAAAGCAGTAATAGTCATGGTTTTTGTATGTGTGCCACCGATCAATACTATATTGATGTTCAAGGAACAGTCTTTTGTTCAAATTTACTAGCAGCTTGTTCTACCAATACTTTCTCTGATTAAAATTAAATATTAGTAAACCAAACCTGAGCCTTTCCTGTTTTCTAGCATTTATCAACTTAGAATATGTAAAGACAAGTGAGCAGTTCATATCAGACTGAAATATTACTGCAATATTATTAGAAATTAAATTGTCTGTCTGTATTATACCATGAAAGGAATTCCRGGATTCATGCAAAATATCTGGGATTTTTTTATCAAATTTGAGGCTAATCTCTGTACCCCATATTTGGTAGTATCTCATTATGCTACATTTTAAATTTTTCCTAATTTTTTTTACAAACTTCAAAGATATTTTCACAGTCAATGTGCCTGTTTGTCTGTTCTCTMAAATTACTTAGTCACTTATCTATTCATGAGGCCAGACAGGAAAGGAGAGAAAAACAAAATATTACAAAAAGTCTGGAAAAGTACCTGAGATGGAAATACTTTTAACCAAATATATATGAAACTCTACACATTATGTTTTCATATACTCTATGCTATTAAATTAATGAAGTTCAAGTTATACACTATTTTTCATTCTTATGCCTTTTGCTGAGAAGTAGAATTCTAAGTTGAATTTTATTGAGCTGGAAAATAAATAYTGGACCTGCAGACTACTCAAACTTTTTATATTGGAAAGATCCCTTTCATGTTGTCTGTCTGTCTGATTTACAAGCTGTGCAGCTGCCATTCATGTTCTATGAGCCTTAGCACAGCAACACTGGGAGCACAGAAAAGTCTTTGATTTTAGATAGTGTCAGGTCAGGACAAGCCCACTGCTCACTTAGGAGTGTGTGACCATCCTTCCCACTCCGTCATCTTTGCACTTGTCATCTCTGTTTGCTATAAAAGAAGCTTCCAAGAAGTTCTGTTGTTGTTTTTTCAACATAGAGTGACTAACAGAACAGTAGTTCACACAGTAAGAAACGGGGTTTGATTTAGGTGTTTGTCTGCTTCTTTTAGTTCATTTTTTGGAGATAGAAGGGGACATGTTTTTGCCTTTAATATATCTATATTCACCACCAGTCTTTCATCTTTATTCTTCTGGATATCCTTTTGAAGTCAGTCTGTTGGGGATTCTTTAGTTAGGTGGTTTGTTTCAATATTATCATCCAGAAAATGATATGAAGACCAAAACGAAGTCAGTATTTCTCCAAGAGCAGGTAAACAGGACCAATTGTATTCTATCCACATTCACAATAAAGAAAAAAAACCAGTATTTTTACCAAGACAATTTAAAAAAGGGAAAGGTGACTTCTTTGATATAGCTGAGGTAGCTGATAGAAAGTAGGTCAGAAAAGGACAGAAAGAGATATTGCTTAATTAAAAATAAAATTAAGGGAAACCTTGCTAATATGTTGGTGTACTTGGRCTATATATGGGCATTTAGCTAAGGCCTTGAGTGAGGGATATTACCAAAGGAGAAAAATATGGCTCCAAATCACAATTCATTTTTGTTCCTAAATTATGTGTGTAGGAAAATACCAATCAGGCTTAAAAAAAAAAATTTAAAAAAAAAAAAATTTCTCATGGCACTCTACATTCAGTGCAGTATGTTTCCACCTGAGTCCAATAAAAAACCATCAGAGTCCAATACAAGGAAGACAGAAATGAAAAACATTGTCTCTGATCTGTTTATCTTGCTTACAACATGAAAATTAATTAGAGTTACACTGGGTAAACTGTGAAAGGGCTATGTGGAAGCATTTCAAATGAATGTAAGAAAGACAGCAAYGTAATTGAACTTACACATCATACACATTGCACAATAAGGTAACATCTTTCCATCGGGGATTATAACTGAGAAACTTTAGAAAGATGGCACTGTAACTATATTTACCAGCAGAGTAGATGATGTCCTCTCCCCAGGCTTAAATGCCACTGCTACTTCATCCCCTGATTATGGAAAAGAACATCATCAAAAGCACATCAGCTTTTATTAAAAGACTTTATTTCTTATTCACCGCAGTAACACCATTCAGAAACATCAGAGCAGTCTAACACTTCCTAACATGACTTTCCTAATGGTAAAAGCAATCTGAGGCTTGAGGATATGTATTTTAATTTCCCTCATGTTACATTACTTGTTTCATTCACAAATAAGTATGAGCCTTTAGGTGCTGGTATGGTGCAAGAGTACATGACTGGACCCAAAGTAGCTTTCAACACACTTGCTCTAAAATGGGAGGACCATATTCCTTACTGGATTGGCAAACAAGTAGGGTGAATAAGCCAAGACAAAACATTGCCAAAAGTGTTTTTGCTTCTTCATTCAGTCACCACTGTTACTTCATCCAGTGCTCTCCACATCTCTGTATTTTTTTTTTTTTTGGAAATACTTTGCTTCCTCTCATGTTGTTGGAAAGCATTTTTATTTTTCCCCTACTGCGTTGGGTGAGCTTCTGGGCTTCTGCCCAGGCTATATAAACAAAACATGAATGAGAGTATGACACACTCAAGATAATGTCAACATTGTCACAGTTKAACCCCAGCTGGCAGCTCAGCACACCAGCCATTTGCTCACTCTCCCCACGTAGGACGGGAGAGAGAATCAGAAGGGTAAAAAGCAAAGGGCTCATGGGTTTAGATAAAAATGGTTTAACAGGTAAAGCAGATGCTGTACATTCAAGCAAAGCAAAATGAGGAATCCATTCACCATTTCCCATGGGCAGGGAGACATTCAGCCGTCACCAGGAAAGCAGGGCTACTTCACAGCTAACATTAGCCTTGAATTCCAAGGAGTGCTGCCTTCAGATGTCCCAAGGAGAGGGAAGGGGGGAAAAAAAGAAAGAAATAAACACACCCCCTACCAAAACAAACAAGCAAACAAGTGTAGTRAGAGGAATCAGAGGTTCAGGAGGCTACTGTTCCTGACTGCATTGCATGGGTATGAATGTGGATGGCATAAATGATCTCTTGACCAGAACCGACCTCCTGGGCTGGGTCTACAAACAACAAGCTATCAGGCAAAAGGTGGTTGCCACCCTGCACTGATGTCCTCATCCGCAATTAGTTTAGTATCAGAGACMAAGCTGAGGTTGTAAAACAGTTTCCCACAGGTTTTAGTTAAGAAGGGAGATGATTATACATTGGTAAGAAAGGCAAGATTTCAGACAATCCCATTTGTGAGTTTGGCGCAGATATCCTCCTTCCTCTCTTCCTCTAAGACATGGACATGATCTCCTTCATCACTGTGTAGAGAACTCACATGCCTATTTCTATTCAGAGACTCTGGGTTAAATGGGTTTTTTTTGCTAATTTTGGATAATTGTCTTAGAAGGTAGATGTCAGATTAATCTGAAATAACCTTGGAGTAAATGTACATTGCATGCTGTTCCTCTGCCACTTGGACTGTGTAGTTAAGCCTTTTTTAAGTGTGAAACTTGCATCCACTTCACTGCACCATAGCCCCATAAAATGTTTTCTGGAGGAGAACCCTAGATGAGCYCACTGAGTCCCCAAAGAAACAGTGCCCCTGCAATGAAGAAATTATGTAACCAAGAGAGTTGTTTACCATTCAGTTTAAAACCATGAATAAACAGCCTTCAGTCCCTCCTTCATGGTGCCCAAAATGTGTGTTTTATGACACTTGCAATTAAACTGTCTCCAGTGTACCTTTTTGAGTAGGAAAATATCATAGAGATGGCATATCAATGTCACAATATCATTATACTTAAAAGTTGTACAGAAAGGACAGTCTTGTTCTAACACAGACACAGGAACAGTAATTATGAAGTGAAGTCTATTTTAGCTATCCAGAGCTTCTTCACTGTAATTATTGTATCTCTTYTTTTTTAAAGACCACTATAATGCAAGCCTCTGGCAGTCAGCTCATTAATTTTTGTACCTATTATTTTTCAGAATACAAAGTGCTACACTTCACTAATTTTATTATTTATACAAAAGAAAATCATACATATGAAAATRTAGAAAAAGAAATAGAAGTTAAGAAATCCTGAGTCACTCGCTTCATATTCCAAAAGCAATACTTTCCAAAACTCTGTTTCCCTAGTAGTAACTAGAAGCTGTGCTGTGTTTTTTGCATATGTGTATATTGTTCTCCAAACATAACATAAAACATAACATAACATGACATAACAAACATAACATAACATAACATGACATGACATGACATGACATGACATGACATGGCATAACATAACAAACATAACAAAAAATAACATAGCATAACAAACAAGCCCCAAACCAAATAAAAAAAAACCCCAAACTTAAACTCCAAAAGGACAATTGCACTTCTGCAGTTTCATATGTTCCATGTGTGCGTGACACAGCAAGGTAGCGAATTTTCAGGAATTTACAGCACCTTGTGAAAAAGAACTGAGCTTCTAGTATTTTTTAAAGAACCCTATCTGCTGTGCAAGAGGCAGGCAGTGGTCTGAAAGTACAATCCAGCTCTGTGAAATAAGGATCATGATGGGAGGATTGCTGATGAACTAGATTCACTGTAAAATTTTTCTGCAAACTATAGAATATTGCTTACACCCCCTTCCCATCCTCCAGAAGAGGGAAGTATTGACAGAAACAACAAGGAAGCAAATGAGATTTCTATGACTAAACCCACTCTTGCCAATTAGCTACTACAGGGGAGGGTTTTTACAAATGCTGATCTATCTTCTCCGAGGCCTGACACATGTAAAATTTTGATCAGTSTAACTTAAAGACTTTTTAGACAGCTTTTGCCATGTGTTGAGACAATTCCCAGTACATAAAATGAGAAGCACCATGAGCAATGTGACATMCCTTAAGCTTTCACAGACTTCAGAAGAAAAGCATTGGATGACACTGCTCTGCTCCCAGCCCCAGAAGTGCCTATTGTTGGTCCATAATGAAAAACATCTCTTTTCTCCTTTATTTGACCCAGAGCATCACTAGTTTCCTTCACATCCTAATGAATCAGTTCAGATAACAGTGTAAGAATGCAAGGGTAAATGTTAAGGAAGAATATTATTAGGACACCTTGTGGAGATGAAGTGTCCCAAAGAATGACCCTTATGAGTCTGCTTGTAAAGTGGCAGAGAGCAAAGGATAAGGAGTGACCCCATTGTGGGAATTTCTCGTATTCAGAGTTACAAATGTATAGTGTCAAACTCTGGTTTTAGCTAAATTAATAACAATTCTTAATCTCTAAATAGGGAACTGGGAGAAAGGCTTTTCCTTGCACAAAAAACACACTGAAAAATCATGCTTGCCATGGAACAATAATAATGTTAAYGTAAGCTCATCCAAATTTGAATAGATATTGCATCTCCAAGGATTGAGGGATATTCTAAATATTCAAATTTATTAATTACAKAGCAGAAGTAAAAATTATTGTCTTATTTCCTTCATGTCAGAATTCTTAGGTAAAATAAGAATGCTGAGAAAGCATTTGGTTACCCTTTTTTCCCATTCTTACGTAAAAACTGTGATTTTTGCTTCACAGGACCTTTTGGTTTTGGTTATAGTAGGAAAACCACATCCCTCCTAATGTGTTTTGCCATTTTAATGTACTAACTCCARCAGAAATTGAATAATATGTATTCATTCAAAAAGATACAATAAAAAATAATCTATTCAAAATTTTATATCTGTGTACATCTAAATCTGTAGGAAAATAGAACATGAGGGGGAAAAAASGATTTCTAAGGATGTGTGGTCCATCAAAGGTTAACATTTACAGGTTAAAATAATTGACAAATATTCGAGTTGGGTACTGAGGAAAATGGCTTTTAGATAAGGACAATTCAATACTTTGTGATTCCACAAAAACTCTGTTCTGAAGGAAATTAATATTTTTCTTGAATTTAAATATTCATTAAGTATTTCAATRCACTGTATAATTATTTCAAATAATTTGAATTTAGCACTAAGTTGTTGATAATTGACATTTTTTAATTTCCTTTTTTAAACCCCCATTTTTAAATTCCCTTCATTCTCCTGAAAAAATTATTAAATTCATTGTGGTTTAAAACATGTTAAAACCTTAGCATGATGTAAAACATATCTTTAATCCAATAAAAATTCTATGAGAAATTCTCTGTAATTTATACCCTTGAAAACACCTAATAGCTAATATTTTGCTTTCATCTCATTTATTTAGTAGAGCTTCAATTGTGTAAATGAAATTAACACAATTAATGTGTACAATGAAATTAACATTCCTAGATACTAAATGTCTCGGTGAAGAAAAACTGGAACGGTGAAGAATACTTTCCTGTGGGATTCATTCTGGCAGTGAGCAGGACTGCAGGCACAGCCTTGTGATTTGTATGACAGCATTGTGTTTTAGTTACATTTCAAGGTTTAGAAAGATCCTTATTAAGTGTTTAAACCAAGCCTATGGATATCTTAATTCTATTCTATTCATATAATAGATTCAAATATTCTGTAGCCTGCATTAAATCAGAGGAGAAAGAGGAAGGAGAAACAAGATCCTACTACAGAAATCAACAGAGAGCGATGAAACATGCACAGAATAAGTTAGGGATTAGGTTTACATACAGATTCCTGGAGATATTGCACAAACAATGYATAGCTTCCCCACTGTGCTCCAAAACCTCAGTTCAGGCTCACTTTCCTCTGACAGAATGAAAATGGAGTTTTGAAGCCTGCATGACAGCAAAAGTATTTCCATTTTCTAAATTGTTTTCCTTTGACCCTTACTTATACAAGTTCAATTTTAGAAGATTCTTCATTTTTGTTACACTCTTTTCAAAATTTCTCCCTCCYTGTTTTGAAATGCCTCATTCTGAAAGTTCCGTGATTTGCAGAAAACTTTTTGTGTACTATGTGAGTTAGATGTTTGTGTGTTAATATAGAAATCTTGGTAACAAAGGTGGATGCTGTTAGCACCTTGCCCTGGCTCTAATTTTTTTTACCACTTTCAAGATTATGCAACTCAGAAAGATTTGCTGCTAAAACAGCATTTTTTAGTATTCCTACCTGCCCAAGAACAGGTCAAATCCTGCTACCCTGCAGGAACTTTGTAACCATCAGAAGTTCCCTCACCTCTGTGGGCTGCTGATGGAGCCGCTTTTTGTGGTGGTCCTGAGATCACAGCATGTGTTTGGAGAATACAGAGCTCATACACAATTCAGCAATATGTTCCTAAACAATGCTTGAGTACTCAAGAAATTAAACAACACATTTATTTTTGTAGACTGCCTCATACTTACTTATATACTAATACACATATCAATGATAAAAGCAAGAACAATTATAATTATGGATTACTGTGGTCTTCTATATTATTAGTAGCTTGTGCAACATGAGAAACTAAGCATATTGGTGGTTTCAATTTTATTGATGTGTTTACAGTTAAAGAAAAAATCTGGTCGATATCTGAAGATAAATATCAAAGCACACCAAAAGCAAAAGTAATCTTGCTGAAAGCTGTGTGCTGGACTTGAATAACCTTTTGTTCTGGATCTGTTTCTGATATTGATAACTCTTTATGTGTGAAGTCTGAATATACTTTTTGGGTGACATCAAAACAACCTCAACAACAACACGAAAAAATCCAACAGAATACAATTTTTCTAGAGAAAACATTTGCAGATTTCAGATTAGGAAGCTTGAAATCAGTTGTGTGTATTGTCAGCATTTTAACTTTTACCTTTGCTAAAATATTATCCATGTCTAAATATCTTGATGTTTTTAAATATTGTAGCCTTTTTCCACTCCTCTTCACTACAGATTAGTTACAAATATTTTTATAGTTAACATTATTGTTCATGGTTTCCCTATTTATACATAATTTTCTGTCTTCTTTGCATATGTCAATAAAAATAGAAAACTAAGGCACGAGTCTGGATCTTAGGGCATCAAATGTCCTAGTAGTATGTGGCTAATTTTAGCTGCCAAGCAACTTTTCGGGAACATTATAGCAAGGCAGAAATTAAAAAGATTGTTCTAAAATGAAAATCAGCTGCAGTCTAAATAAGGTTCAAGTAATGGTAAAGTGCATTTGGCAAGGGATTGAATGATTAAAGATAGGAGCCACACCTACACAAAACACTTAAAAGTGTCTACAGCCTAACTGCCCATCTTGCTATCTTGTGGATTAAGTACTTTCCCTCCAAAACTGAGACATCACCTAGAGCTTAGCCTGGACCAGTGACTATTCCTCAAAAGACTAGCCCCTTCTGGGCAATAAGGGAGTTATATAGGATAAAACTACATAAGRCCATGCCAGCTGGCTTCAGAATACAAAATGCTGATACTATTTAGTTTACAGGCATAAAAGTAGTCAGAGATTCACAGCTGTCTTTGGACATCATTTACTTCTCTTCTGGTACCAAAAACCTTCCCTAGACTTAGGAGGAGAAAGTTGATTGATTGAAARATAATCAGATGCAACTGAAACCTCTGTATATATCTTGATGTTTAACATCCGCTTCTTCCTATATGWCTCTTGCTGATGTAATCTCCTTTATATTTATTTATCCAAAGAAATCTCTTATCACTTCTTCATAATCTACTAATTTAACTTTCTTATCTATTTTCCCTTTTTTTTTAATTTTTCCTTTTCCCTTATTAATTTCTCAGTAAACATTATAATATTATTGAGCATGCATAATGGATCATTGAAGCAAGACAAAGCATTAACCCTAAAGAGATAGGCTGACATTTAAAAAAAAATAAATTCTCACAGTGTGAAATCCACAATGTACTCTACACACCTGGGGTCCCTTATACATTTTGTGAAATTTTAGGGACTGAATTGTCAGTTGACTTTTGCTCACCAAGTTCTCAAGAATATTTTCCATTACCTTCATCTACCCACTTTCTTTACTTTTAGAAGGAAAAATACCCATCTTTATCAAGTACCCATCATTCAGAATTCATGTCATATGACTAATAATTTTRTATCACTGGAATTTCAATAAACATATACAGCACTTAAACTAATTAATTCCAGTAGTTATTTCCTATATAAAGTAATCTATGCGGTTTGGAGTAAAAAATTTAGATATGCCAATTGAATATATCTAGTTCAAGAAATAATTGAAGATTCAGAACATAATGTTTTTAAGTACTGCATTTACACTTTGATATTTAATACACAGAAAAGACAGAATTACAAGTTTACCAAGGAAAGCAATTAACACACCTCTGGATATCTTTGAAGTARTATTTCAGGTGACATGTAACCACTTATATGGTCTGTGACTTTTCCACCATACATTTTAGTTTTTTTGAACATTTTGATCTTACCAAGGCCTAGAATAGGGATCCAGATTTCTTTCCCAGACACAGTGATTATTATTCCATTATCTTCAGCAAATATAGTCCTAATTTACATGATTTAAACTAAAAACATAAGCTAGACTTACAAGTTACAATTTCTTGTAACTTCAGTTTAATTGACTTATTTCAGTATTTGGAGGTGAATCTATTTCTCCCATCAAAATGAAACTTTTTCTCCCACATTCCTAAACRCCAAGGTAACAAATATGTTGTCTTGTCATATTCTCCGTGTACTTCCACCAGTGAAGAAGAAGCAGCAGGATGTGACATCTATAGCAGCTGTTGCCACTCTCATTATTCACTCCACATTATTAATGCTATAACCATCATTTCTTTAGATTTCCTCCTTGACTTATTCAGAAGGGAAGGTATTGGGAAACGTCATATTTTGATTTAATTACTTTTCCCTATCTTGCCAATTTGCTTATACGTGGACTTTTTTTTTGGCATATATCAGACAGTATCTCTGTTAYTACAGTGTTTAGTGGTTTTACAGCACCACATCGCACACTTCAGCATGAACACAATTCMGTGGCAAAAGTCAATGCTGTAAATATTTTAATTTCAGATTTATGTTTGAATATAAACCTGTGGTATCCCTTTAAGAAGTTGAGTAATTTAAAATTATTTTCTTGAGGTTTATTTCTATCTCTAACTTTAGTAAGAAGTTGTTAGACAAAGAACTTCAGCATTGAGTCTCTGACCTAAGAATCATAAATCAGCTTAGTAGTCACAAAATTCAGTCTATTTAAAGTAAATCTATTGTAAAAATTTTGCTTTTGTTCTGTAATATATAAAAAATTAGTAAAAACCTGTGTAATTTTTGGGGGGGGGTTTCATATCCAAAATAATAGACAAAGATCAGACAACAACATGTGAAAGCAGGGTCCTTGTCATCTGAAGGGATGTAAAATTTACTTCTTAACTGTCTTACTTGTTGTTGTACTTTTTTATGACAGCTATTTAATTAGGCCATTTGTTGGGCTTATTCAGATCAAGAAAGAAGTATGTACCTCCCATTCTTGTCAAAACAACCTGAAAATAAATAAAATCATGTATGAAAAAAATAGTTTGACCTTCTATAATTGATCTAAATACAGTATTGGATAAATATTACTGTATAGCTTTTTTGATGACAAGGAAAGAGAGAAGTAAAGAATTAATGAACTTCATGGCATCGACTTTTTTCTATTTTCACTCAGCTACAGCTATGCAGGGTAAAACACGTCTGTGAAATTTTTCTATTCAAATATTTTCATTATGTGGGTTTTCCCTCATCTGCACTGATTGCTCTAGTACTCCTTGTAAAATTAATTTATCTATATATTTGTTTCCCTTTTATATTTTGTTTTTAAAGGCAATAATAAAATTATTTGTATTAAATAAATCAATAGCTTATTACAACAGAGCRGTAGACCTCAGGTAGAAATTGAAGTGACAGTGGTAAGAAAGGAAATACAATGCTAAATAGAAATGTTTTCCTGAACTGGCAATAATATTTTTGAAAAAGCAGCTTGAAAAATCTCTGCTAGCTCCTTTAGGCAATTACACTGTGGAAACTATAATATCAAAATACTTTCATGAGAAGATCAATTAGTGGTAAGAGTCATGGGAAATAGGTTAACATCCTGAAGAAGAAGGGCTGTTTTCTCYCAAATTTACTAAATATTTTCTCAATTTGACAATCAGCCAAGCTGGAGATAACTCAGTAAGACTCAAATATATAGGAAGATTCACAGTTTGGAAGCTCTGTCTCCAGAGAGATAAATTACTAACATTCAAATAAAAAAGCCTTCAAGTCTTGATAATCAGATGAGAACTCAGCTGGCAAGGTGCAGATCTGAGCACTTCAACAGTGGAAATAAACTGGAGAATGATGGTCTTGCCAATGACACAGAATATCAGACAAAAAAATGGAGATCAAGAAAACCTAAAATCACTGCCATGGTTTAGAATGCTGGCCAAAAGCCAGGCACACACAACACCTACTCATTCGCCCTCCCCCACCACCACTGGGCAGAGAAGAGTGAAGGGAAAAAGAATTAACAAAAGGGTTCATGAATTGAGATAAGGAGCGAGGAGGAAATGCTTAACAGACAAAACAGTTAAGGCACTACTTWAGCTATGAAGTGAATTTATTACTAACAAAGTCAGAGGAGGAGAATGAGAAATAAAATAAAACCCTCACAGACACCGGTCTTCTCCCCACTCCTTCCCTCCTTCCCACTGACAGTACAAAGCAGTGGCGGGGGTGAACAGGGTGTGGGGT
>NW_026623292.1:141960-220797 GCF_030028575.1 Malurus melanocephalus
CTGCAGGGGGACAGCCTGCTCCACCATGGTCACCATGGGCTCAGGGGGACAGTCTGCTCCACCATGGTCAACTGTAGGGGGACAGCCTGCTCCACCATGGTCGTCACCATGGTCTGCAAAGGAATCCCAGCTCCGGCACCTGGTGCAGCTCCTGCCCCTCTTTCTCCACTGACCTTGGTGTCTGCATTCCCTCACATATTTCTCAGCCTCCTCCTCTGGCAAAACTACTGTGGCTACCACCTTTGTTTTGATTTCTTCTTAAATATGTTTTCACAGAGGCTCAACCACCACCTCCAGTTGGCCCAGGTTTGGTCAGTGGCATGTCCATCATCCTCAGAGCCAACAGCAATTGCTCTGCTGGACATGATGGAAGCCTCCAGAAGCTTCTCACAGGAGCCATCTTTTTGCCCCCCCACTTCCAAAAACTGGGCCAAGCAAAACCAACACAGTCACCCCTGAAAGATATTTGTGGCATTGTTGGAGATTTGTCTAGAAGCAGAAAGCTCTGGACACAACAAGATAATGTATTAAAAAAAAAAAAAAAATTAGCTGTCCTAGCCTCCACCTAATAATACATGGGACATATCACAGTAAAAGCATGTTGTCCTTTTTATTCCTGTGAAATGCTGACAGACTTGACAACAGTGTTTCCAGCTAAAAAAAAAAAAAAAAAAAAATAGTCAGATCTACATAGTTGCCTTAGCAAGGCTTAGACCTGGAGCTCCGTTCTTTCTGACCTTCAACGTGTCTCATTTACCACAGTATACACAGCATGATGTAGAAAAATGTGAGTCCTTGAATAAACGGGAGACAAAGGAGCCCCTGTGGGCATTTCAGAGTTCTGAAATGTTGGCAGTGCKGAATGAATTTGTTTTACTTGTCAAGGCTTGCCTTTGTGTTATTGAATCTTCTAACTTGTTACCCAGCTTTAAATAACTAAGGAATACAGCATGTAAATGTATCAATCCAGTAAAATAATTTTTCTCTGTTCTTCTATTTGAGCATACTGAGTTAGGCATTTTTAAACAAGAATTTTCTTTATACAATGGGTAGAGATGGAAAAAACCAAGTTTGCGCTGTGTAAAATATTATGCATTTATTGATAAAATTTCATCACCACAGGCTCAATATTGTACCTGCCAAAAGCAACCGTAGAAAAAAATAAAACAGACCTGGTTACAGACTAGAAGTGAGTATGTACTTCCTTTGCTGTGTCTCAAGAAAACATTCTATCATTGAAAAATTCAATTTATGGATCACCACACTTTTTCAATACATTTCAGTACTTGAATGTAACTATAAAATCTCTAAATAGACAGAGATGTTGTCCCAAATGAAGTATATGTAAACACACAGCTRAACATGCCTGAGAAAAGAGTTCTTAAATTTTACTCTAGCCTTAATTTTCATAAGTTCAAAACCACAAATAAACAGTTGACTTTGTATGATTTCTCAAAATAGATGGCCATTAACACGASTTTAACTAGCAGCCTGAGAGTGCTCGCTGCTCAGAGACACTGCCCTGCATTGCAGCCACTCAATCATTTCTGCACCAGCAGGAAAGGGATGAAGATGTCTAAGGCTAGTCTGTATACAGAAATACAATCTAAAATTTTCAGCTGAGCTGAATGTTCTGTTTTGTCTCTATCCAACAGAGGCTTTGTGCCAGGTTCTAAGCAAGCCGAGGCAAAGGAATCCTTGGATGTGTACAGTTCAGACCCCAGCTCTGGTGCTGGCAGGATCCACAGTGGGAGCTCTTCAGTCAAGGTGMAAAGGGGATTTTACAAAGCAGCCTCTGTTATGTAAGGTCGCTCTTACAGGTGATGCAGCAATTTGGCCCTAGCAAAAAAAATAGCCTGGTAAAGCAGAAACCAGAGCAACTGGAAAACATTTTTACATCTTCTCCCTGGATACTCTAGAGATTGCAGAAAAGAACCTCTGAGCTATATTTAAATAGTTTTGAGRGTTTTTTTCCCTCAAAAGACTTCTGAATTTCTTTCCTTCACACAGGTCACATATAAACAGAAGTTATGTGGGTTGTGCAAATGCCTGTGGTTACATGCAGTGTATTCTTTTTAATTAAAACAATGGCAATGAAAATAAATAACTAACGTAACTAGTCAAGAGGTGGCATTTCTTTGTTTACATAATAATTACTGCTTAGAACAATATATCTGTTTTGCCTACGATTGTTTAATCAAAGCTGGAAATTAACTTATGACTTTTTTATGAACTGCCAAAGGTAAAAATTAGTTCATACATATTTATCATTTGCATCAAATTTCAAAATCCTGAAAAAATAGAGATCTGRCATTGTGTTAGAATTCTTCAATTTGTACATCTCAGTCTTCCTGTAAGTATATATCATTATTTGTAAAAATAGAAATGTATTCTTTTTCAAAACACACAGATACACATATATATTTATATATATATATTTTTTATATATTTATATATTACATATATATATATATATATAAATTCATGTCACACCTATATTTTTCAGTTTTTTGAAGGTGACATTTTCTTCAGTTTCATGTCATTATATACATATTTGCTATAAACTAATTGCCATGTTAGAAAATACATAGCATTTATTATAGTAATTTTGGYGTGCAGTTCATAAAAATCCAATTTAAAGAATGTTTTTCAGCTAATGGAGAATATGAGATAATCTTTGAGTTTCAGAACTACTTAAAGTMTGTCATTCCTTGTGTGAAAATGCAYGTTGGTAAGTTKTGGTATAGAGGTCTTCTGGCTAAAGAGATAAGCCATGGGTGAACAGCGAATTTATTTTAAGATGAAGTTGCATTCTTAATCTTTGAATTTCACAGGTTCTAGAGATTAATATTTCTTTTAAAGTTTGCTAGTCTATTGAAGAATTTCTTTAGAGAAGCAAATCATGGAACCTTCTTTACAGCCTATTACAAACTTAGTATATTTAGGAATACATTTATAATCACTGAAAAACAGAGCTCAGATTTCTGGCTCCTGCACAGCTGTTTTGTGAAGCTGATTGTAGGCCCAGAAGATGTCAATTCCAGACTTAGATGCTGCCCGTTCTAGGAGACCTGTCAAACTTGAAAATGAAAATGGAGCATTTCTGAGGAAAGGAAGTGTGCTTTATTTTGAAGGTCATGTAAATTTAATGCTAACAAACATAAAAGGTATACTACAATCATTGAATATCTAGGAGATTAATGAAATAATTATTTGCTTTTTTGCCTGATTCCATTTTTGAATACGCATACTTGGTATCTTCTTAGTCCCAGCTAGGCCTTTATTTTATTACTTTCTATGCTAGAGCCAAAGTCAGCAATTACAAAAAGCTACTAATGTGAAATTTGCATGTGCAAAGGAAATTTTCACATTTCTAGGAGCAAAGCAGTACAGAAATGTGATCTGTATGCATAAAAGTTGCTTGGTATATGAAAATAAACCAAGATCCCTCTTTTAAAAAAGTATTCCATGTCTATTCTAGTGGGATCTGCACTTGGAAATGTTGCTAATTACACTTTAATGTAGAAAACCTTTTTCTTTTTCATCCTTGCAGTAGGTTATTGATTAGTTATTACCTGTCAGCAAAACTACAGCTATCAAAGCAAATGCTTGTGTTTCCTGGATCCTGCCTTTCAGATTAATTGTTTCATGACTTTCTCATCACTTCACTGAGTCATCTTGCAGCTGACATCACTACAACTTCTTCAGGGAAGACTTCAATAGAAACAGYAGGAAGAATATTCCTACGCCTGTTAGGGTCATGAATGTGAAATGATTACAAGTATGGGTACTTTAAATATAGATTAAAAACATTCTGTGATCAGTTTACTTAGTTGGGTTTTTTAGTGTTTTGTTTCTGAGTTCCTTAAAATGGCATTTACAGTTGAACTGAAAACATACAGCTCATCTCTCTTCTCCATGAAGTGCTTTGCCCCAGTGATTTTTCTTCTCTTTCTACATGGTTACATCAGATAGACAATCATGACTGCAGGTTTTACTGAGTTGCAATACATCAGCAGTTTGTCTAAACATTAAACTTGCATCTTTAAAGATATGGTTCTATCAATTTCAAACTTCTGCAAAGACACAGCATAATGGCTTGAAAGAAAATGGGCACAGTCAAGGTTATGAGGGCCATCTAGTTTCCCAAGGAGTTATAGAAGAGTTGATTGGGTACATTACCTTTTTTAGTCTTTCCTCTATACTCAGTCTTATCAACACTGCACGCTTCTTTCTGTTTACCAAAGTGGTACCATGAGGGAACAGCAATGCAGAATAGCTTTATAAAATCAAGATATTAAAGAGAAACAGCTTAGGCAATGTTTTCACTTGCACATCTATTAGAGTAGATATATTGCTCTWCTATTTCTCAGTAGTCAGCAACAGTCCCTGTAAAGTCATAAATGTAATTTTCCAYGTAAGACCTTTACGGATTCCTCAGATAATTGAGTAACAAAATGCATTGTAATCCAGATTTACAGTAAAATGACAGGAATTGCTTTCCTAACCTTTCAACTTTCTTTTTATTAGCAACCAAATACAAATTTCAAAAATTTTAGACTTACACTAGGAAAACTCAACTATCTTTCCAAAGGTCAAAAGTAGGATTTAAGCAGAGGAAATGAAACATTGTTATATATCTCCAGAATTAGAGAAACRTATAACTTCTCTTGGTAGACAAGCTGAACTCTTTCAGATCCTCTGCAAGAAGGATTCAAACCCAATGTTCCCAATAGATGAGAAAAAGGGTAATATGTTCATCTGCAGCAGTGCACTGTATTTAAATGCTCTTTTTATTGCAGTGCCTGTAAAAACCGAAAAGTACAAATGGCTGATTCATATTCTATCCACCTATTTTGGATATATTAAAGATATCACAGGCACAGGATTGGTCTGATGCATATTTCTGGGACCATTTCAGAATCTGTATCTATGTTTGTGGTAGGCAGAGCAGATGGGGGAGCCCTGGCTGTGGAGAAAATATATGTAGTTGGATATTAACTAAAGCCTAGAAAGCAGAAGAGGCAAAGTACCAGAATAACAGATAATTTAAGGAGCAGGACATTGATGAATGTGTTGATAATTGCTRTGCACTCAATACAGCAACATTCAAAAAATTGCAAATTTCTCCAGTGTGTAGAACCATTAAAACAAAAAGGAAATTGATGTGAATGTATGTATGTGTCCTGGTTGTGGGCTGTGTAACTGTTTTAAAAATACATCTTTTGCAGTTTTATGAAGATTCTCAGAAACTATAAAAATGTTTGTATTTATGAAGAACTGCTCCAAGGCTGCTAGAAATATTATGTCAGTCCAAACTTTATTCCCTATGCTCATTATCATTTGAAATAAATATACTCGTTAAGTTTTCATAAATTCCATCTTTTGCCTGTTGTTTTCCTGATCCTGGCTTTTTTTATCCCATCAGCTTTGAAGGCTACATTTGATTTCTTCAGAAGATGGAGATTTTTCAAGCATTTTCCCAGCATATTCCCTGATCAGAGACTAGCTCCAGCTGAAATGTACGGCTTTATTTATCCCATCAGGTTCTTATTATATCTGCCTGAAAAACTGACAGAGCCACTTAACAGAGGCTGCAGCTGCCACRATATCAAACATGAAAACAGAAATGTGAAGAATGAGCAAAAGATGCATCTTTTGATTTGTTTGCAAATGAATAAGAACAGAGAGGTGATCCAAGAGGAACRCAGATATCACTATGGCATTAAATAACAATTAGGTAACAAKCTGCAGAACTGTYGTGGGTTTAAACCTGATTTTTCCCAATCTGAGTCACGGCACCAAAAATGTCATGGTTTGAACWTGACCGAAAGCCAAAAGCACTGCACCCACGACGTTTTGTCCTGTCCCCCCACCTAAGAGGGCAGAWGGGAGAGCAAAAGCCCAATTAACACGAAAATTTATGGCTTTCAGATAACATAACATAATTGGGAGAAAGATACGTATATGCTCCAGAAAATGGTCAGACAGGCTGAAAAACTTAAGTTGCAAAATAGATTTATTACTACAAACTACTAAGAATACTAYGGCACTGGGGAGGAGAACAAAGATAGGGAAAAATTTACAAGGAGAAGAAAAATAAAAACGGACATGTTAAGACACCTGTTATTCTTTCCAGGACCYGTCTCTTTCTCGGGTCGTCCCTCTCCACCCCCTCCATGTCTTCCCGCGCACGCACGGACAGGAATGAAAGTCTAACATAGATCAAACCACTCATTACGGTTGTCGTCCAGCATCATAGGAGAAGCGTTCTTACAGCTCCAAGCTGTGGAAGTTCTTTTCCCAAGAAACAGTCAGTGTGTAACTGCTGGTGGCAAGGGAGTTTTTCTTTACCTCATAGGAGAAAGGAAAGAATGTTCCCCAAGGCCAAACTGCATTGTTTCGGCAGCGTAAGACCACTATCACAAATCTCCTGGCAGAACACAGCTTCTTCTAAGCATCCACTTACTTCAGACACAAGGCGGGGGCATCTCTCCCTCCCCACAGAACACAATTCTTCTTAGCATCAACTCGCTTCKATCATCGTGGGGGGAGCCAAGCCTCTTCCCCCTTTTGGCTTCTAATCAGTTCAGTCCAGTCCTCAAAGGCCAGGTTTTTTTTTTTCCCCTCAGAGCAAGGTCACTCTCCTTTTCTATACAGGTCTCCCATTGATGAAATAGTCCTTTCGAAAACMGCTTGTTTTTTCCATGTTCGAGAACCATAGCAACAGCACAGCAATCCATTCTATCTTCTCCTTACTGTGATCTTGGGTCTCCATTTTTCTTCTTACATCTCCTCACCCTCCTGCTCTGCTTTTCCCCAGTGCATAATACTAACAACCTAAATACTGACAACCTAAAAACTACATGGCGGCCRCCCCTATCTTGTTTTGAATTATTCTTAAATACAAGACAATACGTCATCACAGARGTGTAACYAGCCTGTGCAATTGGCCCAGGCCTGATGGGCAGCCTGTCCATCAACCTCAGAGCCATAATGGATTGGCTGTAAAACACAGGGGGTAGGGCTCCTTTTGCTGGAGAAGAAGAAGAAAGCTTCTAGAACTTCCTCACMGGAGCCATCTTTGTGGTTTCTTGGTCCCATCCCCCCACCACCAAAAATCGGACTGAGTAAAACCATGACAAGAACAATGAACTATTAAATGTGTGTATCAGTTTTACGTACAAAGATGTACTAATAGGCACAAGAATAGTGTCAACTCTTTATAAAATCTGCCACTCAGTAAAAATCTCAAATGTTTGCATGCTACAATGATAAGTTCCAGAAAAACCTCAATAATTTTACTAATTTAGACATGCCTTAATACATGAATCACACTTTTCTAATCTTAATATTCTAATCTTATTCGCAAAKGGCTGGTTAGTACTTCATGGGTACATGAGTGATAAGAACAAAGTGCTTCACAAAACAGAACGGTTTACAAATTTACATGAAGAGGAAGTGACTACAGGCTTTCTTTTGGACATAAGGTACTAATGCAGGTCAGTTCATCTGACTACATGGTGGTTTAACAGTAAATGAGTAAAAAATTCAGATTTTTCTTGGAATCTTTGACCTTTTTCTTATTTCTGCAGTTAACCAGTACTAACAGGTGCCAAAGTCTTTGGCAAAATAATGATTTTTTTCCCTTCAGAAGAACCAAAAAAATGCTTCTGTTAAATCACTGAGGTTCAGTCCTTTATATGTGCTGCCTTAGYTCAGTTGGGCAGAGCACTGTGATTGTGTTGTGGGTTGACCCTATCACTCCCCTTYCCTCTGGGACGGGGCGAAGTAAGATGGCGAACAGCCAGCGGGGTGAGATAAAGTAGTTTTATTATAGCTAAGATACAAAATATAAGCAAAGACTTGCATGCGCAAAAGCTAAAGGCAAAGAAAGAAATCAATCTCTACTTCCCGTGAGCAGAGTTGTTCAGGCACTTCCCGGGAAGCAGGGCCTCAGCACGCGTAGTGGTTGCTCCGGAAGGCAAACATTGAAAACTCATGAATGCCCCCCCCCTTCCYTCTCTCTCTYCTCRCTTATATATCTGAGCTRACGTCATATGGKATGGAATATCCCTTTGGTTGTTTTGGGTCAGCTGGCCTAGTCMTGTCCCCTCCCAGGATCTTACACACACCCATCCCTTTGAGGGGGAAGGAATGTCAGAGGGACAGCGCTGCTTGGCAATAGCCAAAACACTGCTCTGTTATCAGCTMCCGTCCAGCACTCATGCAAAGCACAGCACTGGAAGGGCTTGAGCTTTACCTCACTCAGACCCAATACAGATTGTAACACCAAGGCTGTTAGCTCTGTCCCTGTATGGGCCTTTCAGTTAAGAATTGCACTTGAATCTTGTGGATACCTTCAAACTCAGAATATTTGGTGATTTGTATTTTTTTTTTTCTGTGCTCTGATAATACATCTGATATACCTCTGACACTATATAACAGGGTGATATTTTCATCTCTTTTGATAATTTTATTTTATTCCTTTTAGAAAGGATGGCTAATGGAATCATGTGGCACTACTCTGGCCTTTTCTGCTGTAAAAACAGAGGCCACAAGGAGATAGAGATTAAACCACTTCAGACATTTCTGTGCTGCCCTATTAGTGGTCTTCATCTATGCTCTTTGTGTCAGAAAAAAAAAAAGATAGGAACTGCAAATAAACCAGAAAAATAATAGCTACTGAACATTAGTTTTTAGTCTCTGTAAATAGCACAGTATTATTGTAAAAATACCACTTGTATCTAATTGCCTCACTGCCTGAAGGTGTCTCATCTCTCCACAGAGTTTCACATGATATTCAAAGGCCTATTTTTCATGGATTAGGAAGTATCTTGGCTTCAATTTTGATTGACAATATAGTTGAAGTTTTCACATTGGCTGGATCCCTTACAACAATTAAAGAAACTTTGAGAAGTCCCAGTTTTTTTTGTGGAAACTCGCATTCAAACTCACTGAAATACACCTTTGTATTTGTATCTTACTTAATCACATATTTGCAAATGAAAACTCAGATATAGTTATTACAGAGCATTCATCTCTTTGGTCATCAGTTTGTTCTACTTTGATTCTTAAGCTTGTGAACAGGAGGGAACACAGAATCAATCATGAAAAATCTTAAGGTTACCTCTCACTGGAGAGCAACTTAATGATACCTGAAACCAGACCTTTCTAACCTCAGGAACACTTGATTTTGCCTAGTTAAAGTTTTTTGATGGACATCTTTCTGTGTGCACAGCTAATTTAAGTTTAGATTTTGTTTTTCTTTTTCGTTTTCTTTTTTTTTCTTTTTCTTTTTTTTCAGAAAAGCTAGATGACAACTGGGAATCTGAGTCCTGCTTTTTTTTTTCCTCTAGAGAAGTGCAGGAAAATACCTAGTTCTTTATTTCTTAATCTAAAAATTTTAGAGAASCATTTAAAACCACAGAAATTGTTATGAAAAAACTTGCTGACCCTAATTTCTTTATTATTGTAGAACCTGAGATACAGATAATTTTCCATACTACAGCATAAATCTTCAGCTATCTTTATATACATAAATGCATAAAATTGATGGACTTGGTATTCTTTCAATTTATGACTGACATGTAATTTGTCACTTCCTTTCTTTTGCAGAGCTACATCTGCTTTCCATCAAAACTTGTTCTTGCATAAAAAGAAGGGAAATAGCATATAAAACAATCTTTTAAGTATTCAGTCCATGCAGTCAGAGAAATATTCACTCTACACAATTATCTTGTATTGAAGCTTAATAGAGGGTCACAGTTCTGTATTAAAGTGTTTTCTTAAAATATTTAAATATTTTAATCTTTTCCAGGCATAAATAAATAATTTTTTCTACCCACTTGTTTCTTTTTGAACAATGCTGATTTAGGGAAAAGAAACACTGGCTTTTTTTGTAACCAAAAAGTGAAAAGGGAAAGCCAGAGGCYGAAAAAGCTGCTCATCATTTCCTCTAAGATAATTAATGTTATGCTGGCCACTGTTACACACTTAAACCAATGGTACTGTGAAAAATGTAGAATAAAGAGGGATCAAAATAGTAAAAATGAGGGAGGCTGTTCATTTCCCATTTTAATTTTGCAGTAAAATCCCACTCACAATGGGGGGGTCATCTTCAACCAGGCCTGGTTGTTCAGAGCCCCATTCAAACTGACCTATTTCCAGGGACTGGACACCTACACCCTGTCTGGGCAAACTGTGCAAGTGCTTCACCACCTTGATTATACAAATTTATTCATCATACCTAGTCTGAATCTACTCTCTTTTAATTTCAAACTGCTACCCCTTATCCTGTTGCTATAAGCCCTGCTATAGAAGGAGCGCAGTGTGCACCCTTTCTCTGATCAGAGTGAGCCTGTGGTTGTGTGTATTTGTGTGTACTCACCTCTGTGACTGTGAATCAGCACCTGCAAGGTGCTCTGGGTTTTTCTTGTGCTCTTTTTCCCTTCCATTCCCCCAGCACTTCCCCAGAACAGTCTTGTGTATAGGCTTCCTTACCAGCAGCAAATCAGAAACTTGCACCAGCAGCTGGAGAAAGGATTTGGCTGAGTCCAAGGCAGCTGTTTATCTGTAAACACTCCCTAAGCCTGAATCGCCAGAAGGAGTTGACTTAGCTCTCTGGAATCAGCTGGGAAATGATGAAGGCACTGGTGGGATTATTTATACATGAGGATTGTAATAACGCATAATAACAGTGAGCAGCTATTCAATGGATTTGTTTGTGTTTATGGTCTAGGTGGCATTCAGCTCTTGGTTACAAAATTAAAACACTATGTCCAGAGATTCATCTCTCAGCAAATAACTTTATATTAGCTGAAGTACATAGTACTTTTCTCAAAACAATTTACACTTAGGATTAGCTAAACATGATAAACAGAGAGTATCACCCAGATAACAGGTAGGTATATTCCCACTGCCCTGGGAAACTCCTCAGGTACATCTTGGTCTGCGAATATCAGTATTAGTCCAACTACTTCTTACTTTGCTGGAAATGACCAAGAAAAAAAGCACTGGAACCATTATAAAGATTCCATTTTCTGTACACACTGAAAATGTGGTAATCATGATGTCTCCTTAATTTTTAATCTTTCAAAATTAGTCTATTTGGAAAMACTTTTCCCCCTATCTAAGCTTTACAGTTTGATGTAAAGTGATATGACCTTCTTAGTAGTAAATCCTGGCTGTCAGGGTCAGAGTCACTCTCAAGGGTGGTGCCACTGGCTAGGGACTATAAATAACTCTCTGTTCCAGGTGCTGCAGGAAAATGTCCCCTGGTCCTACTACACCTCTTATATGGATGGAAAAGTGAGTCTTATGAAGCAAGTGAAGTAGGCCACAACAAATCATCCAATGATCAAGAGCTGGTTTGCAAAATTTCAGCAGGTATATAAAGTGGATTTTCCTGCTTCTATTGCTATTTTTCATCTATTCATTTGAACCATTCTGAATTGGTCTTCATGTTATACATTCCTTTCTTCTCAATTTGGAATTAGGCTTTGATATAAATGGATAGTTCAGGAATCCCAGATCAGAGGATATTTGAAGGACATCCTTATTACGTAACTATTTTCACAATAAGAAGCATTTAATATGTTTTATCTTTGCATATAGCTCTCCTGATAAACAAGTCTGTAATTTCAGAGCTGGAAAAGAGCTGCTGATMATTTCAGAGCTGAAAAGAACTGCTGCTATTTTCTTTAATATGCACTATAAAATCAGAAAAGTCTTGCCAGGAAGTATTCCAAGGTAGCTTCCATCACTTGTCTTTAGCAGTTTCAGATGACTCTATAATTCAGTTTAGCAAATTTGTTTGCTTTTCTGGGCATCACATTTGAGCTCCATTGCCAACTCAGCTTTCACAAACATCCTTAACCAGTTTTTCTGTCCTTCACCTCTGCTTGATTTGATTGACCTTATTTTAGCTGAGGAAAAGGATGACAGTGCAGAGAGAGGCTTTAAGAATAGGTAAGCTAAAATTTATATGAATTCATATGAAGTGTTCTGTTTCTATAGATAAAGCAGCAAGGATCCTTATAATAGTGTGCTATATTGAAAAAGTCAGATGTCAAAAGTCCAGTATCTTCTGTCTGATGATCCTAATAGTCCCGTTCATTCCTGTTTGTAAACCATAAAAACAAGGCTTGTTTATTTAGCTTGGGTGTATCYTCACAAAAATTCCCTCTTCTTTTGCCATCTTCCTGGATCTGCATTATGATGATTCTTAAAGGAAAAATTGCTTTGCTGCTGTCACATTTGTCATGAATGTCATGAATAGCTGAGTGTGGTTGTACTAAAAATTACTCTCTTGTCATATRCTGAAAGAGTTAAAGAAGCCATAGTGCCCAATAGGTCATTGAGGGCATAAACATATACTTTTTTTTATGTTGCATCCCTCCAGATGCATTTTTTACTGTGATACTTTTATGGATAAATAAATGAGTTCTCCAGTCTTCATAAAGTGTCCAGTCAAGTTTTATTCATCTGCTTTCCACTGCAGCAATTAGTTGTAGCCCATTCATTTTCATTTCTGGTGCTGCTGTGACACCAGGATGACTAAGGATCTGCTTTTCCTTTAGCTAGTTTGCAGSATGCATAAATGTACTTAGAGACAGAATAAAATCTTCTGCCATGAAACACATTTTTTTTTCTGTATTGAAATAATAATAAAGAACAACCATATAGAATTGACTACCGAATGCATGTTGGATAATTATTGATTGAATTTTGTATGAGAAATGCATCAGGAGCCAAGAAATCAAGCCAAACACACTGATCTCCTAAAACACTTTTTCTGCAGAAACCTGAAAAAATACTGTAGAATTTGCTTTATAACATATTTTCAATAATAGATTCTATCAGCCAGTCTTTGCAATAGACCTATATAAACAAATTACTGGCTAGTGTTTTAAACTGAACAAAGGGGGAATCATCTTCACTCTGGCAGTAGATTAAGGATTTTGTCCATCTCTCTCCCCTACATTTTGCTTTTTAAACAAATAGGTAGCAATAAATTGGGGAAAAAACRTTCAAAGGAAAAACCCCTCTGCAGTATAGATCCTTGCATTTTCATTATACCATTTCAAAACCATTACCCACAGCATATACCAACCACATCCTACAGTCAACCACATTTAATAATTCTTTTTATGAGAATCTCCTGMAAACTGTAGTGGATATCAGAGTACTATAAACTTATTGTAAGATAAGAGTAATAGTGTCCAGGGTGCAAAAGTTGGGTTGATGATCTAATTAGGAAGGCTCAGACTTGTTGCTATCTGAGGTAATTTTTTATTAGAAAAAATAAAGTCAGAAGAAAAGCACAAAAGACAGGTTATTTGCAAGTAAATTAGATGAGTACAAACTACACACCAGGCATCTGCTTACTGGCTTTCTTAAAAAACCTCTTATGCCTAGGAGTCACTTAAGTCTACGTAATATCGGTGTAAATCACTCTAATTTTAAAAAGATACTCACTATACTAAATTGTTAAAACACCAATATTTTGGCCYATAAAGTTAACTTATGTTGAATAAAAATGAATACAAGATGACCAACCAACACTGATGTTAAATGCTGTTATATAACAAGATCCTCCTGCATCCTCAATTATTTGATTCAAGTCTTATTGCTCTTTCCTTTGACAGGAAAGAAAAAATTATAGGCTGGAGAAGGAACAAATACAAGCTGGATAATATTCATCAAAGAAAAGTTTGACTAATGTTGGTTTTTCATTAATTTGAGAGACATTTATGAGGCATGCAGATTGGCTGTTAAGCACACTTAGAATTCATAAGTATTTTCTGAAAACTCTGGATGTGTTATAGAGACGACAGATTGCTTACATTGGCTGTTCAGTTCAACTGATCTTATGCTGTTCCTTTACTGCCTGACAAATTWATTATCAAGAGACTAGTGATTTTAAAAAATAGTGAATAATGCACTAATGAAGTATATGGATCCAAAATACTTCTACTAAAAGCAAAATGAACAGTACTCAGTAACTCAGTATTCACAGGAGCAATATCTAGTCACTTGAATTAAAAAAAAAAAAAAAAAAAAAAAAAAAAAAAAAAAAAAAAANAAGAAAGAAAGTAAAAAAACAGATTTCAAACAGTATCCTCCCATCACTGAATCACCTTGTCATTCAAGCAGACCCTGTAACTTGGCAAGATGCAGAGCTTAAGATCCAGATCCTATACATAACATCTAGAAGTGTATTTGTATTACGAGTGCAATTGCATGTATCCTAACCTATTTTTGCATTAACCATACTGCTAGCTTCTTGAATATTTTGGTTCTTCAGAGAGGCACACTTTGGATAAATATTTTTCTCAAGAACATTGTGTATTGTACAAAACAAATTGGTGCAAACATAAATTAGCTTGGAGGAGCTTTTTCTCAGAATTGAATAAAAAGCCTGCACAGAGAGAGCGTAACAGCATTTCTGGAACAAAGTGGGTGTTCAGGCACTTCAGTACTAGGCATGTCATTTATCCTCAGTTCCCTTCTGCAGCATGTCACCAATGGCTGAAAATAAAGGCAAACATGAATCTTGAAAAGCTGATAGTGCCGCAATCGAATTAGGAATTCTCTCAAAAGAAAGAATAACAGAAGCAAGTCACACACATAAGTTTTCACAGTTAARAGAGATACAGAAAGTACAAAATATCAAAGGTTCTGCCCAAGAGAGTGATTTAATCAATGTCAGTCTAACCGAGTATCTACATTGCCAACTGGCATAAGTACAAGGAAATACTGTCTGTGTGGCAATTTTCTTTTTCTTTGTTTCTTCTTACTCTGGAAACCCCTACTGTGTTGTTTGAATTTTATTCATCTGAATGACAGTTAAAAATAGGAGTAGACATGTTGGGATTTTGCCCTTAAACCTTCTGCTGTAAAGACAGGTTAAGTGCATACCAGACACTGTACCAATTTCCTAATTGGCAAACCTGCTCCTGCAGCTGAATTTGCATAAGAACATATAAAAATTCCCTTGAAGAACTCTTCTGGCAACACAGATATACAGAATATCTGGCAGGAAATTTTAGGACTCAATGAAATGCATGAGGCTACCTGAGCATTTCATTGTATTTACAAACTATGTTCCTCACAGGTTTTTCCATGGAATTATCAGCCTTTTTGCTTCAAGGATCAATTTTTGTTAGAATATTTTGCCACCTACTTGTASCAATTACTTCTCTTTCGTGTCTAGGTATAAATATTATAATTGCAAAGCACAGCCTTTGGTGTTATGATTGTTATTCTGTCTGCTCCCAGAAAGAGGACAGGCTTGCTGCACTTCTCTCCCCRTTCCAGAGGTCTCTGTATCTACAGCTGCTGCTTTTCTCACTCCCTCAGCGCTGTGTTTCTGGAGGAAATGGGTGAACCATTAACCTGTTCACTAAGACTTTACTGACTGCTCCATTTCAGCAAASAGGGCTTAAGTCACATGCAAAAGACTGACTAAATGGGAGCCACTAGAGTCCCTTTCGGTCTCTTGCCCTGCGGCCACATGAGCATTCTCTGTCCTTGTGTCATCACTCAACATTTGTGTGATAYTATTTTCCTTTATCTTTACATCCTGTCAAACCAAACTGCTTCAGAAAGCACAGAGTAAAGCCAGTGCTGATACCAGGGTGGAAAGAACTCCATGGTGGGATCCAGAGGAGGGGCACAAGCAGGGTTGATTTAGGATGACTCAAACTGTCCTGGCCCAGCACTGACCCAGCTGATTTTGACAGAAGTGAATCACAAGMAAAGCTCCTTGAGCAGATCTGTAGTGATCACCCGGGCTGGGAGTCATAAACTGCTAAAGAACCTGCATCTGGAAGGGGCAGCCATATACTGAGAGAAAAAACAGCCGTAAGAATTAAACTTTTTTGGAAAACCACATCTGTTGACAGACTTAGRCTTCAAGTATTTATTTCCCAGCTCATTCTCTCATTCTTTTCTTCTCTGCTCTGAATGAAATATGCCAAAACTTCTGCTATGCTGTAGACTATAGAACAAGTTGGGAAGTTCTGTCATTTTCTAAATCATCAYGAATGCTGCAAAATTTTATTGATCAGTGCATGCTCTGAATTCGATGAATGCAGCCTCAATGTATGATTTGATAACTTGGCTACATCCTGWGAACCAGAAATGTGAAGTTCACTCTGTGTCCCTAAGGTGCAGTCGTTATGTGGCTGCGCAATACATCATAGAACTCTAAAACATAAGGCCTCTACAGAAAATTCTCTTTCAGAGGAACAAAAGCCCCTTTTTTTTTTTTTTTTTTTTTTTTTTTTTTTTTTTTTTTTTTTTTTTTTTTNTTTTTTTTTTTTTTTTTTTTTTTTTTTTTGTTTAGGTGTTATATTGTATCTTTAGGGCCAAGAGTGTTTTTTCCTCTAAACAAATGGACTTGATAAAGTTTGGAAATATGCTTATAAATTTCATAAACACAATATGGAGAATTGATGACAAAGGCAGTTTTCTGTGAAACAGAAAGTAGAATTGATGCCCTTGAAATGAGGAAATCCATCCAACTCTAATCTCTGCCAACAGTTAGATATATATTTTTGGCAGACATAGCTCTGATAGTTTAAAATTTAAAAAAAAAAAAATTAAATTTTTTGAAAAAAAGAAGCCCAAAGAAAATTAAAAAAACCCCTCACAATTTTGCTTTATGACCACTCTAGTGGTTGTATCTGTTACCCAAAATTCCCATTATCAATAATCTGATWGTAAGGATGTGTCTTGAATATTAGAAACTATTGTAAAGAGCAGTAAAAAAAGTCCTGAACTTTCTCAAGAAGGCAGTGGTCAGATCAGTAAGAAGGTTTAGTTTGTTTACAATGGAGTTTATCAGTTGTATAAGCAGATGCTCCTGTGCTAGCTCCCACTCAGCAAGCAGCACTTTGTGCCTACATCTAAGGTAATAAATGCTCCATTTGAAGAGGATTATCTCCTCCTTCCCCTCTTCTATTTTGCCTGAACAAAGCGGGAGGTGGAGAGAAGGAGGGGGAGATAATCCGTTTAGCATGCAATGCTTCACACCTGCCAGGTAAGTAATAAATGCTGCATTCCAGGGGGATTAGCACAGTAGTTCTTGTTTGGACTAGAATAAAATATTTTCAGACACTGGACCGAGCCCTTGGGATTGAAGTCCAGATAGGGTTTGGTTATTTCATTATTTCTTATATATCTGCCGCATTTGTATGTTTTCTGAGTAACACAATACAAAGGTGGAAAGGAAATTAAAAAAGCTGAGCTTCTGGGGGTTTTTATATGTAATGTGAGAAACACTAAATATGTTGATAGGAACCAGTAATAATAAAATAGCATTTTATTATTTAAAGATGTAAATTTCACAAGAAGAAAGGAAGAGGCAGAGGAAACTTCATGAAGCTTGCATTCAATACAATAAATGGTCCCTGAACTCAAGATATCTTAAAAAATATTTTTGCTGTCATTGTGATATAGCTTCACATCATAACTCAGCAACCTGTAACATTCTCTGTCTGTGACTGACTCTTACGGTCATGTTTGCTTTTTTCTGATCTTACCATCATATTTTACTTCATAGACTATCATTTTTTTTTATTTTACATAGAATAAAAGTATATACATATTCTGATAAGATATTGACTTAATTCAGAGGAGTTGGACTAGATGACGATGAAAAGGACTCCTTCAACTCAAAGTATTTATACTGAGCCTAATCTGAGAGAAAGCAGGGCAGAAGAGATCCTGAAGTTCAAAAAAATGGGAGGAACATGGTCTTTTATCCCCTACTGTTTTTTTTTTTTTTTTAAATTTTGTTGCATTGTTTATTGTAACAAGATGGCAGAGGAGTGTTAAGATGGTAAGAAAATGGCATTAGAGCCAGATTATGTTATTCATGCCTTTCTCCATATCTGTCTGTGCTGCTTGAACTCAGATATCAGACAGAGGACAGGCAGGAAAACACAGAGCATCTCAAGTGGCARCAGATGCCTGTATTTACCTACATGAATCATACCCTACACTGGTTATATGTAATAGGTTTCAGATTGAATATTTAGTTTAACTCTGGCTTCTAACACAGAGAAATTAAGAGGACAACCTTTCCCTTCAAGATGCCTAAGATATCACAGTCAATACAGTAATATATTAATTTTCTTCTACCTATGGTGAATAGAGTTTCTCCTTCCTTAGTCAATATTTCCCTCAGGCTTGGTGACAGCCTCTGATATCGAACAGCTGAGAGATTCCCCTCACTGGTGATGTCTCAGGTAGCCTTTTCATGACTCACTTCAGCACAGAGRTATTTCAAAAGCACATAAATTAGAAGTAACTAAGTTTTAGTGTTAGAATTGTAGAATTCTGGAATGATTTGGGTTGCAAGGGACCATAAAAGGTCGTTTAGATTCAGCCATCTTCAATGAGCAGAGATACATCAGGCTGCTCAAAACCTTGTTCAATCTGACCTTGAATGTTTCCAGGGATGGGCCATTTGCAACCTCTTTGGGCAACTTGTGCCAGTGTTTCATCACACTCATSGTAAAAAATGTTTAGTTCAAAACTCCTATGCCTTGTCTTATCACTACAGTTCCTATTAAAAATTCTACCCCCATATTTCTTATAAGG
Source organism: Malurus melanocephalus (assembly GCF_030028575.1). Taxonomy (NCBI): domain Eukaryota; kingdom Metazoa; phylum Chordata; class Aves; order Passeriformes; family Maluridae; genus Malurus; species Malurus melanocephalus. Next base: position 160,573 of record NW_026623292.1, read on the forward strand.
TCTCTTTAAGTACTGAAATCCTGCAATAACATCTCCCTGGATACTTCCTGCTAGGTCTCTCAGAGCAACCCAACTCCCTCAGCTAAGCTAGAGATAGCTAAACARTTGTTTCTGTCCAGACATGATAAAGTGTCATGACTAATTAAGCATAAATTGAGTTTATTATTACTGATGGATGATAGAATGAAAGTCCAGTCAAGGTGTCATATAAAGAGCTGGAAGGCATTTTGCCATCCAATTTCTCCAAGTCAAAAGATCTGACAGAAGTTCACYGTAAGTACAAGGCTCAACTAATTGATTTTTTTAAAAATGAAACTAAACATTTCCCAGTGGCAGAATCATCAGACTCATGTACTTAGAAAYACAAGAACATGTGGGTGGAATTTAAAATGTAGTAAGAGCCTTGTGCACAAATCACTCTTGCAAGCAGCAATAAATGCTAATTTAAAAAAAAAAAAACATAACAATACCAAAACAAACACCTCAACCTTCAAAAAAAACCCAGCAATGGAGGAAAATCCATTTTAATATCTAGATGATAAAATTAATATGAAAAAAATTGAAAAGAGCAACAAATTTGGCATAATAATTGCTTTCCTTTATTTGCAGAACTTTTAACTATTTCCCTTTTATCAGTGCTTCTCAGGCTGTTGTCATATATTTATTTCTCCTGTTATTCTGAAAGACTCTATGATAAAAATCCCCTATGACTAAAAGACACAAGTCACAAAGCTTTGATAATTTTCTGCCAGTGAGATTGTATTAAAATATATTACATTTTGCTATCTCTCTCAAAAAAATTAGTATCGATTTTGATGAGCTAAAAATAGCAGAGAAATAGTTAGAAAAAAAAAGGAAATACTTAGTAGAACTGAAACTACATTCTCACATTTATGCATGAATACGTTCATACATATAAATACCCTCAAACGCACACTTTTAGTCACTTCACTTATTAATTTTCCTTTCATTGTTTACCATGAATTTGTCCAATCTAGATTTACAAATCAAGTAATGTGTCTCCTGCTTTTTACCCAGGAAGTCAAGAGTCTGTATTAATGGAACTTTTTWAAAATCTTGTCCATAGTTTTAGGTTAGTAATTCCATCTATAAGAAGGGCATTGCATTTGGAAATGCTGCCCTTAGCTATATTTGTGAAGTAATTGCTATCATGTAAGGTATATTTACAGAGATGAGTTATCTTTTATGGTAGAAAGTGGTAGAGATTTCTGCAGTTCATAACAAACAATCCTCAGTGTGTTTATTGAGTGTCTCCTGCCCAGTGCAAAGCTTGACTTATTTTTGAATGAAAGCTTGCGAAGTTTGCTTACAAAGAGCACAATGAAACAAATCCTTAATAGGGCACTCAAAATTAATTTTATTCCATTAATTTCTTGTTTTATTCTCACCACCATCAGAAACACATCCTTTCACATGACTATCTTTTTTTTTCTCTTTATTTAATTGAAGTTTAAAGTGACACAATATTAAATTACATTTCCTTGCATTTCCTTCACATGTTGTTAATTCTCCATAAAAAAAAAAAAAAAAGAAAGAAGAGAAATTTGTTATGTATTGTTTCATCACAAAGTTGATTTTATTACTCTTAAATATTAACTTCAATGAATATAATGCACCTGTGTAGACAAATATTGGGTTACACAAAGAAAGACCTGATCTTCCAAATTAGTGTTCCAGCATARCCAGTAACATAACTAAGAGTATTTTCTGCAAAAACCACTGCAGTCTCAAAGCATTTTTGGACCCAGTTTAAGGTCTAAGATAGATAAAAATACTTGAATAGAATTTAACCCATTTTTTGAGACTGTTAATAGAGATCAGAGAAATTCAGACACAATTACAGAAAAGACAGTGGGATTTGGAATATAATATCTGTGGGGAGCAGGTGAAAGTTGCCAAGGAAAGAATGCTTACCTGTAAGAGGAGAATATAATGCATTAAAAAGAAATCAGCAGTTACTGGAAAAAWTGTAAACTCTTGTAGAGTTGGTGGAGGGTGAAAAGTCCCAGAGGAAGAGGGAACATGTTGAGGTGAGATGGGCAGGGAAGTGAGGCAAGGCAGGGTGAGGAGTAGGTACAGGAGAAATGCTGTCTGATGCCTGGTGGGCAGAAAGAAAATATAACACTGATCTCRAGATTATGGCACTGTAGTTGAATGTGGGAAGTAAATAATAATTRGGCCAAAGGGAACCAATAGTGGAAACAAAAAGTAAGTGATAAGTTTTGGGAGACCATTGGCAAACAGCATAAATCATCAGGGTTGAGAATGGAAGATGCTCATGCAGTTAGTAGGGCAGTAAGTGAGGAGGGAGAAAAAAGAGTATGCTTTGGTATTTGCCTGTGTTCAGTCTTCATCTTTTATCCAACAAAGTGATTTTGTTGTTCTTACTCAAAAGGCAATTTTTTCCCAGGCTCTTATAGGTGTTGCACATCTTGAAGAAGACAGTGAGCCTCGAGACAGAAGTCCTATGATTTTATATGACTAGGAAAGGTGATTGATCTGSTCTACTATACTAGAAAATGAGAGCTAGCACCATTTAAATATGTGTGATCTGTATAAGAACTATTTTCTGCTTTATTTTCTAGTGAATTCATCCTTGTGATGTGATCGTGCTATTAAATACTGATATAAATATACAGCACTGCTTCTTGGAATATTTATATGATGACACAAAACCATTGTAATCACGCTCCTCACCTCCTCAGATAATTTACTATCCTAGCAGGAGGGGATGGCACTTAAAATAACATTAAAACTGAAAAAAATGTACCTAAATTTCCATTTCACAAGTAAGGSAAAGTAATCATTCATAGCATAAAATTTGAAACAGACATTAAAACATTAAAGGCAAAGAGAGTCTAATAAACTCGTAGATTGGTTGTGTTTGCATTAAAATTCAAATTACTTTCTCTGATTCTTGAAATACAGTAATATTAAAAACAAGTTTAGGCTGAATGGAAACAATCTATGTCAACAACTGAATATTTCTTATATTGTAGCAATGTTTTCAAGTAGATTCATTTTCATTTTTATGACAGTGAATACAGAGGAAATGAATGTTAGGCTAAAGCTCCATCTTTCTGAACACTTTCAATGTCTTTGATGCGTTTAAGGATATTTACTAGTTGCAAACTTCTCAAGACGAAAACATTAAAAAATAATTGTTTTGCAAATTCATACAAAACTATGTTGTTCATTATTCCTTGAACAAAATTAAGGATTTTGAAAAGAATTCAAGCTCAGGTCCTTCAATTTTATCTCACGGGTTTATTTTCAGCCTCTGGCAAGGACAAAAATCATAGTTTTATATTCTGTATGTAAACTATCAGGAATCTTGCAGTTATGTGACTAAATCCTCTGTTTTCATGTCTCTGTTGATGAAATTAAACACTGTCACTAAAAGTAACAGCTTTCATGGTGCAAGATAAACTTATTAAATTGTATTTTGCCTTACTTTACGTAAGTCTATATTATATGGGACATTTTCTGGGGGTCACTAATTTTGTTAACATATCAGTGCACTCAATGTCACTTTTGTTGACCCTATGCAATTCCATTTGTGTGAAATAACAGCTCTGACTACCATGTTACTACATGCAAAATATTTGGACTCATTTTCAGCTTTTCATAGGATTGCCCGCCTCATCCTTGGAGTTCAGCTAGATACAGTATTACTCCAAATATTCAAGGACTGTATGAAGTTGTATCACTAACTGTCAGAAAAAAAGAAGCAGAATCCTTCAGTTAATCTCAAATATTGTATTCCTTTTCTATTCAGCTGGAATGGAATGGAATGGAATGGAATGGAATGGAATGGAATGGAATGGAATGGAATGGAATGGAATGGAATGGAATGGAATGGAATGGATGGGCAAATGAACGAATATATAACCCACAAGCCTCATTCAGCTTTTCCTCTACATTGCCAAAATCAGCACCTCTGACAAGAAGCATTTGAAGTCCAAAGGTAATAAAACTTTTAAAAGTAAGCAGCAGCTTAAATATTTTCTCTGTAACATAACCTGGAGTGAATGTCACTCACTCTCAAATAAAGTGAACTCCACCATGGAATCCCTTGGACTTCTATAGTGCTTTGGAGTACAAAAAGAAACACAACAAAGAAGATTTTCCTCCAGCTGAAAGTGACCAGAAGACTGCAGGTGATGTACCTGCTGTGGCAGAATAATATTTTATGGCATCTTATTTTACCAGCTGCAAATTACTCAATTTTGCATTAAAGCTACAGTAATCTCATTATTAATGTGATTAATCTAATTCAGAAGGTGTCAGTGAAAACCTTCTATCCCTATGCTTCAGACAGATGTATTAGGTATTTCTTCACCTTTGAGTATTATCATAGGTGGTAATGATTCCCTTGAGCTAACCTCTACTTATCTAAATTTTTTGGTCTGAGTATTCTAAGTCCCTTATGGGAGTAGCTCTCCTACTAGATCAGTCACTTTCCTTTTATGTTATTTTCCATTATAGAGATATACTTATGTCTTTGGAAAAATGAAATTGTCATTAATTAGAAGGTTTCTCATAGACAGAATTTAAATTAACTGGGCCTGAACTACTTTATTTGCTTTTAGTAAGAGATAACCACAGGCTCTAGTGTCCAGGAAAAAAAGAAAAAAAAGGTCAGAATTCATCTTCACAGTTATTTTCTTTTCTGAGTAATGTTTTGTGAGGCAATCAAATACCTCCCTATGTTTAAAGTACAAATAATGATTTAAAAGCCTCTATTACTGGTGTACAGAAACTCTCTGGGTGCCATACACTGCTTGTGGTGGAATGATAAGAGCTTCATCACTGACAACCCACATTAGTGCTCTGATTAAAATTCTCCCTTTTGTCTCCATTTTCAGGACCTTTTCTCTACAATAAACTGCTATTCTAAGAAATAGCCCTTTGCTGGAATCCCCTTTAGAATTGTAAGAGCTGTATTATGCCATCCATCAGCCAATTGTCTGAATAAAGTAAAATTCTCAACAATAGTCATTAGTACATGATGCAGAGTCTCGTTCTCATGGCTCTTTTGAAACCTGGACTCCTTTGAAAGAACTGTTTATTGTGCTTTACGTGGGGACTAGGGGAGTGTGTTTAGCTGGATTCACTGTTTAGTTGCAAATCACTGTTTTCAGTGGAATGTGAAAACAATGCACACTTCTGATGATACAGTGTTGGTGTCTGCTCTGCCTTCTCTTCATTCAGCTTCACTGCATTCACCCGTCTTAATTGCATGTGCAGCAAATTCAGTCTATGTACTGAATGCAATAATKTAATGTGAGATTCTGTTAGGTAATGGAGGGGATTCAATGGGTATAAATAAAGTGTAGGGATGTCCCAGGAGGACCTTACCAAGCATATGGTGAGGAYGTTTGAGAGCACTCCTTGCATATTGTAGATATAGTTGGGGCAACCTGCAGATGGCAAGGAGCTAGTTGTTGAACTGAAAACTAAACCCTGGGCTGCCTGTATTACCCATGAGTTATAGAATGTAGATTTTAACAGCAATTCCACAAGAATGGGCTCCTGAGGAAGTGTGGACTGTTGGACTAGAAAAACACCTTATATGTGAAGCCAGCAATATATGGTTAATCTAGTTACAGTCTTGGTGGTGTCTAATTAATGAATTATTATTCACCAATAATAGCACTCATAATCAAAATTATCAAATTATTACAATTCAATCCCTATAACAATGCAAATCTCATTCTTTCACTGCTTCTTTAAGTACAGAAGTGGTCAGTGAAAAACAAGAGCTGGAGCTGTACCAAAATATCTGGGACAGGGAAAGAACTGCTTCATGTCAGCCAGAAAGGTGCCTAGTACTGATCAAATTCAGTTCAGTTCCTCATTCTACAAGAAATGCCTGGCTGGGTGAGTGTTGTTTATCAAACAAAGCACATTCTTTGTTATGCTTAGAAATCTGTCAGCTTCATTCTGCTAACGATAAGGTGGATGATTATTTCTAAAGGAAGGGCAGGATAAGAGGAGTTTCTGGTGTATTCTTTTAATTCTTGATCCTTGCATGCAGGCAGAGACTGTCCACTGTTCTAGAGAAATTTTAAACAGACTTTGGTGTTTAGAAAACATATGGCATTTGACCCCCCTACTTTCCCTTTATGGCTTTCAGCATCTATTTGAGCCTGTTGGATAATGAGGCATGCAGGATTCTGGTGCTGCACACAGCATCTGAACAGAAAGCCTCAGTGGTGGCTCTAAGGCTCACAGGGAGACAGGCAAATGAGTGACCGTGTGCTCTGGGCTGTCCTTTCTCATCCAAGGCCTGCAAGGAACTATCTTCAACTTTCTTTTCATTTGAATCAATGCTAGTTCACATTTAAAATGGTACAGTGAATGCACAGAAAGTTTCCTGAATACCAAATTTTTATGTTCTTTGCAAATGTTCAAAAGGACATGAGTCATCTTTCATTGGCTATACATGTATGAGCATCTAAAAAGCCTGGTATGACAGATGTGGGTTTAGCTGGGGAATGAGGAGGCTCTTTCGTAGGTCACGAGCCTTCCACAGTATTGAGCATGGCATGACTACAGAAGAAGCTGCATAGCTTGCTACATAGCTTTCAGAGGCTCCAGACTGATTAAATAGAATGAGGTCTGGAAGAGTTTTAGCTGTATTACCAATATTTACACAAGTTATACTATGCCTATTATCCATGCAGATACAGAATTGTGCAATTAATCTCTTCCCTACATGTGAGTTTCCTCGTTCAAGAAGACATCTGGTAAACACCAATGTAAAATCCATGTGTCCAAACTTGTAGAGAGTGTTGATGTTGGGATGGGGGGCAAAGGGACAAGATGCAAATGCAGAATTAGGAGAAGAATAAATGACAGTGTAAATATAGTCTGCATGATTACGGTCTCCTTCCAACTGACTGTAAAGAAACATGTTTCATCACATCAAAAATCATCTCCTTTCATAGTGATGCATGGCAACAGGGATTTTTAAATGGCTTCTGATCCTGTTCAGGCCAAAAAAATTCAGCATTTCGTTGCCGGTGAGAACAGAGGACTGATTTTTTGATGTACAGAGGACTCAGAAAAGCTGCACAAAGCCCTCCTCACTTGTTTTCCTTTCTCCACACTCTGTCAGAAGGGCTATGACCATAAATTGCATCAGTTAAAGTTTTGACTAGACTAAGCTCATATTTTATTCCTCCTTTCAGCACCTGTTTCATGAAATTGAAGGAATTGAATCTAAAGGTAAAATGCCTTGATAAGATGTCTCCRTGTCTAAAGCCAGTTTTTRTATTTGTTACTTAACTTTTTTAGGGGTCTTTCACGCTCCTCTGTTGCCCCAAGCTGAAGAGAGCCTTGAGTCATTCCCACAGAGTTTTTGGTTGCAGAAATCATGGCAAAATTTTTTGCTGTAAGCAACAGTCCAAGTTGTGTTCTAGTTGAGTTGCAGTTTCACTTGCTTCAGAAAAGCATGCAAAGTCTGAGAAAAGCTGGAAAAAAAAGCAGAGATCTAAGGTCATGATAGCCTGGCTGAAGAAACTACTAATTAAAGTGCTTGACATTTCTTCTTAAAGACTATTTTAAGTGCCCATGAAGCCACTGCTGAGAGTTAAACTATTTTTTCAAGGCAGAACAGTGATTAAGTTCTACCTTTTGTGTGCGACCTACATCTGTATTTGCATGGAAGGCAGATGATTACCAGGTTTGTCCCTCTGCTCCCTGAGAGGCCAGTCAGATTAGACCCGACTGAGACTCTCTTGGATATTTTTGTAGTAAAATGTAGTCTGCAGTTCTGTAGGGAAAAARCACCTTACAAACCTCTTGCTCTAAAAAGTCCAAAATAATTTCCATTGGTGGAAAACCAGCTGATAGTTTAGTAGCCTTTTAACCTATTTCAGCCACCCTGAAGCCTCCCTGAATCATGTAAGATGTAATTAAACAAGAATCAAGCTCACCTAGGAAGCAGAAAACCAAAATAGGGGTCAATGTTTGATTTCCATCTGGACAAAATGTTACCAGTAATATGCTAGCAGGATATTTGATAAGGGACCTGTTTTGTGTGTTTATGAAAAACCTTAAAATGGAAGTGATGAGAGAAACAGAGATGCTTGCAGAGCAATGAGTCTGACTTGGAACCAGAGACAACTGGGGAATTTTAGATATCTACGTAAGATTTGGGCAAAGATAAAAGGACAACAATGAGGTTTAATATCAATGAATTCCAAGTATCTCTCACCACAGGGGAAAAAACTAAAGGGCTTGTATGCTTTAGAAAATTATATTACCTGTCACTTTTCAGAGACAATCTGGGAATGCAAAAATCTCACTTCTGCTCAACTGGTAAGAAAAAGGCAAACTCATGTTCGGAGTGAAGTCTTATTGTGCTATCAGAAACCAACAGCACTCCCTCATTTACATTGCAATTGTGCACTGAGCATTCACAAGAAATATGTCAGCATGAAATAAACRTTTCTGAGAAGGGTGAGAAGGCCATGAAAAACCTTAAGTATAAGTGTCTATAGCAACTCTGACTTTCTTTTTCTCTAGAAAAGAGACACGTTTAAGAATGCATGAAAAGGATTTGAAATACTGCAAAAAATATTATTTTTTTTTACTATTTTTATATTATAACTATATTTATTTTTGCCTTTTTACTATTTAATAATATATAAATATAGTAATTTTATGTTACTATATTTATCTTATTATTAAACACTGTAATAAAATATGGACTAGTTAGCTCAGAGGTAGTCCTTACCTTTCCCCAAAAAAGTTCTCTCTCTCTCTTCTCTTTGGTTCCCATGCCCATGTCCCTTGTCCTGCTGTGTTCTAGAGGGTAGTCCAGGTGGAGCTTCATGATTCACATATCTTAAGAGCACTCCATGAGTCAATTCAAGGTAATTTCTATTCTTCTCTTCACAATTTCACTGAATAAATGAAACACATCACAACATTTAACTGAACAGAGACTGTGATCAAGAGTTCAAAAAACACCAGATAAGATGAGCACTAAAAGTTGCTATTRATTGTTATAAACCTTATGGAAGAGATGTATTAAAATTCATGTTTTAAGGTACACATCATGATCTCTACAGTACCTATGGGGAGACGTTTGCTTGATGCAGAAGTCTTCTTTCTTATCTGAACATTTATGCTATCATTGACCCTGCCAGACACAGATTTATGCTATTGTCTCACTGCTGACAGGTTACAGCAAATTCAAATCAGATTTCAAGTGAGACTGATACATTTTTGTCTTTTGTGTTACCGATTTTCATTCCTCTCAACCAGCGAGCTCTTTCAGGGAGATGAAAATAATGAGTAAACCTCACTCTCTCAGTTTCCTCTCTTCAAAGTGATTTTTTACAACTGAATAGTCAAAGCACACAGTCATACACATGGGCAAAAAATACTATAGAAATTCTGAGAAAATCTTCAAAAATTCCCAAAAAGATTGTCATTAAAATTACGAGAATTTCTCATTACAATTAWTTTTTGTTGCAAGAAAGATAGTTAATTACTCTTTTTCCAAAGGACTATAACTCCTTTTGATTTTTAAGCTGAGCATTATCTTTACAACAATGATTGACATGAATTTAATTTGTTTCTCCACAGAGAAACAGGACAGTCTSTGGTTTCCATCAGAGATTGATTCCATATTTACATATCTCAAAGGTAACCTGGTTTACTGTAGATACACAGGGCACAGCTGAAAGGACAGAAAGAAGGAAGGAGTCCTCTCACCAGGGACACATTTTGCTTGGAGTGTTACAGCAGCAGAAAATTGCTGGTACCTGCCCTACCCCAGTCAGGCTAATAATGTTGATGAGCAAATAGACACAGAGATCACCACAGTGCACAAAAAGTCCATTTTGGGGTTGAAACACCCACCAAAGGCTGTCTATTTATAGGCTTCTCATCTAAAACTTCAGAAACTGTAAACCTGAAGTTGARGTTCAAAATACTTATTAAATAGAAAATTTTATATTTCATACTATAAAAGGGTAAACCCATGATAGCCTTTCAAGAAAATTCTTAGATTTAAAAAATGCATATGTTGGGTGGTAGTTCTCAGTGACTTTGATGATATATACAGTAACTGTTTCTTATTTACTGAGGCATTTTATCATTTTACTTGATGTATTTTCAAAGGTATGAAATTGGCTCTGTTGTTGTTTTGCTGATGCGAAAGCCAAGAAGTTTTCTCATTAAGATTATCTTTTKCTTCAGCTTCTCATTTTATTTTAGGTCCCATAGTAACTAAGCTTGTTAGGGAGTTTCAGCCAAATCAGCCAGATGCTCCCAACTCCCATAATATTTTGTAAAGTCCTCATATGGAGCCTTGAACAATGGGCAGCGTTCCAAAAAAACCCAAACTGAACCTGAAACACCAAACAGATGACAAACAAAAGACACACAGAGGAAAGAAGGGAATATTTGGCACTTGAGAGATGACAAACCACATATTTTATTGCTCACATTTTTGTATCTACTACTGGTGTCCAAATGTTGGTTTAATTATGTGAGGTATTTTTCAATATTTAATACTGTGAACTCATGTGGGTAAGGCAAAATTTGCAGCCTTTAGTTAATGGTATTCAAATGTTTTTTTAAAAGGACTCTCAAACAAGAATTTTTTACTTAAGAAGGTGAGATAGGAATAGCTCTGAATATAGGACAGCTATCTATCCACCAGTGGACCCCAGTAAGTCCCAGCCCATCTGCAGCAAGTGCAGAGTACCATCTTCATCCATGAAAAGGAACAATTTGGAGAGGGAGTGCATGTGAAAAGCCAAGAAGCACCRCCACAGACCAGGGAGAGTCATATCTCTGGTGAGGCAGGTTCCCTCATGAGTCTGATGGGAACTTTGCAGATGTATGCTGTATGAGACACATTTTGATGAGCACCTGTTGATCAGAATCAGGAAATGCAGTGGAAAATTTCAAAGGTAATATGCTAAATGGGCAGATAATAGGATGCCAAATTAATTTTTTTTCTGTTTCTCTTCTGTTCACTAAGGTGCATGGAAAATCCTGCCATCTGTCAATGCGATTAGAATTATTTTTTAATGCTTCAACTGGCTTGTGCCAGCATCACAGGATAGGCAGCCAATATGATTTTATGTTGATTTAAACTGTTTCATAATCAAATGGAAAGGGAAGATGTCCATACACAGGTTCAACTTGATGAGGGCGATAAAAAAGGTGCTAAGTACCATCAATGAATACCTGACTGAAATGCGATGTGAGTGCACAGCCTTAATTCTGTATTTTCATTGCTAGTAGTAGACATAATGTGCTATGCTAAGCTGCAGAGAACTCAAGACTGAAGCTTGGCAGGCTTGCTTTGTCTGAAATTTTCTTAATCTGTGACTTGTCTGTTATAGCTGTGATAGTATTTTCTCCAATTGGCTGTCCGTGGTTAATTTGTTGTACTTTTATTTGTGCATAGTACAATGCTTTCTACACCTAACAAGAGCTAAAATAAGAAGTAATTTTAGAGAAAATTACATCTTTATGGTTCTTATTGCAAGGACAATGTAGAGAAAAACAGCCCCTGTAGGAGAGTAGAGGACTTGAGAAGCAGAGATACAGGATGTGGTGCAGAGATGTGTGCATGGGGTGGCAGGAGAGGGGTCCCAGTTTGCACTGCAGACCCCATAAACAGCTACAAACAGTTCACCTGCTGTCTATTGAGGAAATACTGACCTGCAGTTGGACTAAAGAACTTTTAGGGGTAGAAGAGAAAATAAAGAAATAATATCTCACACAAGTAAAAGGTAACATATACAGTAACTTAGGATGTCACCTGTATGTTACAGACCAATGAAGACAAGTGTTGTGCTCARCTCAACTGATAAAATGATTTAAACTGCATTGTTCTTTTTCTGTCACACTTTTGATCAAAACTATTAATGTTTTGATAGTAGCATTTCAGTATATTAACAAAATTATTTGGTGTAATTATATATAAGATGTACTTCTTAAAAATAAGGTTTCAATGTAGCAGTGTTAAAACATTATAAGAAAAAATTCTGAAAGACAAAAAGTAAAAATCAATCATTATATAAACAAGAAATATATAGCTGCTAAATCTAAAACTAGAAAAACAAACAAGAGTATGAGAGCACCACCAAATATGCAATGGTTCCATACTTATCAGCCAACAACAGTATGAGAAAAGATTGATTTGGAAAAAAACACTTAGAAGCTGCTTCTTATCCATTCCAAGTTTGTCTGCTCACACATTTCTTTCCCTCAGTACTCTCTATCTTGTTAAAGATTTGTTCAGCTCCTAAAGGATCAGACCATTTGAGAGACTGGCAGATGCAAAAATGTTAAAATATTTGTTCACACTTACACTCCAATTTTCAGGAAAAATAAATTTAATATTTAATATTTAATATTTAATATTTTACTCTTTCTACAAAACTGTCTGTGCTTTTCGTAATGTTTATTATGTTCAAATGTTTGACTATGAGGGTGTTCTTGCACAAAATAAAAGTTGAAAATTAATATTAAACATTTCATATATGTTTTCCTAAAATTATCTCAAGCAAAAAAAATCAGACTACATGGAAATAAGAAACCTTTTCAGTATTTTTCAACAAATTCTATATTGCACAGTATGAGAATAAGGATATATTTGGTTTTGTATTTTGTGCCTTTATAGGAAGGATGTGATGGTAATTACAATTCTAAAATGTCAGCACTGTGAAAAAACATCTGAAACACACAAATTACAAATTAATGAGGGCTAAAAATTTAATGAAATTTAGATGATGTTATTTAAATAGTTCATAACTCTATCAAAAGTGTTTAAGTTGGCATGTTTAGATATGATTCATTGATTAATTAACTTATATGCAACAAACTAAACTTTAATAAAATGCAATAACTTAAGATTGCAGATTGAAAGAAGAGCCCCAAATTGCCTTTGCTCTTTTAAGCCATGTAGAAGAAAATTAAAATGAAAGCATCACCATGAATTTAAGACTACAGATTTGCAACACAATAACAATAATAATTTGTAACACAAATAGATTTTATTCTGGGGATTCAGGATGCCACATTATCATAGCATGGCAAATTTTATCTGATTTTTACTCATTCATTCTCACAATATACCTGGGGGCATCAGCTGAGGGGCAAGGGGGAGAAGGAGGGCGGAACAGAAGGTAAATRACCAGCTCTGAGAAATGCAGATTATCTCAAAGAATTGGATTCAACTGGATTCATTCCATAGGATTCCCTGGATTCATCAAGAATCATTTGATTGGCTTTAAATATTTAAGCTGAGAAGTACTTTAACTGAGGAGTCCCGGTTATAATTTTTGCACTTAGTTAATTAGAGTTGTTATCATAATTCTAATAAATCTTGTAGCCCTGTAGTGCAGTACTGCCATGGCTACTAACAGGTTGCMGTCTAAATGCAGGGTTGCAAGGAATCAGGACTGAGGTTTGCCCCTTTTGCTCCCSCTGAACTGCTCCTGACGTGTTTATAGGTAGACTTTACTTGGTTTAGCTTTTGGCAGCTATTTTTCTATTTGGAGGGGGACTATGGCTGCTGTTTCTTTTTTATTTTCCTAGGTAGGTTTGATAGCACCACGGTTTTAGTCTTAAAATATTGTGACCATGAAAACCTTGTGGCCGTAGGGTGCACATACATCAAAAAAGGGTACAAACTGAGTGTACATAACAATTGTAATCRTATTGTTATCATTGTTTTTCTTTTTTATTATTGAAACTGTTCTGCATAAGGACATTAATTCTTTTTTTCTATCATGAAAATGCTYCACTCACGCTATTTGAGACATCAGTAATATTAATAATAATATCTGTTTCCTCATTGTCCATAAAAAGATTCTGAATTTAACAGCAATAATGTTATATCGTAAAATAGTTATACAGATTAATTTAATGCAGGTATTTTGAAAGCAAAACATGATACATAYAGAAGTGCCTCACATACCTCCAATGTCTGAAAGAGCTTAGTCTATTTCCCTATTATGTTTGGTAAATTTTAAGGGTCATATTAGTGATGGTTATAGAAATTTTCATCAAACTATAATTGTTTAACATAGAAATATAAGCAAAAAACTATTCTGAAATTAAAAATTTATGTCTCAAGCTTAGAAATATTAGGTGACTGAGTCAACTGGACTTAAAAGCCCAGGTGGAAACTTATTTTCTGACTTTTTTGTATATGAAAGATACATGTATAGCAGTAAGGTGGGAACATGCATAGAAGGATGCAGAAAGACAAACCTATAAATCCTTTAAAAAATAAAAAAAAAAAAMCGTGCAAAAGCTGTAGGTGGTGAAGAGTGTTTTAAAAAACTGGTCATTGAAAAATGACCCATCTAAATGTAGTGGAAAGTATGGAAAACAGACAGAAATGTTAGCTATGAATCTATGGTAGACAATCTGAGAAAAATTTTCTTCACTCCTAAAAATAAAGAGAAAAAAAGAAAGTAATATTGAATATATGATCCTAAATAAAGATTACTAATCATGACTAAACATGACTAATACTGGCTAAATCTATTGTCTCTGTTTTAGGAAAGGAGGTTGGAAAGAAACACAGGAAAGAAGTTTGTTGGACTGCTAAAGCGAAGTGAAATTCAGACTTCAGGTATTTAATATACTCTAGCTAGATACTGGGTAACCACGATCTCTGAAATCATTCAACCTAAAATTTTGGCATCAATATTTCCCTTTGTCTACTGCAATGTTACTACACCATTGAACAAAATTTAGTAGTTTACCTCAGCTAAACATGCTAGACTAATCCTATAGTTTTATTTGCCAAGTATTTTTGAAATTATTTTGTTTTGTTATGTAATTCTTGGTGATTTCAAAAGAACAGTGATCTGATTCTCTGTGAGAAATTATTTTTTTTAGGGTGGAGCACAGATTTAATAAAAGGCATACCAATTAAGTAAAACTGCTAAAAATAGCAATAAAAATGAAAATACTATACTAGAGGAAGATCAATAGCAGAGTTCCTGAAAGACTCATCCAGCTTTAATATTATTTACATTAATTAATTTGGTACAAAAATAAAACCTTGATTAATAATGTTTATCATACAAAATTAAGASCCAAATAAATACAAAGGAAAATAGGCATATCATGCAGAAAGTGTATGATTATCTTGAGGACTACAGTAAAAAAATGGGTGGGAACATAACTGAAAAATGGATTCTTATGAAGAGGGACTAATAATATTTTGCACAATGCCCTGGAAATTTATCTATGGRCAATGACTTTTCTAAGTCTGATATAGTAGCAGTTTCCTGTGTTGCCTTGAAAGGCCAGTTTTTAATAATGACACAGACACVGTTAAGGGGATAAAAAGRGTTTTACCTCGGTATTTGGGATCCCAGGTGCACAACTTGATGGCAGAATGCACACCCGTGTACAGCACGGGTACAAGTTTTATAGGTTTCAGGAATTAGCATATCTATCTAGGATTCCCCAATAAGAAACTTAACAAATGCAGTAATGTCCCCCTATTCTAATGAATCCCCCCCTGGATGAGGCCAGAGCCCAGTTTACACAAGATGTTCTGGACAGAAGGCTTCACCCAAGGCTGGAGCCTCAGGTTTAAGATAGCACAGGGTACACTGACTCCTTCCTCGGGATGTTTGGTCTCCCTGCCCAGCAGAACTCTTAAACTAAGCTGGAATATCAAGCTTCAAGAATTACAAACATGTGGGTTAAGGGGTACAGGCGGATACATAGGGGGTACAGAAGCATAAAGGGAAAAGCAAAAATCATCAGGCATCACCTGAGCTATTAAAAAGTGGATTTATGAAAAAAGTAGATGTGATTTTAGATGTTTTATGTGGGAAACTGTGTGCTGTTTTACAAAACACCATTTAGAGAATTTTGCCTACAATATCTTTTACCATCTTGACAACGTATTAAACAAAAATGTACTGAAATAGAGTGTGAAATTAAATGGGCACATTATTCAGGTAATGAAGACTCTCTGAGAGTAGGCTTACAAAGTTTTTCTGCGCTAAACAATCCAAAGTCCTAAGGATACAACTAGATGAGGAAGGAAGAATCACACAGGAGAGAAAAAAGCATTTTCATAAAATGGATATCTGCTGGCCAGGAA
Source organism: Malurus melanocephalus (assembly GCF_030028575.1). NCBI lineage: Eukaryota > Metazoa > Chordata > Aves > Passeriformes > Maluridae > Malurus > Malurus melanocephalus. The sequence goes on from NW_026623292.1 coordinate 176,711, forward strand.
GGGAAATTTCTCTTGTGTTGGAAAGCTTTTAAGCATCAGGAAAGTGAGGTTGTGGATAGAGTCCTATAACAAGTCATTTTCTTGATGATCTGACTAGTTTAAGGAAGGACATAGTATATTATTAAAGTGATTTTTTGATGTTTCTTAATTTAATCATATATTAAATTTTTTGCTTTKCTATTCTTGCTTGTAGTTCCTTCCTTTTTTTTAAGTTTTCCAGTTTGTAGCCTTAAGGAAATTTGGTCTGAAAGAAGAATTATGTCACACACATCCCTCCCCTGTCAGTAATACAGCATTTATTAGCAGTGTTAGATACATATTTGCATTATTAAGAATAATAAGGGTTTATCTCCATGTGTTCCACATTCATTGCAAGTTCAAACCTGTAATCTTTCACCACAGCTGAACTCCGACTAGGATCAAATCCTTCTAAGTATTTTATTTTTTCTTCTTTAAACTATGCCTCCAGAAAGTGTTCAGAATATCTTTTAGTACCATTGTTCATCCTGCATGCACAATTAGTCAGCTCAGTATTTCCTTATCCCAGTGGAGAAGGATAATATGAAAATAACTAAGAAATATTCTTAGATCTAATGACCTTGATTTAATGTGTCCTTTGGAGCTGCAATTCACTTTGCCTTACAAGTGTGCCAAATATATCTTCTTTCTCATGGATATGGGGTCCACAGACCCCATTATTCTGTCAACAGACTTTGAGGGTTAATGTTAATAAAGTAATTTAAGGGACCCATGCACTTTTCACATGTATAAAAGAGATTCACTACGAGATATCATATAAAGCTTGATATAAACTTCCTCTTTCGGCACCTCTCTAGCTCTAAAGTCAACATAGGTATCACCTCTTCAGTAAGTTTGCTCATTTTAAACTATTTGTCTTGGTTTCAGATCAACTGCTGCTGTCACAGAAACTCATCTTACTCTGCCTGGAAATGATCTCCCAGGCCTCTGTCAGAAAAGGCAGGCACTGCTATGAATACTAAAATTTGTTACTGCTCCCATTAAACACAAAATAAGCTACACAAGTTAGAAAGTGATTGTTCAAAACCTATGCAGAAAAAAAGATGATGTTTTCAGAGCTGTTAAAATAACATTTTCATATCATCAGGATAGTAACCTCTAAAAAARTTTTTGCTTCATTGCATTAATAGTGTTTTTTCAATTAATGTCAAATAAAGACCTTCCTTATGCTAGTGGTTGTTGCTAATATTAGTAATAATAATTTTAAGACATTATTGCTAGTAATTTATTTTGACATTTTGGATACTTTAATAAGTATTCAATATAATTTTCATTCATAAAAGGCAATATTGTTTAATTCCATTACTTTTCACTGTCACATTCTAAATATTTAAATAGAGTAACTTTTTAATCAGCCAATCCTGCTGGTTTTCTCTCTTGGTAAAAGTTTCTCACAAAAACTGTTTTAACAGTTGTGCTCTGGAAAAAAAATCCAAAGGCCACTCTAAGATCAGGCAAATTAGAGTCAGGATATGACTCAGATTTGTTTCCTCTGGTCAGGAAGGCAAACTAAAGGCACAAAATATATACAAACTTCAAGATTCCTTTCCTCTGGCATTCTTAGGTACTGACTGCAGTTGTTAAGATCATTTAGTGTTTTCTATCTGTGCTAGTGACCTTAAGCCTCATCTTAAAAAAAAAGTGTAAAAGTGTAAAAAGTGTAAAAGTCCTTTCCCAGAAGTATCTTAACTTGGAATTTGTACCTAAAATCTGCTGCTGCTTTATCAAGCAGTAATCAATCTTGTTGTGCCTTCCAGGCTCAACTCTAACTATAGGATTACATAAAAATTGGCTGTAGAAGGGCTGGAAGCCAAAATATTGTGTGATGTACTGCCACCTTTTTGTCTCTAAGACCCATAAAAAGTATGGTTGAATGAYTTAAAGTCTAGTTTGAGATGTGAATGTAAATGTACTGAATCCCAATACTTTCTCCAAGTAGAGTTTCCCCCATTTCCTGTGGTCTCCCAGCTGCTGTGTGAAAATTTTTGGGTTTGGGAGTGACATGGAAGCAATGAAATTCAAAGCCTTAAGTTTAGATGTAGTTTAGAAAACRATGGCCAACTAGTTTAAGGGAAAARCACTAATTTGATTAATATTTTTTTCTTAATTGCTGAGTCTTAAAGAAATAGGAGACCTGCAGTTGGAAAAAGTATGATAAATTGTATGTTTTTTTYTCATATTTTTCTTAACATGATCATTCTCTAACCCATTTTTTGCTGAACCGTACAACCCCCCTTACATTTTTTGTCTTGTTCTTATTGATTTTGTCCTGTATTATCTGAGCTGCTGAGTTGCTGCATTTGGAATGGATTATGGTTTGGCTCTATCTGATTTATTTCACACAAAATGTTTTGGATCACAGACAGATCAATTTTCAATTTGCTGTGTAAGATTCAGATCATGTCTTCAAAGGACTTTCTCTTACATACATATGCAAAAGCATGCACTGCCTCAAAACAGAGAAACTTAAACTTATGACATCCATCTAGAAATCTTTACAATTTCTCTTGCAACTTGATGGTAGGTAGAGATGGGTAAACTAGAATGAGTAGGAAGGAAACTAAGACTCTATGTGACATACAGCAGCAAAAGTACATTTCCAAGAGGAATAGTTATTTTAAGTATAGCCAAGAATTATTCCCCATCTCTTATTTTAGAAAACATAAAATTCTGAGTCTAGATAAGTTAATGGAAGGAGTTCAAATCTCATTCAAAGAGCAGGATTTCATCTACAGGATCACAAGATCTTCCTCCAGACTGGCAGATCCATATGAACCTGTTTAAATCAATACAGGACACTGAGTTACACAGTCTGKCTCTCCATTGACTTAGATCATAGCAACAGATATCAGGTAAAATGTAGGTTAAGAACATAGTTACACTACCATGCTTCTGTAATCAGTAAAGCAAGGGAGGGAAAGAGACACTTCTCTTCAGAAAATAMTCCTTATTTTCCGTGCAGTGTATATATTTCTTTCTATTGATCACAGTGGAAACTGAAAGCAATTATTTTATTAATGTGTCATGTGTACTTCATTATATAAAGATAGAACAATCAGCAATTCTGACCACAGATCAAATGTTCTATTTTGCTTTGTCTGTTAGGATACTGCAAAGACCTCTTTAATCAGTTTTCTAAGCTTACGTACACTTGTCCAGGAAACATGACCCCATTTTAAGTAACTAAAAAACCTAAACCTTCCAAAAGACCCCTGCTTGAATCAGGAAAGGCATTCAAAAATGTTTATAATCTTGATTGAGATCTGCATCCATGGATAATATCACAGAAAGATCCTGGACATACTATTTCATTTTACATCCACYGGCTCAATTTGTAATAGCAACTGGATATTCATTTTGGAATTTTGGTACAATTGTTGCCTGCAATAAATGTGAAATTAGTCATAGCAGATGCTCTCTGCCTATTCCTGGTGGGTGGATATCTGTCTCATATATTTTCCAGAAAAATAACTCTAGAAAAGAATGTCATAACAATCAACAGCTGTCAATGGGTTGCAGAGTAGCTGCTACACTGCACTCTGGGGTGACTGTGCTTCAGCAGTGTAGTGCTGGGAAAGCTGTGCTGTATTCATAAAGCGCTGTAAGAGCCTGGAACGAAAGACTTTAATAAATGTCAGATTTATGCATGCACAGTCATAGTAGTAAAATACTCWTTGAAGGCTGGTAGTTACTATTCCATCTCATTCTGGTCTCCTGTTTTAAAAATAATGATCCTTTAAAGGGCACACTAACAATAGCACTGTTACATACTTCCAGGAAGAAGAAATGGATTATGTAAGGAACAGGATTCATAGTAACAGCACAGATTGGCAAAGAAAAATAAGAGATTTCTAAACAGAATGGGTAAGAGCCATCCCCAGCAATCAATGTACATTCATAATCTCAATTTAATTATGAGGTTTTTTTTTTTTTTCAGAAATGCCCTAGTCCCACAGAAAACATGCTTTTGTTTTCAAAATGTATGATTACTCATTTCAAAGCCAAAATGTGTCAATAATACATTATACTGCTGGGTAATGTGTTTATAAAACACACTTGAACTTCACAAACTGTATTCCTGCAGTCCAGATGTATCTGCTATAAACAATATGTTTCCAGTTKGATTGGGAAGAACATGCTACTGTGGATAAACTTCTACTAATGTGATTTTAAAACATCCTAAAAAGATTACTTGTTTGGGTTTTATGAATTAGTCATGGAGGTTTTGTTGGAAAGGCACCATTGGCCTTTAAATATATAAACAGTGGAAAAGAGACATAATTATTGAAGAACTTGACAAATGGCTTATTCATAATAAGGAGGAGCATCTCACCTGCAAGGAAAGTCTGAGCAAATTGGTCAGCCTGGAGAAAAGACTTTAGGGTGACCTAATTGCAGGCTCCCAGTACCTGAAGGGAGCCCACAAGAAAGAGGGAGGACTGCTGACAAGGCTATTTAGCGACAGGATAAAGGACAATGGCTTCAGAATGAAAAAGAGTAGGTTTGCATTAGATGTGATGAAGAAATTCATTAGTTTGTGGGGGGTGAGACAGCAAAAGAGGCTGTCCAGAGAAGTTGTGGATGCTCCATCCCTGGGAGTRTTCAAGGCCAGGTTGAATGGGGCTTTGAGCAACCTGATCTAGCGAAGGTGTCTCTGCCCACGGTATGGGGTTGGAACTAGATGATAATCTTTAAGGTTTCTTCCAGCCTAAGCCATTCCATGATTCTATGATATAGGTAGGAGATGTGTATATAAAGCTGTTTGCATATATCCATAATAAATCTAATCCTTTTGTCTATGACTGACAAACTACATATCAGATAATGTAACACTGATTCACATCAGCTATTTTGATGTTTTAGTAAAATGGGCCTAATATCTCCACAAGTCTCTTTACTTTCACTGTGATTCAAAGACCTCAATTTATGCTATTTTGTTCTTAGCTTATTACACCAATAGCATGATTGTACGTGTACTTTGAGTATTTAATATATCTAATGATTTAAAGAAAGGATTGTGCATTGTTCAAAAATTGTTTCACAAGATCTGAACAGAAGTCTAATCTTGCATCACTTGAATCAATGAGATGAATGACTGAAGCCATTCATTCATCTCAAAGTGCATTCTGGGAAATGCTGAGGTTTTATATCCTGATCATTTTGGCACACATAGCTGGATGTGTGCCAGTAGTTCAGTTTGAATCTGGCCATCAGTTGCATCAGGTATGAGCAATCTCTTTTTCTCAAGGTAGCAAAAGCTCTGTTGATAATTCACAGAAGTCATCCACATATCATTCAATCTCCTATTCACATATATGTAAAATTGCTTTTAGAGGCCATTTGACTCTTCTACACAGTTTCCCTTCACAAAGATGTAGAATTTATTGAGCTTTACATTGTAAATTTTCAGTTCAATTGAACATACTTTTAAATTATAAATTATCTATTTCTGTCCACAATACTGAATGATCTTTATGGCAATATTTCGTACATATTGAAGATAAGCAAGCATTTAAGGCTTTGGTGTTTGAGATTCATGGGTAATATTTTCTAATGTTCAAGTAGAGTTAAATAAGATAGTGGGTATTAAATGATAATGTAGACAAAAGTATAGATGACTTAAAGCTGATAGAACCAAGACTTTAACAGAAGTTCAGTGGCAGTTTCTCTATGCTGCACAGCTCTSTGAAAATAGCAAAGATAATATTAGTACAAGGGGAATCAACAGAGCACATGACAGACAGTATAACTCACCCTGTTGTATGAGGGGGAAGAAAATCACACCATGAACTGTACAGTCATCACAAATCTTTGAATATTTTGAAACAACTGTCAGTCATTGTGCAAGAAGGTTACGTGACTCCAGGGACAGGGTTAATTAAGGCTAGGGCAACAGTTCATCAACATATAATCCCAGTTACTTATACAAGATTTCTACTACTTCTTTACGATCTTAGTTTTCCACATCATTGGACTAGTTTTAAGGATTTTTTTGAGAACAAAAATCTCAGGTTTTCCCTGCAATACCACTGTAATCACCAGGGAATCAAAGTGACATTTAATTTTCATATTTCCCACATTATTTTGGCTTATCATATGAGCATACATTGACCAGAAATATAATTTAATATTCTAAAGTAATATTTTTATCTTCGTTCCTTCAGTCATTTGCACTTTTAGTTTTATAAATTATCCTTGCAGAATACTAAACTTTAGAGTTTGACAGAGATCGAAGGTGAAGCAAAGCCTACTTAAAAACTTAAATTTTGAGTATTATCATAACTGTATACACCATTCCAAAGGCATAGTAATAATTAATAGAAGTGCAGAAAAATGTCAGAAGTATCATTCTTGGAATTAATTTTTAATTAATGTATTTTTGACCTATGTTAAAGGCTACACAGTCATACATAGTAATAAACTTATATTCTGTTGCTCTTTTCTGTGCTTTCTGAATGAAGTTTTTTACAATATGAAGACCTTCAAAATTCACTTAACTGGTTTACTGCAAATCATACTTTCTCCTTAATTTATTGCAGTTTGTTGCATTTCTGATGGTCTTTGTCCCAAGAAAGGTGAAAGTAAACACAGCTATTCTGAAACAGCTGATTTCTCTCAGTTTTTCAACTGACTTAATAATGGTCCTTCCCACTGTTCCTATGCACAAATTACAAAATTTTCAGGGGTCYCTCCTTTTTCCTCTTGTTCCTGTTTTACATGAACAGGCTCTGTGATTTTCAAGATGGAATGACAAGGCTTTTACCAATCGCTGTCCAGGAAGAGCCATTCATGAGGTCTTTGATCCAATAAAATACTGAAGTGCAAGCTCATTATTAACTGAGAATACTGTTATGTTTTTGGGTTCCATTCCAACCCTTAACTGCTGCTGTCTGTAATATCACTTTTCTGAAATTCTGATTTGTAACCAACAAGCCAGGGGAATAAACCTCAGATTTCTATTACTATTATTCTGGTGAGGAGCCTTTACAAGCATTCAGTTGATGTAAAGAGCTTCTATTTATGACAGAAAAAAAATCCTGTTTTTCATTTTGCTATATAAGGTGCTACAGCTTCTTGACAGGTTGAATGAACAAGAGGACCTAATTAGAGCTCCTGCCCTTCTGTCCTTGCAAAGGCACACTTTTACTGGTATAGCAGCTGAGTGAGTCCAGGAAGAAAAACAAATTCCTTTTTGGTTTTTATTTCTTTTTCTTTACTGTGTTTTTAGTTATTCCAAATAGTTGGGAAGAGAAAAAAAAAAAGAAGAAGGTAGTCTGTCATGGTTTAAAGACCAAAAAAGACTACCGCAAGCCAAAATAAAACAAACCTCAACTCCAATTTATAAAGAAAAAATATATTAGGAATGCTATTGCCATTATTCTTTAATTATTACTCAAATAGAAAGGACTTAGAGCCTTGATGGAACATGCTATGTGTTGAAGTCTAAATGACACTGGTTGCTGAGCCCCAACAGTTTAGATTTTTTTTTACACTTTCTGTTACACCTGTTTCTTCCTTCAGATCACTTTCTGCTTACTCTGATCAATAAAATCAACACAAAAATGTCAGCATTCTCCACTCCAGCTGACTCACTCCCATCAGTCCTTAATGCTAAATAAATGGTCTGTCTTTGAGCAGTTGCCAGATTAATTGAAAGAAAAAGCTTTCTCATAAATTTGAGGCCACAGATGCTTCCGGTTGCTATAGCAGATGAACAACCAAACTCACATTYTCCCCATTCTGGGCTTGGGTTTTACTTTCTTTTCTCTCACCTGCAAGAAGTGGAAGAGTGTAATATAACAAAATACTAATTTTCCATGCTGGTTTTGCTGGTATTTAACAATTCAAAACAATGTSTTTAGCTTTTCCATGTGACAGCTTCCATTCAGTGCTCCTAAGTTCATTGGCAACTTCATTATCTCTGGACTTTATGCCCTTTAGTAACCAGAAAGTAGAATGCATTGTGGTATTCTATGATTCAAATGGATAAAAATATCAATTATCACAACTGCTAGAACAGATTCAGCTACCTGCCCTCTCCTTCTTGTTAAAGTGCTTTTACAATCATTCTCATTTTTACTTCAGTTTTAGGCACCAGCCAGACACTTATGTACTCAAATAAAGTGATAATTTCCCTGAAACAACCAGGTAATTTCTCTCAAACAATTGTCAAAACAAAACTGCACCCCAAAATGGCTGCAGTGACAATTTTTTTATCATGAACAAAGCAAGAGAGAAGAAGGTTTTATGAAACCTGTCTGGMACTACACATGGATGAATATTCACAACTAAGGGCAATGCATCCTTTATGCTTTGTCTATGATTACAGCTTGTAGGCAGGAACTTATTCTAKAGCACAAATATTCTGGTAACACCTTTCATTTGAATTTCAAATTTAATGATAATTTTTTTAAAATCATGTTTAGTTGTGAGCAGTTCTCTGACAGAAGAAAATGTTTCACTGGTTAAATTACTTGAAATAAAGAGCTGAACCGCCTGAGTTTTTAGCATCACCCATCTCTTCTAGCTATTTCAATTTCCTTGCCTTTTATTTACTTTTTTAGATATTTTCTTTCATTTAAGGGAGAGATTGTACAGATATTTGATTACACCCTGGATTGAMAGGAAAAGTGTTGATTATGAAGCTCTTTTCATGTGAAAGGTTCCAAGCCAGCAAGTGGAATGTAAAGAGGAATAACAGTATAAACATGCATTGAAATAAATCTGTTAATAAGACAAAAATTTGAAATATCAAAACTCAATTTTCACTGAAGCAAGATTCCCAAGGGTGACTATGGATGCATATGCTTTTCTCAGCTAGTTTTACTCAATTGACACCAAATGGAACCTTCAGATAAGGGTATTTTTGGGGCATTTCATTTAATAACCTATGTGTTGTATGTACAGAAAGCAAGGATATTGAATTGCTAAAGCTATTGCAGGTGAATTTCAAACAGCAGGAATATGGAGAAGAAACTGTGGAAACTTCAGGACACCACTGTTTATTTTTTTAGGRATCTGGCCTGATGTCTTAAATAGTTTTGTTTTTCCATTCAGATAGTGCATGACGTTGTTCTAGACTGTCCTGCAGCAGTACACTTTAGGGCTGTCTATGCACAGGATACATCTGCTCTGCTGTCTGCTTCTACTCCTAGCCAGTAACGCAGCACATAAAAACAGAAAAGCTTTATTTCTCATTCAAACAAACAAACAGCACTCTCTTATCATTTCTCTGTGTTATGTACACACATAATGGCCATCTCAGTAGGAAGAAAAAACAGTTGAAACTACAATAAATGAAAAGAAAATCAGCAGTCTGCAAGAGCTTGTGCAGCTAAAACAAATTGGTTTGCTTTTGCCTTTTTTTTTTTGTTTGCAGTCATTGTTTTTCATCAAACTCTGTGTATCAATGTCTGTATAAGGTTATTTTTGTGTAGATTTCAAACACTGTTATACCTTTATTACTTGCTGCAAATCACACCAAAGTAATTGTTTGTACTTCTAGAATGACATTTCTTTTTTATTCCTTGTACAACTCCTTTTCAGCGCAACGATATGACAGTGTTGACCAGATCTCTCTCCTGATATCTTTTGAATATGAAACATCCCTGAACAAATGCTTCATTGTATACATGTACAGTGCACCATTTCCTAGTAGAAATGCATCCCAGGGGAGACGCTGCCTGTGGAAGCTGTTCTAACTAAATTGGATCCTGCTTGAGAGATTTTTTTTTTTTTTTGTATTTTGCTGTTAAGTGTAATGGGAAGTAATTTCTTTTTAAGACATGTTTTTAGAAAGGCTGAATATCTTTCCACAGCCAAATTAGTTGTCCTGCAGACAGCATGGACGTGCAGARGAGAAGGAAAGGCCACAGACGGAGTCTGCCTTGGCACCCAATAAAAACTGAAAAGTTGCAAAGGTGCTTGACATTCTGCCACAGACCAGAGCTGCAAGGTGGCATGCCAGAATTGCTGTGGGGTCGAGGTTATGAGAATGTTTGCCAGATACTCACACTGACACAAATCCCTCTAATCTTTTTAAGACTTTGAAAGTTCCTAGACACATCCTGTCAAACAGGTTTTCTACAGGCAATATTTTTTATGTTTCATTTTGGAACCGGTCATCAGACTAGGGACAGCAAATGACAGAAATTTAACTTTGCTTTTTAACTTCATCTGATAAAACCTCCATGCAAATGTAATTAAARATTTACCCAGACTCAAAAAACAAGCACATCAATGTCCAGACCAAAAGAAATCCATGGGCATAGGAATGTTATTCATAAAGTGTGTTTTTCCACTTTGAGTTTGCTGAATCGCATTTTAAAGCTAGAAGGATGGTTCTAAAAGCATAGAACATTGTCTTCTTTCAATGTCTTTAGATTATTCCACATTGTTTCTAGACGATAAATAATTAGCAAAAATTTCTTGCCAGACTGCTATCAGAACCCAGTYAAGACATTTTCAGTATGTTCAGGTGTGTCTCTATTATAATTACATCCTTTTTTGTACTATAGTCTAAGAATGTATGTAGGTTTTTTCCAGTTTTCCCAGTCACATATAGATATATACATGTGTACATATATATATGTCTATATATGTATGTATGCATTTTCTCTCTATGTATTTATAGCCTAATTCTTCTGTCAACTGAAGTTTTGACAGTGTTCTCAAATGGATCAGAACATCATCCTTATTTTCAGCCTCTGGTGCTCCTTTTGTGCAACTCTTGCTTTTCCACAATCCCATAATGACAGGACATTGTCTGCTTTCTGCCCATAGCTTGCTTATTCTCTGCTTGTCTGCAGCTCTGCTGTACTATATCTCAATCTACTCTTTTGTTCATGTCCTACATTTCCTTTGCCTTTTTTTTTTTGTCCTTGCCTTTTACTATTTTTATCCTCTGTTTTTAATCCCACTTCATGTTTCCTTCAGAGATTTTCAAAATGTTACACTGACTTACCAGAAAATCCCTGCAGGGTTTCATTTTCTCACAACAACTTGGGAAACTGTTCCTGCTGAATTCATGTCACTTGAGAATTTCTAGCTAAAAAGACAAGATGTTGAAGGACTGAATGTGGAACAATTGCAGGTAATAACTAATTTTAATCTGATTCTGTCAGATATTGTCTAATTATACACTAATGGATAAGAACAGAGCCTCCAGCGTGAAATCCCCAACATCTTTCAGATAAATGAGGAAACTCTGGTTGCAGTTAACTCACATATCTACACTACTAAAACTGACACGAAGAGATCTTTTATTTTTCTTTGGGGAATTTCTTTTGGAGCTTTGTCTCCCCATGTTATTTCCCACAGAAAATTCAAAAGTCTGGCATTGTAACAGCCAGTGTCTCTGACAGAGTAATTGTGCATTGGTCCATCAGGAATACAAGGAACATCACCTTGAATTACACACAGAGATGGCTAGGTGGGAGTTCTTTACTCCTGTAATGACAATCTGTTGTGTTTCTTCAGAGCTCAAGGTTTTTGTTTAAAAGTTTAGTTCAAGGTTGCTTTTTAGAAAATATCTAGAAAGATCCATCAATATAACAGCACATATCTATATGCATAAGAAATTAAGAGTCTAATTTTGTTTTGCAGCCACCTTATGACTAGATTTACAAATACAGTTAAAAATAGCCTAAGAGAAAAGGGACAGGTATTTCAGAGATGAAGAATGTCATGGTTTTGTGCATTGACATGAAAAATAAAAAAGCTATTTTATTTGCCCTCTCAAAAATACATATTTACATAGTTTATTCAAATGTTTGTAATCTCAAAGTAACAGTTTAATTATATCAAAGGAGTTTCAGGATTTCTGGAGAGAAACATTTTTCTCACTTGGAAATGAAATCTGCAARCCCTTAGAATATGAGGTTCAACACCAGGCTGAGTATCCTGGATGAGGTTTTTACACAACAAATGACCAATTAGTGTCATTCATGAGCTCCCATAATATGGTACTTCCTGAGTACCCTTTTATCTGACATATAAGCTGTGATATATTTCACTGACAAGCAATATGACAAGAGTTTTGCACGTATTTTTCACTGTGATTATAGGGTTTTGTTTTTTTTTTTTTCTTAGCAGTAACAATATCGTTAACATTTTCATTACAACTTCTGGTTATGTACTTTATTAAGGTTATGGAACTATGGGTTTGAAACTTCCTTATCTTTACTTGTCTAGTGGTGTATTAATGAAAAAGTCTCAGAAAATTAATTCAGATTTTTCTGAGTAGTAGAATAAAAGCGTATAATGATTAGCATCTTAAAATACTAATGAGCAGCAGCAATGGAGCAGAAAACCAACTGAGGTGAAAAGGGGATTACACATTTGGCATACAAAAAGTTACTATTTTTACTGAACGGACCTAAGCTAATTTATAGGTTTGGTGTCATATAACCAATATGTAATGATTTGAAGAAAAATTGAACCCATCCTAAAGCTATGAAAAAGACAGTTAACATTCTTCGAAATAGAAATTTTCTAAAGGCTATATGCTATGCAAGAATAACAGCACTTAAATAAACAAAAATTGGACGTCCTTTGGATGCTCTCTTATATCTTTTTATCTTTCTTATATTGTGGACCCAAAACTGCCCCCAGCACTCAAGGTGAGGCTGCTCCAGTGAAGAGCAGAGCAGGACAATCCCCTCCCTTGCCCACTGGTGTTGCTGTGCCTGATGCTCCCCAGGACACAGGTGACCCTCCTGGCTGCCAGGGCACTGCTGACTCAAATTCAWCTTGCCATTGACCAGGATCTCAGGTCCCTTTCTCTGTTGCTACTCTCCAGCCTTTCATTCCMCAGTCAGTAGCTCCAGGGCTGCCCCATTCCASGTGYAGAAYCTGGCACTTTGCTAAAATTCATAGAGTTGGTGATTGTCCAATCCCGTAGCTTCTCAAGGTCTCTCTGCAGCACCTCACTGTCCTCAATCGAGTCAACAGGTCTTCCCAGTTTTGTATCATCTGTAAATTTGCTCAATATCCCTTCCAGTCCCACATCCAGGTCATTTATGAAGATGTGGAAGAGCACAGGGCCGAGTGTGGAGCCCTGTGGAGCCCCACTTGTGACAGGTCACCAGCCTGATGTCACCCCATTCACTGTAACCCTTTGTGCCCATTCCTCAAGCCAGTTGCTCACCCATCTCATGATGTATTTATCCAGCTGAGTGCTGGACATTTTGTCCAGAAGTGGGAGACAGTATGGAAAGCTTTACTGAAATCCAAAAAGACCATATCAGCTGGCTTCCATTGGTCAGCTGGGCGGGTTACCTTGTCATAAAGGAAATCAGGTTTGAATTAAAACGTAGATCACAACCGTGATCATTCTGGTGGCAGATATGAATATGTGCATGGTAAATACTTGGCTTTCATCCACACTTTGTGGATATAAGTCAGCATTTAGTATCCAGCCTGAGATGGTGTTCAGGGAACTGGATTTGGGACATTTTCAGCTGCTGAGGGGCTCACCATTCCTGACACAGCCAACTTTTGGGATCTGCTGCCTTTGCTGCAATGTCACATGATTACCCCTCTTGTCCTCATAATTACATTGCTAAGATAATTTGACTTGTAGGTAACCCARTTTCATCTGGCTGCTTAAAGATGTGGACTGCTGCTCCATCCATCCTCCACCAGAAAAAGTAGGTGTGGGGACGAGGGTAAAGAGTAAAGATACTGTCCATCTCCAATTCCTTCTGTTCAATATCTGTAGTCACAGATTAAAATATTGTGAGGGGCACAGCTTCTTGGTAATAAGCTACAGCTACTGTGCACTCTGACATCAGCCAAGTCTTTCATCAAATGGATGTATAGGATCCCATATAGTTGTTTATGGGATTCCTCAGAGAAATGCAGGCATCTATTGCTGGTAATCATCTACACTGAAAGAGTCATCCTACAATCCCTTCAGAGCTACAGAGAAATAGCCACTACCAGGACACAATCACTCTCACCCTAAGGTGGGTGTCTAGAAAAGGTCTGATAAATCACTCTTCAAAAAAGCTCAGTCCTCTCCCAACTGCGAAAGGAGCTCAGCTTGGTTATAAAACTTGTAAAGTTAAGTAAAATGCATCCTACCTCTGGCRTCCAATTTATTATGGTCATTTTTTATATGATATAATAATATTACAGAATTATGGAATACTTCCTGAGGGATATTTTTTATTATTTTACATATTTTATYTATATCTCTTAGCAGAGATCAATCCTACTATTACTTGAGAAGAACATGACAGGCCTTTTCCCATCAACAGCAAAGAGCAGATGTGTTTAAAACTATCTAGTMGAGACTAGCTAGTATATTGTAACAGGTAAGAACTTCCTTGTAGATACATGCCAGAGCCATGAGTTGTAGTAAGTTTCAGTTCTATAAAGAAGTATAAAAAGAAATTTTATATTATCCTTCATATTGTCTTTTCCTCAGCTAAACACATCCCAAGTTTTTGGCTTACAAGCAGAAGACAAAAAGAAATTGAGGATAAGAGCAAACAAACACATTATGCATGACTTAAATGAAAGGTCACAAAATTATTCTGAGCTTTGTTGTCTACATAAAACTTAAATTCACTAATATTTATACTTTATCTCTTGACATCTGAGAAATTTTCTGGCAGGGARTGCTGCTTGCATAGAGACAGGACTATTATCACAGGAATCAAAAGAGAAGGTTAGAATTTGTTTTCTGCATAAACTTCCTCTTCAGAAATGAAAGATTTGGGTTTTATTTTAAGTCTATGGAAACAGAGAGGTTAGTGACTCAAATGCCAAAAAGAGAAAGCCTCAAGAGAAGACCTATGATTTATTTACTTCAACATTTTAATTAATTGTTCTCAGAAAGAACAAATCACAGAGCAAAACAGGTGACAACTCTGGCTTATTTTGTAAGGATAAAATCTCCTTTAATAAAACCAGAAATGTGTTTATTGCATTATTAAAGCTTCTGTGTAGCAATGACCTGAAGCTGAGACAACTTTCTGCTCCTACATCAAGTACAAAGTTAGATTAAGTGATTRCATCTGTGTCTTTAAAATAAAAAACAAACATTGAGGGGCTTGGAACAAGATCCAGACCACTGAGGGATTTCCATTCTAACAGATGACTTTTTGGATGGCATGGTTACAGATCAGGAGTGGAATATACAGCAATCAGTTATTGTAGCTCTCATACTAGTGYGGCAAATGCTTATCCAATTCCCATCACTTTCAATGAAGCTATATTCTATATTTAAGGAAAAGAATGTCAATAACCTCCATTACATTAAAAGTTTTGCTGGATTTTTTGCCTAACTTTTTTTTAAAAAAATTTTCTTTGGTAGGTCTAAAGACTGATGACTCAGTRACAGAAAATCAAGTTGATCTTTCCTGACTCCCAGTAACTGCAACAGTTTCTCCAGCTAAGCAGTATCCTTAAGTCTCATTGGTTTTGCCTCTTTTTTGTTTGTTTTCTTTCTAAGCAGTCCTGCTTGTAAAAGAGAAGTCAAATATTTCCTCTTCAGCTCTTACAAAAAAGACATTGAGTGATGAAATACACTGAAATATATCCAGTCTCTGAATCCAAAGTATAACTCACATTAGCAGTCAGTTGCTGCAGTTACTATACATACAGGTTRCTGTACAATAACTCTATAAACCTATCCACAGCTATAATGACATATACTACAAAGGAAAACTGTTTACAAATTCATATATATTCAATATGTTTTGCTTCTAAGTGTTTGAAGCACCATTCATGTTTCTTTTGCAGAAAATGATTTCTCCATTTATTCTTTATATCCTTTACAACTCTAGCCCAGATTCACATATTTTCAAATATTAAGAAATACAGTTAAACTGGTGGCAGAGCTTTCAATATTTTTCACCAATATAATTCCAGGCACTTCTCCATGTCATGATGCTGCTAAAACCTGTTCTAAGGTTTGTCCAAGATCAGGACTTGTAGGTCTTTTGACATTGACATCCTTTTGAACATGGATGTCACAACGTCTTTGTGGAGACAGTAGAACGCATTTATAGAAGTCTCCTTGAGCTGCAGGGTCTGYTTATTGTGAAATAGGAGTGAATGATAAAAAAGGGTGAGAAAACAGATTCCAAGATGTCCTTACTTTAAGGAGTTTTCAAGAACAGGTTGTGTAAGTGCTAGGTATTTCTATGCTTTGTGGAAGAAAGTTTTTTATTTATAAAGTATTGGCRTGACCTGGGAAAATTTCTTCTGTATCTTCTTCTCTTTCAGTGATGATCCACAAGACCTTTCCCAGTCTAACTGTTCAGCACCTTTTCTCATAAAATATTTTAACATTTTCCAAAACAAGATGAGTAGGAAAAAAACCACCATTTTTTGTGGCTGAAATTTATAAATGRTAGGATAAAGATTTTGATAAAGCAGTAATTAGCAGAAATTCTCTTACTGGTTCAGACGCAGGCAAGAAATATGTGGAAAGTTAGAAAATAAGTGTTTTATCAAACCTTTCATTATTATATAGGGAAAAATGCAGGCAAACTTCAGGCATTTTCTAAACTGGAAAATTACCAATTGCTTCTACATTGTCTTTAATGGCACAAACAGAAGTGTGTTCATTGAAWGACTCTACTATTTGCATGTTAAAAGGACTGCTGGAATAAAATGAGCTGTTCTCTACATTCATTTCTCAATAAAATAGGAAATACTGTCTTTGAATGGCTGGCTGATTTCAAAAGAACATGCAATTATTTTTAAAAATAAAGGTCCATAGAGACAGTATAGTAGCACAATCCAACCAAACAGGACAATGAGCTGTTGATTTTTGACCTTCTAATGTTCCAGGTTGTCAGAAATTTTTGAAGTGACCTTTTATGCTGCAATATATTTGCCATTTCTTGTGTCAGCCTCTGATTTTCCTTACCATGTGAGTCGGCACAAGTGCTGCTAATGTAAACTTTTCACCTGAGCATTGATTTATGCACGTGCCTGCACACACACACACAGAGCAGCAAYGCTTTGCCAGCATTCAGAAAGTGAGAAGTGTATTGTGCTGCAGATTACATCTCTGCTCCTCTTCATCATTCAAACCCACAGTTGAAAAATATTTTGCATTTCAGACAAAAAGAGAAACCATTCCTAAAAGTAAAAAGAAAAGAAAAGCCTAAKGTTTCCTTATCATATTTTAAGTGTACTTAGAAGAAAGGCATTTACTTTCCAAAGTGAATRAAATCTTATGGTAAGTGTACAGTAGTCTCTAGAAATTACTATTAATTACCTTCGTTTCTGCACTATACAAACAGAAATTCCAGCCTTTTAATTTCTGGCCTCTAGAGAYTTTTCAATCATTTATGAATTGCTTTCAGAGGCCTATCACATTAATTCTTTGAGGCAAAAGAGGTTGGTAGGGTATGGGACAAAGAATTTAAATTAGGCCTCTGAGAGATTTGCAGAGGCAATTTAAAACCAAATGGTGAGGCTCCAGTTTCACCTGTCCACTCCTGAGAGACATATTCAATCCAACTGAGCCAAGCTGAAAGGATTCCAAATTCATAGAAGATCTCATTCTGCTGTGTAAGAGCCCTGAAGCTCACTCTAACACCTTCTCTACGTAACCTTCCCCTAACTCATTCTCGGTGCATCCTTCCCCTCTCCACAGAGGTTTAGCTGCTGGAGACCAAGGGTTCAAAGCCCAAATTAATATGGTTTAGTTGAATAACTTTGGCTTGGACTKCTGAAAAATTTGCAAAATTGTGAGAAATTGTTGCAGAAAGATCACTGGAGTCATATAAGATCAGAACTGTACAATTGTGRAAAAAAATCCACATCAGAGATTAGTTTATTTTGGATCCCCATGTCAGTGTGAGTGTTACTGGCATTTTCTAGGACAAAATAAGACCTTTTCAGAGATTGTTGCGAAGTAAGAAACCAGGTAAAGGCTGTATTAATTCTAAATTTAGACTGTGAAGTTGTGATGACCTGCTATCCATAAAYATATTAAGTGCTGCACCGCTTCTCCTCATCTGCTGGGCTGCATGYATCAGTATCCTGGTCTTTTTATTCTGTAAATATGGTCATTTTTGGAAAACACCTGTTCCCCATGCTGGATTTGTACTTCATGGGAACATTTTAACTGAGGAAGAAGTTTGCTGCAAAGAAGAGTGGGACTGGTTCACCTCTCAGTGTGGCCCCATGACTCAAACCAGAACATGCAGAGGAACCACAARGGAGTCCTGGATTTCTGAGTCCACAATGAAAGAGGAGAGAGACAGAGGAGCTGAAGAAAATGAAACTGTCCCCAGAATGGATTGCAAAACTAGAAAAACAGCACTTTTTACAACTTATCTGGTTGTGGCAGAGATCAAAGCATAGGGGAGGGGGAAGGGAAGGGTGGGAACAGAGAATGTTGTGACAGGACCTGAATAGATACACCTGAAAAGACTGGGAAAAAAAAAAAAAAGAAAAGAAAGTCAGAAAAAATCAAGGAAGATTTTGCATTTGAATGAAGAAATACTGAATTGTTGGTTAGAGAGATCATGGATGTGCTAACATACCGTGCTGGGCTTCCATACATGGGTCAAGAAATATGTGATACCTTAATCCTTTAAAAAGCTTTTTCTATCCATCTGAGACAAAGTGGGAAAGTCTATCCAAACAGCATTTTTCTTAAAATAAGTGTCTCAAAGAGGGAGACTCAGAGCCTGAGAGAACTTCAGTTTCATGCAAACACAAGAAATCACCGAACAACACTACTGGCTAAAAAGAAAAATTCAAAGCAACCCAAGCATTATAAATTAACTATATTCTACTAWAAAAATATTTTCAAAATTGTGGTTTAAACAAATCTTTACATCTGTCAATGAGAAACTCTACAGAAAGAGGACAGCAACATGAAAAGCTTGGTATAACACTTCTTGAAGAGGATTCATAGGTCAAGGGTAGTGTCAGAAGATTGTGTACATTAAATGACACTGGAACTGAAAAGAGAAAAAGTCATGAATAACAGAGTTATATACAAAGGCCAGAGGATCTGATTTTTGTTATGCATTATTGCTAGCTGTGGTGTTTGCTAGACAGGTGTTTGCTAGGCAGAGGTGTTTGTGCATATGACACTGTATAAAGTGAAAAATCCTTGAGTCCCAGTGGGCAGTTTAAATATATGTCCACTTCCACAGAAAAAAAGCAGAAAGACTATCTATTGATTTCAAATTCCTCAAAATGCTTTTACTCCCATTTTAGAGAGCAGAGGCAAGGTATTACATACCTTACTGATTTGCAATACTACTTTCCCAAGATTTTTCCATTTTATTTAGGATTAAACCACCCATGCATTTCAAACCACAAGAGTGTACAACGTAGCAGAATGTTTCAGCTGTAATGAAGGTAAGAAAAATTATATGTGTTTATGGATTAGCATTAATTTCTAAATTAGCCAGGAGCTGGCACTGAACATGCATATTGAAAGAACAAAATCTTTTTTTTTATCATATATCTGCTATATCTGGAAGGGATTTTTTCTTTTTTTCTCTTCAACTACAGGACTAGCAGGCATTTCCAGATAAGAACTCCTTGCAATATTTTCAAATTAGAACATGAATAATTGAAAGTGTTTGGACGTGACTATTCACTGGGGAAACGGTATAGAAGTTATTCAATCATCTGCAGTGAAATTTAAGTATATTTCCTTCATGTGCTGCATAAATATTTGATTAACCACTGTGCAAAACATTAGTAAAGCATCTGCTCAGCATGAGACTGAAACCTGCTTGACACCAGTAAACAGAAGGAATAAACTCTGCCTGATGGGAAATGTTCAAAAATTTCAGTCTTTGATATTCTGATCTATTGAGTTGAAAAGAATAATGAAATAAGCATTTAGGAAGATGGAACTGAAACAAAAAGGTATRGACACTTGCATGCACATGTTAAGGTGATGTGTGGAGTCTGGTGTTTCATCGTCGTGTAATTGATCTGGAATTGACATTTCTTTGTTGACTTTCTGAATCATCAGTTTACCTGAAAAAAAAAAACCCAAACAAACAAAAACCAAAACTTAAAAAACAAACAAACAAGCAAAAAAATCCAAACAAACCACCAAAAAAAAACCCCACCAAACCACAAAACAAAAYCTCCCCTAAAAAGCAAACAAATAAGCAAAACCAACCCTATATTGTTTTTAGAGGAGATTTGGGTAGTCTCCACTATCAAGTACTGTTCATAARAGCCTTTAAGAGGTAAGGGTACTCCTTAAAGTATGGGTTACTTCTTCTCTTACTTACCCATACTTTAAGAAGCATGCATAACTTTATAGGAACATAGGGAAAAAAATGATCAAACCTTTGACTATTTCTAATACTGAAATAAAAACATCATTTTTTGGGTAAAAGTGCAAAGCAACTCCTGCTTTTCCAGTTTAATTTCCATAAATAAGAAACATTAAGAATAGTTTTAAAAAATATGCTTCAGTATTATCGATGAAGAAAACTGAAACGGGAAAAACCAGCAAAGCTATTTTTTAGAGACTGTCACCCCAGTATTTCAGCCTAAAGATTCTCAGAGGTGAGGTGACTCCAGAAAATCATGAAGGTCTGAAAAAACAAAGCAATACTGTGAGCACATTGGCTTTCCTGTCCTCTGTAAACCTAAGTTCATATATTTGTCAAAGTGGACCTCCTGAACTTGGAAACACAGGACAACAGAGCGGAGCAATTTTTCTGTTAAAAGCAGCTCTTTAAGAAGCAGACAGCATTCACATTAATGCCATTAGGATTTTGACCATTAACAGATGTGGTGAGATTTGGCACTACATATGTGCCTGTGAGACATCATATTCACAATAAAAAATATTCTCTTTTATTGTACTCTAGCTGAAATCAATCTACAAGACTCATATAAAATACATCTTTAAATGTTTTTCCTCCCTATACTATATGGAAAATACAAAAGAATTATGTTGCCATATGAAATTTCACCTCTTCACGAAACTGGCAAAATAAAAGCTCCTCATTTTTCAGTATTTGTCCTTATTCTGACATAATTACTGAGCTGTATTYACTAAATCATCTAATGGAGCACAATCCAGTTGAAAGCATTGCTTAATATGTTTTGTTATATTGCCAAAAAGGTCAAATTCATGGAATAAACTAAACCAATTGAATTACCTCATTTGTTTTAGGAAGCGGTTGTATGTTTGAATATGGTATTCTGTTGAATTTATTACATTGAATTCTTCACTCATCAATTAAATTACAGTAAAAGTAGAAAAAGAATCAAAGGGTGAAAGCAGACTAAATTATCTTCACAAGATTTTTCTCCAGTTTACAGAGTCCCAAATAAAAGCTGAGAATGAAGAATTGCAACTGAATCAAGGAAATTTCCTTTCTATGTGGTAGATCTATTCTAGTTATATTTTGAGTGTTTGTTTATTGTTTATGTGGTTCTAGTGCTTTTGTATAATGTAGGATTGCACCTCTAACTTGATGTCATATGAAAAAATGTTAAAATACCGAGGATGGTAAATGTTTAAAGACCTTTATACTATGTTCAACTATGAGATCTCTGATATTCATAGGATGTATTGAATAAGAAATGGCTTTCTACAGCCTCTAACACATTAAAAGTTCACGACAACAATACTTGATATAATTAAAGACAGAAAAAAGGTTTTGAAAATCTGTCTTTGGCAGTTTGCAACTAAGAAACACTGTAGTAGAAAATCTGCACCATTGACTTCTTGACTGGATTTCTCCATTTCCACAAAACACATGACCAAGTAAGACAGTCACTCACTTCTAGACACACCCAGRGGAGTGTCTAGAGCAAGTGTGTGCAGAAACTTGCTCTAAACAAGGTGAATCTGAGCGTGTTCTGTTATTGTACCTGACATCATAAAGTAGCTGGTCTTGTGCTGTTTTCTCATTAATATCTCCACTTCTCAGCCACATTCACTTTGTCTCAAGCCTTGTGTCATATCTTCACATGATCCCCCAGCAAACAGTAAACTGAAGAAAAGAAGTAACAAAAGAGAAACCTAAGTTTCCTGTCTATCTCACTTTATTTAATAATTTAAAAATAATGTAAGCTTTGCTACTCAGAATCCTCCTGACCACTTGTTCTAATGCTCCATTATATCATATTGTGATATCAAACAAGGGGCACCTTGAAAATGGAAGTAAAACAACCATAATGTTAAAAACTATTAYGTCCAGAACAGAAACTAGTTTTAACAACTGCAAAATGAAAAATAAATCAGAAACAATGCAAATGCAACTTATTTGAAACAATATAAACATGAAATTGGAACAAAATTATACTAATATGAGGTTATCTAAAAACATTATTTTGAAGAAATTAAAAGAAGCTGCAGTGGTTTTAGACGCAGTAATTTCCCAATCTATTTTGAAATTGTATTTTCTACTAAAATGTTCAGATTTTGTCCCCCAAAATAAGTTTTTAAATATCTCCCCTACATACAGTTCAAACATTTTACCTTTCATCACCTTTTGTTAAAATGGAAAGAAATACAGAAATACCCTATAATTTTAATGAAAGAAAATCTCTGAATTTGAAGTGGCTTACGTGCTGCATAAATCCATGTAGCCTTTGGGTAGTATTTTGGTAGCATAATTGAATTGACTAATTTATTTAATCACTTTTATACTTGCTTGTTTTTAATTCCAGTTGTTTCTTTTATTTCTTTATCTTTCAGGACATTATATATTGTGACTTCTCTTCCACACATCTCAGATCTCCCTGACCACATTCTCACTTATGACAGTCTTTCTTCCCTTCTTGTTCAATAGTAATAAAATACTGAAAATTAGATTTCTAAGCTGACAAATATAGGATCCATATCACAGAACAGAAGTGTMAGTGTACCATAGGAGCCAAAGCTGCATATCTCTGGGTAATGTGAGTTAGCATGTAAAAGAGGCCACAAGAAAAAATGTGGCAAAATGCTTGTGGCCACTTGAATAGCTGATCAAAGTATCTGTGGCTTTTCTGGTAGCAGGTAAGCATTGCTGGAATAGTGCCTGCGCTTTTTCATGGGTTTTCCTGCCTCCATCATCATTCCCTTCCCTCCCCAGGCTCTCACTCCTTCCTGGCTGAGGATTTCTGCTCCACTGCTCACCAGGCTCTCTTTATTTATCTTCTGCTGTTATCTATTGCTTTACCTAAGACTGTGCAATGCACCCAGCAGAGTCTCAGCAATTTCTTCCCTCAGAAAGCATCTCTTTGCTCTTAGCCTTTGAAACTCTCATTTCACTAATTTTTATTCCTAGCACCTCAAGTGGTCTTGATGTAGCTTTCCTACCTGCCTGCAAATCATTCCCCACYTTCTTTAATTTCACATCACTTTGCCATGTTATTTTACCTATATGCTAAAATTGCACTGCCCTCAGTGCATGGCATTTCTGCTCTCCTTTGCTACTTGCTCTGATCCATCTAATAATAATAAAAACAAAATAATTTAAAATAACAATAAAAACCAGCAATGAAATTAACAACAATGATAATAAAAAATAAATAATAATAATTTAAAAAAAAACTTTACAAATGTATTGGAAAACATGTAAACAAATAAGTAACATTCACTCTACCTCAAGTACATTCCTCAACAGATAAAAGAATAAATGCTGTTCTAGTGAAACTACTTAATGTAATCATATTTAACATTATATTTTGCATTATAGGTCTTCTATAATACTTACAGAAGCAGGTTAAAAACAACCCAATAACCCTCAGTTGCAGTGTAGCAAGTACAGCACTTGTAAAAATCTTACCAGGAAATGGAACATTGTACAGATGCACAAAACAGGGCTCAAAGCCAATATTTTTTGTGTGTGCACTAGAAAATGTACCCTATTTAATGATTCAGTCCTCTGCTGGGTGGAGTGCCTCCTGCAGGGTGCCAAGTGCCTTCGACTCTTAAGTCTGTCTCACTCCAGAAGCATTGGAAAATTGAGCTATAAAGCAGTAAGGTACTTCTTTATAAAATAATGCTTTCCATTTKACTTGAAAAGAAATCTTTCAAAGAAGGAATGAAAGCTACCGCTGAGACATTCTTGACAGAAAAGCAAGTTGATTCAAGTGGCCAGTTCTTATGTTTTTGCGATAACAATTCATCAAATCTYAGTGATCAAAAATGATGGAAAAAGAAATAAAAGGGAAAAATACATGGCAGCTAAATGGAGCTTTGAACCAACCCCACACTTTGTGAAGTTTGACAAGACGCAAAAGTTTGATGTTTCAAAGTTCTTAAAAATGTACTTCTTTATGTACTGAGAGGCATTGTCCCCATAAAGTCAATTTTTTAGAAGACCATTTCACTTCTTGGTTTTCAGGTAGTGTTTAATGGTGATGTATTACTCCCAATTTGATCTTTTATGTCATGTTATGTTATCTTTCAAATTACACAGTAGAAGTGGTTGAACAAGAAATAACAGGGAGAACTTAAAAAAAAAAACCCTTCAGGCACCTAAAGGAGTGGGTCTCTGAACATGGTGAAGGCACTTGCCACCCACCTCCTGGTAGCCAACTGCAGTGTCATACCACTGAATCCCCAAAGCATTGGAAAACAAGGACTGGTCCAGATGAAAGTGGCACTAACATCCACCACCACATCAATCCTGTGTGTAGGAGACAGGAACGGAAGAGAAGGGGGATTAGCAGGCAGAATGCATTGCTTAGGATAGGCCAATGTGTCCAAAGTCCTACACACCATAGTGCCTTTTAGGGCATTTTATATACACACATTTCTCCACAGATATCAAAATCACAGCTGCAAAGTCTCACTCCAAGCCATTTATTTTTTCCTCTTGCATGCCGTCTYCACCCAAGCACTTGTCATCTGGAGAGCAGAGAACGAGGAACACTTCACCAAGAAACTTGAAAAAAAATTCCCAGAATCTCCCAAAATGCAAAAACTTCTTAGTGTGCTTTGAAATTTCAAATGACAGTTATTTTCTGAAAACACCWATTTTTTGAAAGTATGGAATGTGGAAAGCTCAACCAATGCATATGTTCTGCTTTGTTCTTGGATAATTTGTTTTGTTGGATATAGCTGTGTTTTGCTTTTGGCAATCCTATCTTATTTTATTGTTTTCTGACCTGTAAAATGCTGCTTTATTTATCAAACAGAGTATTTCTCCCTTTCTTTTCCCCTTCTTTTTTGTGTACRGCTTAATCCTAACATAATTTTAACATGAATAAGCACCAGAATGCTTTTGTGTTATTTCCATCACCTTCCTGCCCAAGTCTGGGTGGAGGTTCCAGATTATACTGTATTTTCAGCTTCAAAGGCCTTAGGAAAATTAAGGTATTTCCCAATTTCCCAGTATTCCAAGGGATATWGGGCTACATTTATATAAAAAATATATACATATCTTCACTAAATGAAYTACGTTTAAGAAGTAAGTTACAGATTTCAGCAGTTTTGACGTACAATACTCATAATCCTTGTCCATTGTGATTTTTAATGTAAATGATTTCTTCTTATCTAGGAGATCATTTAAATCTCCACCATAATCCAAAGTGGAGATCTTATTACCAGATGATTTTGATGGAGTGTACGCTTCAAGGCAGAAGACACAATACAAAGAGAGAATTCCGTTAGGCACAGCTATATTCCAATTATTTAAAAAAGAAAAAAAACTTAACCGACAGGGACCTAATTCCACATAAAAATAATATCTGCAGGATTTTTGCTTCCTATTTTCTATGTTCATCTTCTTCCTACACATGAAAAACTTTGGTGAGTATGACACCTCTCTTGTAAGTATTCTTCTTTTCCAGATACTTCTGTCCAACAGACTGCATTCTGTATCTAACTTCAAGCAATTGTCCAGACCTGTCTTTCTTATATATATCCTTTTCTAAATGGTCACTACTGCTATTTTAGTCTCAGCAGGAGCCAAAAATAATTTGAAAAAGTTGTGTCACCTTAAGTAGAAATCCTGAGTTGACCAAAATTTCTGTGTGGAAAAGATATCTCATATTTTAACAAACTCTATTTGGAACTTATGTATAGTTTTGGAAAAAAAAAAAAAAAAGTATGATGATGAATGTTTTTCATTCTCACTGAGAGGAAAGCACAAGGGGATTCCTTAGCAATTTACACAAGGTTTCAGGCTATAGTTCCATACAGTGGATGTGGGCATTAGTTTAAATGAAACTTCTTATTGGCATACCAAATTTACAACTAGCTTCTTAGAAAGTACACGTAATGGAGATTAACTGTTTTAAGCCTCTCAATCTTTATTCCACCAGCAATCAAAATTAAATAATAGGTCACTTAAAAGTCACAGGAACAACTCATAATAAAAGACTCKTAATATATGATTGACTGAGATAATATTTCAAAAGTTAGAAAATATACCATCCACAGCTGCTTTCTCCAACAGTGCTTTGAGTATGTTTATCTTGATAAATTATATAATATCCTTAATTAGAGTTGAAAAAAGCAAAACCATTATCATATAATAACAAGTTAGCTTTAAAGATAAATCACTCCTAATAATTTTCCACTATATGTCACTTCTATGTTTCTGATAGACAAAAATAACATATTTATATGTGCTAAAATTTAGATTTGCATTTGTATTTAGCATGAGAAAGTAGTATGTAATRTACCATGGTTGTCTAAGGATTTATAGAACAAAAAATATTCAGAGGAAATTGCTGAGTGTTGACAATTCCTAACTGAATAGGTAATTTATAATCCGAGGACTTTGTAGAATTTATGTCTCAAAAGAAAGGGATTGTGGACAAAATAAAGTGCATACAACTAAATGTTTGAGAGTTGTCTTTCTTTCTTTCCCATTTAACCAAATCCAGGTCTTRTGTGTTTCTCTGCATTCAAACAAAACTTTGGATTATAAGAAGAGAAATTTTAGAAAGGGATTTGAAAGCAAAGATACAAAAGAAAGAAGGAATCATYAAAAGCCAAAATATAGGGATTCCACATTTTATTGATAGGCAACCTGCCTCTGTAGAAGGAATGACTAGGATTGCTCCGGCTAAGATGAAGGTGATGGAAAGGATGATAGAGATCAATAAAATAGMTGTCCCTTTCATTTCTGCCCTGGGGGCTTTCTGAGCCAAACTTCACAGAAGGTTCAGAGAAAATCCTGGGGGAAAAGATCACTCTTTGCTAGCTGATCTTCACTGAGCGTGTCCTGCTGGCCACTTTCAGTGATGGGAGGTCGGTATTGACCATCTGACCTATATGTGMCCTCTTCTACAGGTGCTTATTTAAAGACACAGGAGCATCAGTATATTGTGTATTAAAAATCACAGCAGGAATATAACCTCGAAGTTATGAATCTCAGCTGTGGAGGAATAGTATGGGAAGAGAGGCAATGTATCATGTAACTCTAATTTTACATCTGTAGTGAATTCTTCAGTAAAACGCTTTTACTCTTATCCTCCAGTCCCTTAACATTTTATGTGCCATCTTCTTTATTACCAATACTTCTATGAATTTAAAATGTCTAGGTTTCCTCTGAAAAAAAACCTGTGAGGAATAAGTATGAATAAATAATACTTACTACAAATTTGTCATCGTGTTCTATTCATACCCATCTGGTACAAAGGTATATACACCCCCATGGTGGCTGCATGCAATAAAGTATGTGGGATATAAAATACATAGTCCACACCAAAATAGTGTCCTCAGACCCAGCAAGAACAGATGGCTGTAAGGAGTTATGACKGGTCACACACTGCTTCTTGTGACATTAACCAACAAGATTAGTATTCTTCATGACTAAGATGCTGCTAAATTTGCTTGCTCATCACCATCTGCCAGGATGAGGCTTGACCAAGTGCAAAACAATAAGAAATTTAGTGCAGCTTTTCTTATAAGTCCAGTTATAAGTACATATATTGTATATATCTATTGCCTCAGGTAGGCAATAAATCCAAGAAATCACCACTGGTGATTTTCATCATCGTTGGTGAAGTTTTCCTCCCAAAATCAAACAATTTTTTTTTTCTGATATCTCTTCTTTTTAATTAGTTCAAGAAAGATGATTTTTTGGGATCATGGAAGACTTTCTAATGCCTTGTGTCACTAGTTTAAACTAACTAGTTCAAGGAAATGTTAAAAAAAATTATGATTATTATTATTGTCATTATTATTGTTATTATCAYTACTACTCCTACTATTATAGTGTTTTATTAATAGCATTATTATGTGCCCTCTTTCTTTCCCAAGCATGTTTCAGACCTTCTAAAAAAACCAATCAATGAAGTGGCACAGTCGAGTATTCAAAGAAATCCCTTATGTCAAAATCTGCTTTGAAAGGACAGTTAAAGTGTATTGTTGTCTGATATCTGCCATGATGTGACATCTAGAAGAAATGGAGCTAAAAAAAAAAAAGAGTAATTTTTTTTCCACAGCAGGCAGACATACTTCTTATTCAGAACTTTAGAATTTCTGAAAAGTGGGTGTTATATTTAAAAAACGGATGAAAGTAAGCAGAACCAATCACAGAGATGTTAGCTTGAAATATATGTAGTTTTCACTTCCAAACATCTGGGTTTAATTTCAAACTTCACAAAGTGCTTTAGCCTTGAAATGAGCATGACTTGTGGGACACTGAGAGCAAAATAAATATGAAAATAATGTGATCATGGAAATGACTGCACAATACAATAGATTTCAGTGTTTAGAAGTTTGTCTCAATATTCAGATAAAATTTTCTTATCCTTAATTTCTTCCTGTTACTCCCATCAAGAATCCAATTTATATAACTATAGATTGTATTACAGGTAAGAAAATTATTCAGCTTTGAAAAAAATGTTTCCCAAATTTTTTGCCTCCAGGAAGCAACAGTGTATGGTCAAGTATTGTTTTATGATTATAATTATTAGTAATTTTTTGGTMATTATTAGTCATTAGTTTGTGGACAGGAAACTTGTCATCTTTTTTCTGAGAAGGAATTTTATATTTAATAAGTTTGTCTTCAATTGCATCAGTCACCTTTGGCAGCATTTTGTAATGAATTGCATTTTTGGTGGAGAAAGGAAAAGGGTGAAAATATTAGAAAGAAATAATTGAATGAGTCCATGCTGTTAATTAATTATTAATCATAAGCTGATGAAGTGACTTTCTAATATAAATCTCCACAATTGGCCTTCTGTTGAGCAAAGAGYAACTTTGTCTTTTATTACATTGGGTCTATAAATCTAGTGATATTGTCTCTACAGTTAGCATAAATCTGCTCTAATGAAGATGGTGAMGTTTTAAGCAATAAGCTCCTTTTGTTCAAGTCATCTACTGCTCATTTTCCTTATTAGCTATTGTCATTATTCATGGTGCTGTAAGACATCAATGCTGGGGGCAGTTAGATGAACATCCTTCATCTGGGCAAGATGTTTTTCTTCAGATCAGATTAAGGCTCAGTTGAAAAGCTGAGCAAACAATGGCACAGTTGGGCATGGCTGAAACCTGCAGTAGAACGCCCATGTACATCTCCACCCTCTGACAGACACATCCTTTTGGAATGCATCTCTACCTCATTCCTAATTTTGAATTTCTGGTGTTTTTTTCTCATTGTCAGTATGCCCTTGACTAATGCAGATATGCTACATTTTCCTGGGKTTTTTTTGTTGTTGTTTAAAAAACCTGGATATACTTGCATTGTGTGACAGTCAGTGACTATTCTAGATTTATGCATTCTACCATCTTGGAAATATTTTCATATTACACTGAAATAAAGTATTAATTACTGAGTCACTTCAAAAAGGAATATCTAAGTTCAGCCTTTACTTTCAAACTCATCGGATTTCCCATATGCTCATTTTCTGTTAAGACATCGTTGATTATACATTAGTTTATGTTTTCAGAGTCCATGAATATGAAAAAAAACCAAGACATCTAGCTATTACTGTAAGGGTGTTGTCATTGCAGGACATTTTTGCTGGCAAAGGTAAAATATTCTGTAATGTCACTGAATAAATTCTGCTGTAYCATAGTAGCAGGTGTCTTTTATTAATGATCTATATGAGCTGGCATTTTGCTTCAGTGCCTCATAGCTGATCCTTTAATTTTGTGAGATCTAAAACATTTGCTTACACATACCTGTACACTGGAGAAATTCTRCTCTTTGCTTTTTATAGAACTACTTAGGATTGAAGCACTTTATAGAAAATACAAGCACAAGACCTCAAAACACAGGCATTTAAATTCCTAATCATATACAAAAATGTCGTGATTCGTCTTAAGGCAACTGAAGTCCATTGAGATGTAAATTTCCAACATTAAATTTCCTTAGGTGCATCTAAACCTCCTGGTCATGCCTAAATCTGTTTCAGACATGTGTGTCTTGAGTACTCTGACAAGAACACAAAGTACTTATCTGCAGAGCTTAAGCAAAACATTCACCAAGAACATCGTGCAGATTAGGTCACAGAGAGAGCAAAATTAAACAGCTGAGAATGGTGCCTTAACAGTCTTTCAGCTAACAAGTAAACAACATTTTCAGGATACAGAATATCTTGTTCTTTTCCATTCTTATTCTGTGTTTTTCGATTTTTTATTGAGAAACCCAAAATACTAAGAACTCGTAGCAGCTAGTAACTGATAAGAATTTTGGTGTTCCCATTTTTCTTTTGAAGTTATTCCTTTTACACAGAGTAATTAAATATTGACTCAGCCAAAAACCAAAAGAAACTGATTATAAAACTGGTCAGTTTACACACAGATGTGAAACAAAACATAGATTTCCCTTTCCAACATAAATTAATAAAACGTTAGTAGAAGGAAGAACTGGAACCCTGATTCTCTCCTTGAGCATGAGTGCTCTAATGAATGTAATTAAATCAATCTTTTTGGAAGATATAGATTTTCTTATGCAAAGTGGAACAATAGCAAGCAGGCAAATTGAGGGTCCCTCAGCTCATCTTCCTCATGTTTAAAAGATTCTTTTGGGAGATATGGCTTCCAATCTTCATGGAGGGATGAAACACTTAGCATGGGTCTCCCTGGGCTGAAAGGAATGACATTAGGTATTTCACCACAAATTTATGTTAAGTACAGTCTTGAAGGTACATAAACTGTAGGGAAGAAAATTGTTTATTCCCCTGTCCTCGGCATTGTGAATGATGTCAAACAATCCTTTAGCTAGTATGTTTGATTTTGTGAACTTGAAAGATTAATCCCATCTTTGGTTCAAAATGAAATTTAATTTTTCAACATGGTCATAAAAGATTTGCCCAGGTTTATAGAGCCAGTAAAGAATCAGGTACTCAGTGTCCACACTGATAATTCTTCTGTTACTGTCCTTATGTCAAGGCTGTCTTTCATTTTGCTCTCTCCAAGAAAGATTTGAAAGTAAAGGTAGAAAACTTCATGTTTAAGGAAAAAAGGTTGAATTCACAATCCATGATTATTTGACTTTGAATGATTCTAAGCAATTTTGCTCTAACACAGCATGCGTTAACATAYTTTCAGCATTATGAAACTGAAATCCACTTAAAATTATCTTTACAGCATAAGTGGGTGAGCAAAAGAGAGAATGTAGTGCTAATGTTTACTCAAACATCATACTAAACTTGTGGCATATCAAATTCTTTCATTCAAAATGGAAAGTACTGCTTCTTCAGTTTTGTGTAAATAAGCTGCTAGGAAATCTCTTCCATCTGCAAGCCCACCTTTTCCCCAACTACAAGCACATTGTATAACATAAGGTTTATAAGTCAGCAGTGAACTTTTGGGAAGTACAAAACTTTTGGAGACCCCAGCACTTCTAAAGTATTCAGCTGTGTTCGCTTATACCTTATTAATTTTTAAATCTGTTATAAAAATGTCAGTGTTCCTAAACAAGCAGTGACTTTAACAGGATTTGTATTTAAGTAATATAGAATTCTCCTCTATGGTAGAAAAATTCTGGAGGCTAAAGATAACTTTCTTTTTGGCTGAGCTTGTCAGTTTGCTTAAATTTTGGATTTAAAGACAATAATATAAAGTACATTAGAGCTGCTGTACTTCAAGATTTGGGTGGCACTAAAATTAGCTCAAAAATCCTCTTTGAGGCAAAGAAAAACACTAATCAAAAATATTTTKAAATAATCTTAGTGGCAATGGTGCATTTTAAAAATCATTATTTCACATCTCAAATAACAAAGATGGTTGACAAAAGTAGAAAATCAAAGAAACATGTAAATGGGAGCATGAACATCAATAAAATGGGATCACAGTGAAGACTACGACCCATAAATGCAATTGAGCCTATGACACCAATAAATCAGTATTATTTGAAATACAAAACTCAAAGAAGTTGTTGCACTATACCTACACCTTGTGATCTCTCCTGATATAGATTTTTGTGGTCCATTACAAATCAGAGCATTCTTCTGCTCAGCTTCTGAACCTCTAAGCCTGCACTGAAATTAAGTGCTGGTGCAAGAGAGATAGGATGTTGGATAAAGGCAAGTATTTGAGGGAAATGAAATATGGTACCTGCACCATTTGTAATCAGAATCAGTCTGACTATCTTACTTCAGGTAACATTTCTTGCCTGCTTGCTTGTTTGAATCTTTTTATCCCCCCTTTAAGTAATGTTCAATTTCKTTCAGAAAAAAAGAAGAAATGTTGCGAAATATTGTCTCCGTATAGTTCTCTCAAAATTTAGAGTTTCAATTCTATTGGTATCTTGAAGTGTAATGATGGCCCAAATTAGTATAAATCTGTATAAATTAGTACAAATCTGTACAAATCCAGCTAAATATTTGATTTTTTTTTCTAAATATATATTTAAAATAAATTGTTTAGATGAACAGAAGTATTTGGTTTAAAATTTTAAAATATTCTTTGATGATATGCTAAACACATAGAGGAGTTATTTTTTTTAAGAAAAAATATTGAAGAAGTGAATTTCTTCCTCAGAAGAATTTCTCCTAAGTTGTCTTATTTCTATGTAATGTTTTGATTTATGTGAATGTGTTCCAGATACTTGGCCTGAAACATTTATAGTAAGTCTTTAAATATTTAGTGTCTTCTTCAAGCCCCAGTTCTTAAAAATTCTTTAATCACATGTAAATTTCATCTGCAAAAGAAAAGAATATCACATGCTTACTGTTATGAAATAAATTTTGGTTGTGTGATCACGAGGGTAAAAATCCAGAAGACAAATAAAACATTCTCATTATTGATCTAGATATTTATAGGTGTAATCTGTTTTAAATGATTAGACATTTTTGTGGGCCAACTTTTCATGAGGTCAGAAACAAAGCACAAGCAAACTTCCCAGTCAGCAGCAAGGAACACTGAGCAGGTGCTCCAGCTACAAGGATGGTGGGGAGCAGGGGGGCTCTCACAGCACACTTGGTAGGAAGACACAAGTGGAGGTTTGTCTGTGAGAAAGGAGCAAAAGCATTTCCTGATGAGATCATTGAGAAAGGTGGGGTGTGTGGAGGGTGCTCTTGTTGGTCTAGCCTGCAGAGCCCTCACTTTAARAAGCTGAAAGAGGAAAAGTATGTTGTAAAAATGTTAAGATCCTTTGAGTTTGCACCTTTCTGATGTAAAGAGGTTGAAATTTTGGGAGCAGTGTCACTGCAGGAGGTGTTTTGGACATTGTAGTTTATGTCCGTGATGAATTTCTTATATAAAAATCATTAAAGCTGAATTGAACTTGAACAATTCTTTTAGAGTTGAATGTAATTGAGTCTGAGAGGAAAGAAATATTCAATATTCTAGGTCTCCTATTTTCTAAATAAATTATTGGCAGTGGAACTGAATCTGAATGGTGACTAATTCAACTGTTCCTGCTCTCTAGATGTATCAGCTATATGTAATTATTATACTTTAAAATTATTTTAAAGCATTTTCTTCCTCTGACAATGATCTTTACATCTGTATTTATTATATATAACAACTTCAAACATGCAATAATGTAATGTTTTCTTTTATATATAAACATGATGCAAAATTTCCTAGTTTAAAAAACAATTTAAAACATTTAAAGAATGACAGTATGAGGTWCTTAAAGCATCAGCTGAATCTGCAGGGGATAAATTGTCCTTGAAAGACATAAAGACAGCTTAAAGGGGAATTTATAATCTCTCTCTTGGGTTTGACAATATTAATTTGTCTCAACTATTTCAGAAGTGCCCTGGCCATGGTGACACTTTCCCAGGTGCATTCTAATAAGGTGATAGTGTGTCATTTAATGAGATGGCATTGAGCAGAGAACAGGAACTCAAAAGCAATTTCATGGAATATAAGGTGATTTGTTATTAATAAATGAAAATTGCATATACTTTATGAAATCAGAATTATTCTGCAAACAAAACACAACACGTGTAGAGACAATGCCATATTTTAACTGATMTATAGAGCTGTACAGCATTGTTTTCTCAGCTAAGCCTGTTTTTTTCACTATCAGTGAACTGTTGAGAGGTCATGTCAGTCATCAGATTTCCAATGTTGTGGCTGTTTGCTGTTGTTCTTAGCTGTAGGCAAGTATTACAAGGCTGGCTATTATATTCTTAGAATAAATCATTTTAGGAAGCACTGCCATTGTTTTCTAAAGTTGTATATCACTTAAACAGATCTTGGCAGCAAGCAGACTCTTTCCTTGGGGTGCTGGAGAAGAATAGTTCCTGAGTAGGCTGAGGTTTTCAGAYATTAAGCAGAAATAAGATCAAGAAAGTGCAGTTTATTATCTACCCAGAWGGTAGAAAGAAACAACCAACAGACACGTTTTGCATCAAAGTGAAAGGAGGGCTGAGTAATTTGGTGRCAGTTATCTTTTTGTTCAGCAAGGAGACTAGATGCCACATATTGAGAATATTTTGTCATTTGTTGGCTACCATAGTACCAATGTTCATATCTTCATTTATTAAGGTTTTCTCAAGCCATATCTACATGATCGTTTCAGTCCTAGAAAAGTGACAGAATTTATCGCACAGAAAATAATTCATTAGAAAATAACCAAGCTGCTAGGTGTATAGATTATCCAATTTTTTTTTTTTTTTTTAGAAGCCCCATAGTCCTTCCACTGGACTGTCTCCAACTCAATACCTTTCTGGGAAGACATTTTTTATTTATAATGTCACTTTTACTCTAGCATAAGATTGACAAGTTCAATGGCAGTAATTCTTACTCAGAGTGTGAAGAAGAAAGAACATAATTACTGCCAGCTGGATGAGAGAAGTTTTAGAAAAACATTTGAGGCAGTAATTCTTTTAAACCTTTTATACTCCTAAAGACCTCATTCAGATACAATACTCTTTTTTTCTGATTTTTACATTTGATTCAATTGGCCATGTACAGGTGCTAAACAACCCATGAAGACTTTTAGGTACCACTGAACCAGATCTGTCCTTGCCAAGAGCTGCGAAGCATCCTATGTGTTAGATTAGTGATTCCCAGCATGCAAGGTATCAGAAAACTTCACATGCATTGTGTTCAAAAGATGTCAAACACATATAAATCATGGTAACCATATGTATTTCGGTCTTTTGTGAACAAGATATTAAAACTTTTATTGTAACAGGAAAAGCTGGCAATAGGCAATGATAGTGAATGACAAATAAATTTACTGGAGCAGTATTAGAATTGATGTGACAATGTCAAGGTGGTTCATTCTATTTTGGGTACAGATTCTAAGTAGCAGTTCATGCAGGGAATAAAAGAATTTGTATCTCCTATGTAGCTGCAGGAAGTTCAGGACACCTGCAGCAGGCAGAGATACAGATGTGGAATTCACAGATGGGTCCTTACTCCACTTGAAARGAACAAACCAGTATCAGCTACCAGTTTGGTCTCTTCCCTTCGACAGTCACTTCTGTTCAACTGCTCCTACTTGAAAACTGCCAGTGATCTGAATTATGGCAGTACAGTCTGTGAAGAAAGATTTTCTTTTAGGAAATCAAAATCACTTTGGCACTTCTGGGTCAAAAGCCAAGAGTTACATTCTATTGGAAAAGTTATCAGAAGTTCACACTCTACTTGCAATATCAGTGTCAGAGACCTCTCACCAAGAGGCCAGATTCACTCCACACTAACCTGAAATTCCAAACAATTTTAGTCTTTATATTATAAACACAGTCTGTTTCTGTATAAGATATGAATAAATTTTAAATTTCAAAGATAAACATGATTTTTGCAAAGCACTATGCTATAGTAACTCTTATTTTAGGATGAATAGCTGTGATTGAATAAAATTCCTCCTTTCAAAACTCATTTTGCTTCATTTTTTTTTCTAACAGACACTGCTTTATACACTTTCAAAAAGTTTTTACTTTTTTTTCAAGAGAAGTCAAAGTTGTTATTTTCCATATAGATAGCTAAATGTAACCTCACCATGCAGGAAAGCTGACATTAGTTCTGTTGGTGTTCAGAAGCAATAAAAATATATTAACRATGAGGAAAACATTTGAAAATGAAAACCATGAACTACAAATTTAGTTTCTTTCTAATTTTAAAATTTATTTCAGCCAATTATTGACTGAATTCCAGCTTAATAAGCTGGTATCATATTAAGTATAGAATGGGAATGAAAGCAAATATTTTGTTGTGGTTGAATAAAGATATATTTATGCCACCAGTGCACAATGCTGTAACTGGAAGACATACAACAGTGAGACTACATTCTTAAAACAAACATGACATTGTCATTGATTTTCCAAATTGATTTTTGTGAGTTACAAAATCGAATTTTGTGAACAGAAAAAAAATATACCAAATACAAAACACCTTGCCCATTGATATGGCAAGTAACAAAGTGATAAAAGGAAATAATAATTTGTAAAGAAACAACATATTTCTCTCTCTCTGATGAGCCTGTTCCCACAGGTTGCCTCTTGTGCAGTCATTTCTGGCTTCAATTATCAGGATCTTCTAGCTCTGGAACCTCAACATCTCCATAATGTGTATTTTTCACTGTTCCTGGTAGRTATGAAGATAAAACAGTTCTTGAAGATATCCCTATATGATTATGGGTAGCTTTCAGTAAGACCCAAATCTTGTTTTTGCAGTATGATAGGTTAAAAGCATGCAAACCAGCTCCAAGCCATCAGCTTTGATGCAGTTTTGGCCATAACTCATCCACAATAACAATAATGCAGATTCCTGGCTTCTGATTCAGTGCCTGTCAACTGAGATCCTGCCCAGCTGCRGAGCTGACTCCTACCTGGCCATCCAAATAGCTCTTTTTGCAGCAGACCAAGTAGATCTAGTGCTCCCTAGGCAAGTACAGGCAGTAAAAGACAAATGACACGGCATACAATTGCTGCACAGCAGCAATGTCTAGGGAAACAAGATTTCATTGTGTTTGCAAAATCTAGTGAACTTTAATATGGCCTGAAGCACTCACGTGGAAACACCAAAGAGCTGCTGCAAAATACTGCCATTTATTTTTGTATCTTTCAGATGGTGCCCACCTGCAATATAGCTGAGGTGGGAGATGAAACTCCCTGCAGTAGTTCGTTTAYGTCAAGCAGATCTCTTACTGTGCCCTGTGGACAGCAGCAGGTGWCAAAGGGCAGAGTCTTTGGTCCAGGAGGGTATTGGCTGCATTGTAACTCAGTTAAGGAAAGAGTTTGAGCAGATGCATGTYCCCTGTGAGCCCAAATTCCCGAGAAAAGTGAGCAGACCAGACTAAATCTGGCAGCTATAGGAAATGAGCCAGTGCATGAAGCAGCAAGAGATCTCCTTTCCCACCACATGAAACCCCAGTAAGATAGTAAAAGTATTGTGGAAAAGTAAATTTAGGCAAACAAATCTCTACATAAGCCTYCCCCAAAGTAAATGGATTGGCACAGTGAGACGGTGCTGCTCACAGGAAGTCAAGGTTTCCGCCAGTGGTCAGGCTGTTCAGAGAGGATGGAAGCGATGGTGCTACAGACACGCACTTTTAAATATGAACGATTCAAATATTAAA
Organism: Malurus melanocephalus; assembly: GCF_030028575.1. Taxonomy (NCBI): domain Eukaryota; kingdom Metazoa; phylum Chordata; class Aves; order Passeriformes; family Maluridae; genus Malurus; species Malurus melanocephalus. Next base: position 214,600 of record NW_026623292.1, read on the forward strand.
AGATTTATACAGAAAGGCAATAATCAAACTAACAAATTAATCATAAAGAAAATAAACATTTAAATGCAAAGATTTGTATCTTTTTGTGTGCCTTTTTACAGTTTATTCAAATATCAGTGCTCAGAGGATTAAGAGAATTTTTGAATTACCTACACAGTCTGTAAGTGTCACATAAGTACATTTATGCCACAAGAAATTGTTGTGGTTCAAGCCAAAATACATCTTTCCAGAAACTCTATAAACCCTACAGCTTTAACTCTCTTACTGTTACTAGCCTATTAAACAAAATAGTTTTGCCACTCTCCTGGGAGCACAAAGAAATTGAAAACAATATGCATGCTTTATTTGGAAAATTGTCATAAACTATAGTGCAAGTCTGAGCACCATGATAAATCAGTAGATAATGGTTTCTGTATTTATTGACACGATAAAAGAGACTAACATATTCAGCACTAAAGGGCCACATATTTTTGAGAAATTGAGTATAAATGCCCTGTATGTAGTATCAAAACTGAATAATTATAAACCTAATTCACAAATTCTCTGTGAATGCTGGGGGTGACAGAATGCTCCAGATGCTTGTTTCTAGAGCTAGAAGCCAAACCTCTTTTTAAAAACTCCCTCAGCTCTAAATCTTGAAATTGCTTGTTTAATGACTTGAGTTAAGTTGGGAATCCATCTTAATTTTCATACAACAAACAAGAGGACTCTATTTTGGCTGGTTTGGGGCAGCAAGAACATTAACATTTCTCACTTCTGAACTTCCATCTCTTTTGGGAAAAAAAATGAGGGGCACTCCTGAGACATGGCATTGAACCCCAGCATATGTTATCTTCAATTTGACCCCAGGTCTCTGAACCAGAATGGCAAATTCCTGACTCCACAGAGTCAAAAGAATGTTTCTACTCAAGGACTCTTATATTTTAGAAAGAGAGTTATGCAAGCACTCTCTTACTTTCAGGGCACACCCATCTCTCAGGCATCCTTTATTTCCTTTCCCTAAGTTGCTTTTCTCTCAAACACCTCTTGACTAGAACTCATTTTTAGCTGGAACGAGGAGAACTGGAAGGAGGCAAGGACAGGCAGTAAGCCAGATGGGACAGGATGCCCCRTAACAAATACAAGATATTACAAGGTATTTCATATTTTATTATTGAAGAAACTATATGTACMTACTGGACTGATTCACTGATAGTATACAACATATCTTTATGTCATACATGTCATTAAGAAAAAAGAAAAAGATATCTTAAGTAACACATAAAAAATTGAGGCTTGCTAATCTGACAGCACAAAAAACAGTTAAATAATGCCTGTGAAACTGAGCAGCATCATTGGGTRCAATGATGAGATATAAGTTTAGACAAGTCTCTCAGAAGCTACTGTTTTTTAAATAGTATTTCCAATTTATTTAGTGTGTGAAGCATTCTGCTCATGCTGTCTTCTATTTCTGACCATGGAAGCATTTTCATTTTAAAGAGGTTGAGCATAATTTTTGAAAACTCTAAATCATTTGGCCGGCATTTACATACTAGATTCATTGTTAAATTGAAAAAAAAAAACAACAACAACAACAACAACAAAAAACACCAAAAAAACAAAAAAAAACAAAACACAACCTTAAAAGAACATTGATATAATGAGGAATGTTCTTGGGGTGTTATGTAAAGGAAATAAATATTCATTAAAGTTCATCAATCCTCAGCATTAACCAGTAGGTAAAATAGCATGGTGTTTGACACTGTAAATTTGTTTGCTGTGTATAAGGAATAACCCCAGCTGAGGTCACTGTCTGCAGTCACTGACTGTTTCATGGAGGCCATTATATGAAGAGAGGCTATGGCTGTAGCAGGGAGAAAAGAGAGCCAACATCAGAAAATAACATGAGATGGTCATGCCCTCAGATGAAGGGTCCATCTGTTCTATTTTCCTGCCTCTGAGAGTGCCGTATCTCTGACAGCAAACACCTTGAAAGGAGGTGAAAGAAAGGATAAGCRCGCAATGACACAGGATTTTGTACAGTCATTCTGGCCATGGAAGTGCTGGAAGGCTGGCCCAAGGATGAAATGGAAGGCTGAAACATATCTGATGACATTTAATCCCAGCTGCCTTGTATTTATGCAGTACTAGTATCCTCAAAATCCTTTTACCTTTGCTTTTACCTTGCAAGCATGCAGTTCTACTCTTTAGTGGTTTTAGCTACCAGTTATTGATCTAAAACCAGTAGAACTGTATCAAGAATTCAGGTTCCAGAAACACCTAACACAGGTATCCCATCGAGGCACAGCTCTGTAATGAGGTGTGAGCCTTTTAGGCATGAGGTACAATAGGCAGAGTTTATAGAGTAGTTTCATGGCTGTGAAGTTTTATTCCATTAAAATGATCTTCGTTTGCTTGAAAACAGAGTAAACAGGAAATTAAACCAGATACTGCRAACTTGCTCTCTTTCCCAGTGCATGGATGACTTTTACTGTATTCTCTCTAATTCATTATTGAAAGTAAATAAGAATGGAAGAATAGTTCATATTGTTAATTGTTTTTTTGTTCCCTGTGAATGTGTGATTTTGTTAGGCCTCATCTTTGCTGCCATAACTGAATTCACCAGAACCGAATRTATACTTCCTTAAATGAGTCTGTCTGCACCATCAGCAGTAATATCTTAAACTGAGACATCCTAAACTGCATGGGTCCTTAAGTAAATGTCTTGCCACAAGGGGCTTTCATTAGTATTCTGTATTTCAAAAGCCCTTAATGAGGCTTCTTTGGCAGAAGGTGTCCTTAATATTGTATCCTTGACAAACATCTTCTTAATGTTAATTGCATTAGGAGACAAGACTAGAATTGCAACAATGAAAATTATGCACTATGTTCCAAATCATGTAAAACAATTAACGTTTACTGAGCATTAATGACCAACACTGTCTTCTGCCAAGCCATTACAGATACCATTTTTAATGAAAAAGAGTGCAATTTCACCCCTTGAGATTCAGTACTACTATTGAAATGTAGGCATGAGATTTCTACCTTAGACACATTTGAACACTGTCTTGCTTTCATTGCATAATTTAGAAAAGTGTAATTTATTTTATGCGTCAGTACACCTACCTTCCAAATAATTTTGCATAAGAATTTAAAAAGCGATGTTAAGGGAAAAGTTTGCTGTAAYCAACAAAACAAGGGAGGGGGTGATGGAGGAGAAGAGTTAAGTATTAAATCTAGTTGAATTTTAAAGTGTTTGTGGTTTGCATTTTACTGTCTAGGTTTGTAATACCCTATTCAACACAAAAGAGCATTTAAACTTAAGAGACCAGAGCAAGAATATAAACCACAGAGGCAACACAAGTCTAAAACTTCCTTTGAACAGCTAGAAGGAAAATATTTTGGTTTGAACAAACTATACAGAAATACAAAATGCATGAACACTGTAATAAATGGCTGGAAAGGGAATATATGAATTAGATTGCTCTGAAGATGATGCATTTACAGTGTCATTACTGAGCTTAGCTGCTTAAATTGCCACTGAGGTGATGACTGGAAGTGTAATTCATTTTGTGGTTTTAGGCGCCACCATGTAGGTTTACTGTGTATGAAGATAAAATTTTATATTTCTTTCCCAATAAAGTTCAACTGGAATGAATCCTTGACTGACAGTAGGCAGTGTTCTACCTCCAGTCACTTCAAAGTATTATAGGAAACACCACTTTGATTCCATCCAGAACCTCTGGTAAAATTCCCTCCCAATTCTACTATGTAGGATAAATTAACCAATGCCTTATTTAACTATATTGATTCTAACCTTTCTATGCAATTTAAAGACATAACTTCCTATTTTGGGGACAAAGATATTCCTTTTGTACAGGTGTAGTGAGTACAGCAATCCAGTAAACAGGTGCTTGCTTTACGTTCGAAGTTGCTTTAAAGGACTAGAGGATAACTGTACTTCAATGTTTTTTCTTTAGTTTTAGAATCGTCCTTCAAAAAGAGTGAGCACTGTTCACATGCTCTCAAATTGGAAAACTAGGTTTAACMTTGGCTTGTGATGAGATGTATTGCTAAGTAGCAAGCAAATAAATGAGGTGAAAAATAGGTGATTCTAATAAGTTAAAGGAGAGATAAACCTATAGTGCAAGACAAAAGGTTTTCCTAGAGCTCACCAGTGCTCCAAAGAATATTGTTTGTTTCTGATGAGAGACAAAGAGCAAGATAGGAGCCAGTAATAATAGCTTTATTTTATTTTCATTACCACTATGTTGCAAGTGGTGTTCCTGTCAGTTCCATAATACGCCTCAGTTGGTAATTCAGTGCAGAAGAAAAAGGAAAACAAACTAGGAATTTTATGCAATTTTCAAATAATGAATGTGACCCATTTTTTAAATTGCAGGAAACTCTACTAATGACATTAAAAAAAAAAAAAAACAAATAAAAAAACAACAAACCACAGAACATTATCTATCCAGTTCTTTTTACAAGACTCTGAATTATCAGAAACAAAAAGAAGTGTTATTTATACATATTTCCTTGCTGAGATTCCTTCTTTTCTCAAAGCTTAGGACCTTATAATGCCACTTACAATTATTGCAAGAGAACATATATGCTTACACATGTATAAACAGGTTTATTTATGCCTGCCTATGCCTAAAGCATAAATATTTCTTTTTAAGCAATACACCTGGAAAAGAAAGCAATAGGTAATAAAACTAGCTTGGATTTTAGTGCAATTTTGTTCTTATTTCTGTGATATCAATATGCATATATATCCAATTTGCAGCTGACAATTGAACAAATGCAAAAGCTATCCAAAAAGCAGTAGAAGGCAGAATTATGAAAACAGGAATAGGGCAGAGGTAAATAACACGCTTCATGCTGTAACATAATATAAACCAACAACTCAATTTTATGTATAGTTTTTAAGATGGTTACTGTGATATCAACAATTTTCCAGACGGTTTTAGAAATTTATTAATTTTGAAATACTTCAAGAAAATCTAGTAGAATGAAGATGTTGGAGCAGATTGTGCTTCTTGTGGGAGGAATGTGCTCAACAGCCTWAAAAAAAGGACAAGGCATATATGAATACTTAGCTGAAATTTTGATGCTGCTTTTAGCTAGCAGTAAGAGATATGAGGAAMRCAATSTGAAGTRTTTGGTGTTTTGTGGACATTTTAGATCAACATCATCCAGCTCTGAATGCTCTGCTGTCTGAGAGTTTTGAAGTCACAATTCTTGCCCAGGTGAAGGAAAAGCCCATCCAAATGTTACCTAATAAAAGTACAGGACAGGTGGTCCTTTAGGTTTTTATAACCTGTTAAGATCTCAAACTTTGAATTTAAAGGAAAAAATACTGCTTTACAGATTTTGAAATAAAGTATGAAAATCAAACACTGTTGTATCTTTTGCAGCACAACCTGTCTGAACTCGCAGGCCCAATCAATAATCACTGCAGAGAGCTACCAGCAGCTCCAGCTGTTGCTCCTAAAATGCCACTGCAAAGGTCCAAAATTTCAAGAGGATCCTCAGTGTCCCTGAAGCAACACATGCCTGACTATGGAAAGGTACCTGAAGGAGAACAGTGCTGCAGATCCACCTGACTTTATTTAAGTAATAGTTTTAAGTATGGAGAGGTCTTGCTGACATTCCTGTCTTTCTAAAGAGCCTTTGTGGAGATGTAAACAAAAGAGTCAGGTCATTTATACTGTTCTCCACAGCAAAGGGTGAGAAGCCAAAGCTTAGCTGGTTATTTCCCCCTTCATGTACTGTGGCATTCCTTAATTCATATTAACAAAACAGGAATAACCTTTCAAATTGCTTTCTGAATAAGGCTGAACTACAGAAGAAATCTAGGAAAACTAGCCAGTGAGYTAATTTTTAAAAATAAAACATATTTGAAATTGGATGGCGCTAGAAATTTTATCTCCACAAATATCATAAGACCCCCGAACAATTAATTTCTTGGCATTTATTTCAGATGTAACAGTAAGTTATTTGACCAAAATCTTTCTTCTGATTCAGGAATTCACAGTCTTTTTATCCATGCTTTCTAGCTTAACATGTCCCCCGATTCCTCAATCCACTTTTAGCAATAGCATGTAGTCATGTTTGAACCCTCTGTGAGTTTCAGAAGCAGAAAGAGCTCCAAAATTCATGGTATATTAATCTCATGAAATGACATTTCGATATTAAAGTTTCCTAGCTTTTTTT